>NC_092211.1:77965271-77967182 GCF_043381705.1 Parasteatoda tepidariorum | reverse complement strand
ATATATAAAATCAGTGTACGGTACAGTTTTCTAACTCCCAAGTTGAATTTGCTTTCAAAATATTATTTAATATGACTTTCTCTCTCTTATGATGAATCAGTATAAGCCTTTGACGGTGTTAAAATTATCATAGGGTAAGGGATATTTTTTTTCATTTTCGATATGTAAATTTTCAAACCTACAATAAAATGTGAAGGAACTTCTTTTTCAAATAACTTTTAGGCAAATAATTAACTAATAACTCATAAAGAATTTACTCGATAGTAAATTATTTCAGAATAATTAATTTATAAAATACTATGATATAAACATATAATTTTTCTTTGATAAATATCTTTCAGATACTTTCATCAAGTTTATTTTTTGTTCGTTTGCTAGAGGAAAACTAGAGTCTCCTCTCAAATATTTTCTTTGATGTATTTCGTTAGAATATTTTCACTTCGTAAAAATATTTTCGATTCGTAAAAATATTTTGTTAAACTTTTAAAAGTCCATGTTTTTCTAATATAGACTTTTAAAAGTATTGCAAACCATTTTTCCATTACATTATATTACTATAATATTTCTCCCCATATAATAGATAATATTATGAAAATATATTTGAGCTGTTTGTTATAAATTTTGGTGCGTTTTGAATGTAAAACATTTCCAATTTCCTGCAAAACTCAATGTGTTGAGAAACTAAACTATATTATTGAACTTCTAAAGCTTGCTTTCCCGATATTATGATTTAAATTGAACAGATACAGGGTTCAATTTAATACCTTAATTACAGTGTTTTCGAATATTTTTTGCCAAGGAAGAAAAAAAAGCAAAAAACCCACACCTAATTTAAGTACCTTACACATGAAACATATTTTAAACTATATATACCATATGACTGTAAAGAACTATTTGCATTTTAGGATGGATAACTAATTAATTTAAATATTTGTAAAGTTAATTTGGCAAAATTTTTTCCCTTTGATAAAAATTACCTGAATTGATGAAAAATTCTGAATTATTGCTAATTTTTATTAGTCCTGATTATGCAGTGTTAGAGTAACTCCTTTCCCTATCGGTATCTTCCAAGTTCGATCGTTTTTTGAAATCATCAACCTTTAAGTTTTGAAGACATGATTTACAACTTATAGTATTAAAAACAAATAAAGACACAGGACTCCACAAAATAGTATTTTCCCCCCCTTAGCCAATAGCAGTTGGCAAATGGATGACTAAATATTAAGATAATCAGATGATGATGATAATGAAGTCAGTCAATGCTTATTGACCATCTGAACCTGACAGACTTGTTAGCATTCATCGGCCTGAAACTCAGTTGACTACAAGTTTGAGTTTTAATAAAACCTTTGCTCTTCACAGTGAAAGCTGATAACCGTAACTATTGTGCCATAGTGGATCACTGCATCAATGAGATATGAAAATTACAGAATATTAGCAATTGATGAGAAAGAATTTTAAATTATGTATCATAAATTTTTGTCTCCTATCTAATATTATCATTTAATATTATTAATGTATGATTAAAATAAACAATTTATTTAACAAGAATGGTCAACCCCCGTAGTTGATTCTCATTCATCATTGTTTGTTTCTTTTCAAACATCAACATCTTCAACAAAAACGCAGAGCACATTTTGGTTTCGAAATATATATATATATGGGTAATTCTCACGAAACATGACAATTCACTGAAAAATTAATAAATAGCGTTTAAAATGTTATATAGTTAGTAAATGTAATAAATAGTTAGCATTTTAAAATGACTTGGCACTAGCATTGACTGTTTTGTATACTTAAAAAATTTAATTGATTATCAAAATGTCATTTTCCTGGCATGTCCCAAACAATATTTCCAATAATAACTAGCTTCAAAACTTCCCATACATTTTTCAAAATCTAATTTTTTTA
>NC_092211.1:77953593-77964302 GCF_043381705.1 Parasteatoda tepidariorum | reverse complement strand
TATATATATATTATGAAAAAAATAAAAGTATATCTTGAATTAAATGATGGGTCGGTTGAGGATTAAACACATAAAAATTAATCTAATTGATGAATAAATTAAATTTATTCTAGAAAACTAAAATATATAAATAAATTTAAACTTATTTTAAATCAGCAAGCATTATTAAAAAAACAGCCTTGAAATTAAAACAACCTTGACAACCTTACAACATTTTACTTTTGTATTCAGGAGTAAAAATAAATAAATGTTATACACCTCAAAAAACACCTCAAATATTTTAGTTGAAATGAGATTATCGTATTTGTACTTTGTGTATCCAGTGTTGGTAATCGATTGCATTTTACAAGCCTTTACGATTTTTAAATATAGAGAATAATACTTAGAATTGATGCTTGACGTTTGCGTATTACATTTTTTAGTGCAAACTTCATGTCTCTTAACTATTTTAAAATGTTTTAATACAGGAATTTTGACTAACAAAATTCATTGAAAATATTAATGAATGAAAATCAAACTATTTGTAAATTAGTTTACTCAATTACGATATATGAACAAAAACCAAATCGAAAAAAAAATGCAATTTAACAGAAGTTTCATTGTTATTTACAATAAAATAAAAAAAGGTAATCTCCAAGATCATTCAGGCGCTTTAACTTCTGAATATTAATGATCCAATAATAAATTCATTTCGTTGTATTCCTTAACTTTGAATGTTATTTCCTTAATAAATTCCTTTCTTGATTATCCAATAACCCGACATATCAGCAGCGTAATAATCTTGTTAATAGCATTTTGTTCTTTTGGGGATAAAATATAACAGCTTGCCAGATTTACGATTATTTTGTAGTTTGACACATGTCTCAAAGTATACCGAAGTACAGCAGTACTCTGTTGCGATAAATAATTTTATGTACTTCTTGGGAACAAATCCGGAAAACTCAACAGATGCCTTTTCTTTTAAACATAGGGCAACATCTGCACTCTAAATCGATTACTTTTCCTGCCAGACAGGTGACTTAATTTTCACGCCGAGTAATAAGCTTGCCTCCATTTTTGGACAAGAGTCAACGACAACTAATAGATGTAATTAGTTAGTAATATTTTAAGAAGTTATACCGATCTCTTTATTTCTGCAATTAATTGCTGAAACTATGATAGTAGACAATGAATAAATTTATATTTTATTTGTTCTGGCTTAACGTTCTTTTATTACATAATACAATTATAATTTATAAGTTTTTCCTTCCTTGCGTTAGGTTCTTTAAGGAGTCTTCTACAAATAAATTAGAGAATTATTCATCCTAACCTAGTGATTAACCACAGATGAGAGTGATTTACCGTCTCTCTCTTTTTTCCTTTTTTTCCTATCTTTATTTGTACCAAACTCAATTTCTAACACTGTTTTATTTTGTTGCTTTGAGTATGCAAAAATTTAAATACTTACAAGTATCATACACTCATGCTTGTGAAATTCGCAACATCATGAATAAATTATGCAAATTGATCCAAACTTAAGCGAATTTCTAAGTGAAGGAAAGCATGAAATGGTTAGAGTTACAAAGCGATTGCGCATGTACTACTTTTAAACATGTTTATTTGTACCACCATCAGTAATATGTGGTCATCGTATTTATGTACAATAATTTAAGTGCTCTTAAAATCGTCACGGTATGAACGTAGTCAGGTGCACCATGCAAGATACATTAATTGTACGATACATTATCATAAGAAAAGTAATTAAGTTTTTTTTTATGCGAGGACATCTTTTCAAATTTAAATTCTCTTAAAAAAGGAATATTATAAATACAAGTTTTAATACAACAAAATCATATACAAATATTTTTCCAGTACTTTATAATAATTTTTGGAGAGTTAAACCACAATATCAATTAAAGTTTCTGCCGCCTTAATATGGAGTGAAGTTTACCCATATCTTTGTGCTTTTTAAACTTGATTACCTGATACTTTGGTATAATTTGGACAAAAACACTCTTTTGTTTTACTTCTTAAAAAGGTTTTAAAATTTTTTCCCGATATCTACTATTAGAGTTGGCGATATTATAATTTATTATATTCAACTTGAACAAAAACATGGTTTAGTTTAAAATTTTATGGATGCTGTAACATATTTGCATAATATATATAATTTAAGTTACAGATTGTCTGGTTCAAAATTGAGCGCATTTTTCTGAGAGTGTAGGCATACAAGTATATTATCTTATGAGGAGATAGAAAATATATTACAGTGATGAATTTGCGTGGAAAAGTGATTTAAACTTTAGTATTTTTGGTGTGAGACGTTAATCTGATTATGTGAAGCAGTAAAATGTTTTTATTTTTGGTCTGAAAATTTTGGATGGACAATATTTTGAGTGAAATTTACTACAATGTTAATATAGAGATTTCGAGATATTCATGCGTACGTTTACGTGCAAAATTCCTGAGCAACGCAGTTACATCAGTACAGCCTAGGTTCTTAATAGAGTTTATGCAGTAATTATGTACGTGAAAATGCGAGATGCTGCGTGAAAGAGGTAAACATTTCTTTATGTCCTTGTGATATTTCGTTTCGATATTTTGGTAACATACGATTCTAAACATGCTGTAAATATAACTTGCAACTGTTTACCAAACATTCCACGTGCCATTATTTTCATTGAATTTTTGACTCGCATGATAGATGCTTCACCCATAGTTCTTAGATTCTTTACTTTTGCTTCAAAACCAAAAATGGCGGTAGAAAATAGTCTAACACACGGAAACGTTTCAGAAAATCGAACACTTTAAAAGAGACACACAAGAGAAAATCGTTGTCTGATTCATTCATCAAACTTGATAGTGAAAAACGACAAAACATGTAGCAGGTGAGTTGCTCTATCTGGCAAAACGAAACAGAAATCTTGTCGCCATGAACCACGATTAATGCAACAGCTGAGCTTCATTAATGAAACATTCTTTAAAAGATTGTTTTACTTCGGTTGAGCATTATTTTAGAAGGAAAAATGTTTCGCCTTAGAGCAAAAATCGATTGTAAGTTGATAATTAAATTTCGAAATGCATTGGATGATAATATCTACTAAAAATAAACCAATAAGAAAGTTTATGGATTATTATTGATATTGTTTCGATTAATTCAAAAGCTAAGCTTCATTGATGAAACCTCCTTTTAAATCTTGCTTTATTTCGTCAGAGCATACTTAAATTATTGTTAAGTGTTCTGCACTAAAACAACCCTCTATTGGTATATGTTAATTACATTTTGAACTATTGAACTACATAAAACAATAATAGGGTACAACTTAGAAAGAGAGAACAACAATGTTAACCGAAGCTAATTCGATGGATATTTATATTGAATGCACTAGGTGTTTACTGCTAATGCACCGTGTTTTTTATATTTAAATAAAATTGGCACCATAATAATTTTTTTCCATTCAATCTTAGGACATCAGATTAACTTAAACAATAAATTTTTAGAAAAACAATAAGCATAGCTTATGTTAATTTTCTTTAGACAATCCAATATTTTACGCGGAATAAAATGATATTTTGTTACTGAAATAGTTCATAAAAATTTAAGCAAATACTTGAATACTTGAATTTTAAGGATTCATTAATATGTTTAAAATGCTTAGTTTAATCTATTATTTGTAGGAATTAAAGCTTGGTTCTGTAAGTTACTTTTTTGGACATGTAGCAAAACACTAAATTACTTTTTTCAAAACTCTTTCAGTATGAACTTATGAACTTAGAATTATGTTCAAAATGTAGACAAAACATGGAAAAAATTACAGAACAATAAAAAAGGAGAAAAAGAAAAATCATAATAAAAATTTTCTTAATTTTCTTCGTGTTTTCTTTTCCTCAAATAATTCACTGATCGCTTTAATTCCAACAAATAATAGATTAAAGTAAGCATTTTAAACATATTAATGAATCCTTAAAATTCAAGTATTCAAGTGTTTGCTTAAATTTTTATGAAATATTTCAGTAACAAAATATCATTTTATTCCTCGCAAAATAGCCCAGGAACAATGTTTTCATGGGGCACATTAGGACTCATAATCCTCATAGAACAATCCCTGACGTCTGTAAGCTACTTGAACATAGTTGCAGACCAGGTTCACCCATTCATGGCAACAGTTTTTCCTGCGGGGATGGTGTTTAACAATAGGATAATGCACCATGTCATAAGAGTCGAATCGTCATGGATTGGTTCGAGGAACATTCAAGTGACTTTCAAGTCACGTCTTTGTCCCCAAATTCACCTGACCTTAATCCAATAGAGCATTTGTGGTCCTACTTGGAAAACCAAATTTGTGCTGCCACGCTACCCCCTCGCAATGTGAGGGAATTGCAGGACCAGTTGGTGAGCGCTTGGTACCAGATATCTCAGTCTACCCATCAGCACCTCGTGGATTCAATGCCACGGCGGGTGCTAGCAGTTTTGAGGGCTAAAGGTGGTCCTACATGTTATTNATATAAAGAAAAAAAAGAAGGTTTTCGTATGATTTTTGATATTTTTTCATTGCTTCTGCTGAAATAATGATAATCGCTATAATATGTGCTTAAATTTAAGATAATAAATATTATGACGAGTTTGGTTTTCTCCTTCACTAAACATCCAAATTTCTTAAAGTAAGAAACGTAAAATAAAAAGACTTAATACACTTTTGATAATAAATGTTTTGAATCGTTTATGCATGCATTATTTTAGCTTCTCGTTATCCCATCACCAATTAATATTCTTACTGCTGGTCTAAAAGTTACCACATATTGCGAGGTATCTTTAACCATCAATGTTTTTTGTCTTATATATGTTGTCTATATGTTTTAAGAAACTTTCAGTCTTGTATTCATGAAGTGTAACCAAATAAATTTTACAAGTAATTAATGCCTAAAGTAAAGACCTGAAATGGAAAGATAATGAATAATAGAAAGATAATTGATGAAATATACAGTTCTTTATAAAGTAAAATGTTTAAAATAGAAAAGTGCGTTAATAATCCCCGTATGACTCTACCCACAGCAGTATTTTATTTATTTCTGACCCTCTAGTTTATTGAAAGGATGTATAGTATTTTTTGATGCTCAGGAAAAGCCCTTTTCTTTGTTTAAAATTTCTCTCCATAACAAAACTAAAATAGCTATTTTAGTTCTATAATATTTCAGAACGAAAAAGGCGTGTTTTTGCGTGTCTTTGTATACTTTTGGATGAAAGTAGCGAACTTGAAATTATTTTTTGTTAATTTCACACTCTTGTCTGAAATTCCACATTTTATTTGGCCACGTAACGCATTTTAGTAAAGGACGCGTTCTCTCACAGGCAGTGGGACCATTTTGGCGAATTTAGTGACATTGATGATTTTTTAAGTAACGAAAATCCTATCTACCTTCACGAAGTATCTTAGATAGGAATTTTGTTACTAAATAAATCAATTGGCTTCAGATGCTTTAGAAAGTCATCTGAGATTTATATATCCAAGAATTCACAAGAAACGTGGAGACATTCCATATTTTAAAAATGACACGTGAGAGACCATTTAGATTTTGATATTTTTCAAGCACTTTTCATGTAGACAGAACCCCATTGTTTCATTTAAAGTGGACAGAAAATTTTAGAATTTATTGAACGAACCGTTTAATCAATTGTGCTATTTACAATTTGTATTACGAAATTTTATATTTAGTTAAGAATTTTAAGTCGAAAACAAAACAATCAAATAAAATTCATGAGATTTGAAATATTACCGAGCAGAAGAGTGAAAAAAGTTAAAAAGAATAATTTATTGTAGTTCTTAAAAGAACCTTGTATGACAGTTCTCACAATTGTATTTTTTAAATTTCTGATCTTCAAGTTTCTTGAAAGTATTTTTATGCTCAAATAAAGCAATTTTCTTTCTTAAAATTTCTTTTCATGACAAAACTAAAATAGCAATTTTAGTTCGATTACATTGCAGAACAAAAAATGTCCTTTACATGAAAATGTGTGTTTTTTGTCTACTTTCTGGGAAAAATAAGGAATTTAAAATAACTTTTTACTTAGCAGACGCTATTTTTTACCGAAATTCCACATTTTACTTGGCGACATTGCTCATTTTAACAGAACATCACACGCTAACAATTGGCAAAGGAACTGTTCTCTCAACGAAAAAGGTCCCTTTATAAGAAAATGCGTGTTTTTGTATACTTTTGCATGAAAGTAATAAACTTAAAATTATTTTTCGTTTATTACCCACTTTTGCATGAAATTCCACATTTTACTTGGCGACATAAAGCCGTTTTGGCAACTTTAGCAGCTTTGAAGATATTTTTGGAATTGTCTTCACGAAGTGTCTTTTCTTGGAAACATTAGAAAGTGAGATATTCGAATATTCACCAGAAGAGTGGCGACGTTTGTTATTTAAAAACGATACTATTTTGGTTTTGAATATAAATCAAACACCTTTTGTTTATACAGAATCTCATAATTTCATCTAAAATGGACAGAAAAGCTTCAAATTAGCTGTAAAATCAAACTTTACGCTTAGTATTACATTAAATTTTTTAAATTTTTTTTATATGGTTAGAAATTTAAAGTCAAAATCAAAACAAGCAGAATTTATGAGACTTAAAATATTGCAGATTACAAAATTGAAAAATGTTGAAAAGAATAAATTATTGCTTTTCGGTATTTTGTTGAATGTCTGTTGTGAGTTATGATTGATCTAACAAGCAACGCTAAAGACAGAGTTCCCCGAAAAGTGTCAGTGTGAACTTAATCGCATCGATTGAAAGCGCGCCTGTAATTCAAAAGATACAATGGCATGCAGTAAAATTGCTGAGCAATCATTCAAAAAATGTCCGATGTAAGAGAAATAGGTTGGTTATGATCTAATACATAAAGCCCTTTGTATTATTGTCGGAAACTCGCGATCATCAATAATTATGGAAGAAAAACTGATTCTAAAGATTCTTTGAAATGTTTATATAAAAAAAAAATGTTTCACTCTCATTGCCTTTTACAGTTACGTGTTTTTTTTTCTTTTTAGGAAAAAGTTTTCCAGTATTTATGAAAAGAGAAAAAAATAATTATAAGAAATTTTCAAATACTTATGATAAAAGTAACTATAAAAACATTAAACTACCATTAATGATTGAAATGACAAGAAGTTTTAAAGGGAGATTAAAAAAAATAACAATAGGGACCATACAGCCTTAATATATAGTAAGTAACAAACAAGAATTTGTAAGAAAATTAATGTTTATTTGAAGAGTATTTTGTTTAAAGAGCATGTTTTGTGCCTGATTCCTTGACTTTATTGCTGGCACTAAAGGTCCACTTGTTTTAACAAGTGAAAAACCTTAGGATTAGATGATTAGATTAAAAGTTATTTATAGTGTTTAAATTTCTTACTTGCTTGATTTAAATCATTTTGAGAAATAATCTTTGAAAAATTAATATATTTTATTTAATATTTTATTTAATTTTGGATAATAATTTAAAAAAATTAGTAAATAGGAAATTTTTTTAACTAGCCAGAATATAAAAACAGACCCTAAAATTCTACAATCATCCTCCTGTCTATAAAACTTAATATATTAGGGATGAATTTTGAAAAACATTTGCAGATTTATTTGCAATAAAATACTATCATTTTAAATGACCTGTAATTTAGTTTTTAATCTATTAAAAGCATAGTTTTTAAAAATATTCATCAAGTTTAAGTATTATAGATTATAGATTATAAGGTTTTAATCTTTTTACATTTAAAAAATTAGTACTTTTTATAAATAAGTAAAAAAAAAATCCTTATCAATTGCTCTATTTAAAATAATACTTTTAGAGTCAAAAAAGTATTGTTTAATGAATTGAATGGTATCATATATTGACATAAAAATGCCTGTTAGTTATATAGGTTAAAAATCAGAACCATTAAATTGAAATAAAAGAATATATATTCAAAACTGATTGCGTACTTGGAAAAAGAAGTTCTAAG
This sequence comes from Parasteatoda tepidariorum, assembly GCF_043381705.1. Lineage (NCBI taxonomy): Eukaryota > Metazoa > Arthropoda > Arachnida > Araneae > Theridiidae > Parasteatoda > Parasteatoda tepidariorum. The sequence continues at coordinate 77,956,320 of NC_092211.1, read as the reverse complement.
TTAAACAACTGCTTTAGGCTAAAACAATAAATCGAAAACTGGGGAAAATAAAGATCTAGGCAAATACAATCGTTTTCAAGATACGAAAGCTTAAATGCCTGCATAGTGAAAGGATAAATTTTTTCGGAGAAAAGATTTTGTGAGCAAATTTTTGAGAAAATTTTGTCATGAAATACATTTAATCTTATCTAATTTAAACTGGAAATGCTTTTACTAGAATCAAAACATTTTTTTTTGTGAATTTATAAAACTGATTACATGACTAGAATTTGAATAAATGGAAATTAATAGTTTGGTCATTATTGGCCAGTGTTTAGGAAGTTTTGTATTTAAAAAGACATTCATTAAGATGTTTAGAGTTTGAAATATATTTACTTGCAAACTGAATGGTATATAATTCCGGTAAAAAGCTTTTGTTATTATGAATTATGAAGGATGGTAGTTGATCTAATAGAGAAGACGAAAATTCTTACTATGAAGCAGACTGTGCTTTTAAAACAGAAAAATTCTAAATTTGTAAATCAAATTATTTATTTATTTTGTGATTATATAAAAAGAGAATGTCTAAAGTTTGAATGGATAACCAATGAAGCGGAAATAAAGCTAGCATATTGAAGTGAATGATTGATATTCGTTGTCACGCACAGAAGTTCGTATCCTTCATCATCTTTGCAAGTAAGGCGTCTTAAAAAAATGTATCTACTAGTTACGATTGTAACCTGGTATTATATANTTAGGGTATATATATATATATATATAAAGTTCAGAATATAGAGAATGACAAACATGGAAAAAATTACAAAACAATGAAAAAAGGGAAAAAAATTAAAATTAAAAATAAAAATAATAAGAAACCGGAAAGAAATCCGAAAGAAAGGAAAGAAAACCCTAAAAATCTGGAAAATATAATCTTTTCATCAACTCACACGATTATATCCTCAAAAAGGAATGCTTTCTAATATTGTATCAATATAGCCAAAGCAAAATATATCAATACAGTAGTGTGAGGAGCACTAAAAAAATTTTTTTTTACAAAAAGTTTACAACAAATAAAATAGACCACATTAAGTAAAAATACCGAGTAAAAACAGAAAATAAAATGTAAAGAAAAAACAGAATATATATATATATATATATATAGATGTACATATCTTCCCAAACAGAACAAATACTCAATATTCCAAATTCTAATTAAAATACGTTTTCGTGACTAATTGAATATCAAAATCTATTTTTAATTTTATTTTTCTTCAAGCTACTTTATTCCTTTAACTAAAAAGTGTTTCGGTGACAGGGTTGTATTAAAATCTCATGATCTTTTTGGTAATTAAAATTATGACGAAATTATTTGCAATTTAACATTAAGAATGCGGATTTGGCTTTATATTTTGCTATATTATTTATTGATAACTCGACAAGTTTGGATCTCTTCCCATGTTCTTAAGCGTCCGTTAGCAGCTATTCGTGATATTAGGTCTGGGGAGTTGGATGTTTGATGGCCACTCAGTCCCCCTGCTAGAAAGTTTTACAAAAACATTTTATGTAAAAATGGATTTGTCATCATCTCAATAAAGATATGGCGTAATATTTCATTTTGTTTATATATGCTTTTTGTGTTTTAAGTATGAATATATTTGTCTATATTTAAGGCTCCTTAATAAAGCATGATGATTTCCTTTGATATATCTCTGCAGTATTCCTCTTTTGGTACAAAAGCAAAGTACAAATGAATTTTCCATTACTGACTTTCTTCCACTATAATAACATTTCTCTTCCATGTATTTTGACTAAACGTTTCTGTCTAAACCTTTGTCAGAGATAGAGCACTTTATTTTTTTAGGATCCGACAAATCATTATTTAACTGCCTGTTCGTAATTAATTTTTAAAAAGCAGCCCATATCCTTATCAGGGCACACTACAACTTCTCTTTAAGTGCCACGTATTTTATAAAGATGTCTTTATCTTTATTTCTCTAGAAATTAGAGCAATTAATTTTAATTTTAAACAAACGTCACAGCGTGATTTAAACTAATGAACAACGTCTTTATTTCGATATTGTAAGTTTACTTTCATTTAATTAAATTCTGTTAAAATGAATTTTCCCAAATAGCTAATTAATGTCAGAAAATAAGTCATTAAAATGGCAGTATGACTCTGCAACTTTATTTTAACCATAATCAAGAAAACAAAGTTGCTCATAAGCCCATCAACTCTTCCAATGGAAGAAATAAGTTTTCACCAACTGTTGGCACATAGAGATTAATTAGGTTGGGAACATAGTAACTTGGGGAAATTTTTCTTTGGGAAACTCTTTATTAATATACGCTGTCTTTGAAAATTCAACTAGGAATTCTCCTCGAAAAGTTTTCAATTCATTTGCTTTGTTTTTTTTCAATTATAAAGTTTTAAATATCATGGAATGATAAGAGCTATTATGATTGTTTTAATAATGAGTTTTTGAGAAAAAATATTTCCCGGGGAACGAAATTTTTAAATAGGGGTTTTGCTAGATCAAAGTAAGAAAAATTAACTGCTTGGAATATTCAGAATTAATAAAATGATTAGGTCTTTTTTTAAAATTCTAATAAAGATTATAATTTTCATGACTTGCAGTTAAGGTGGTGGGGTACTAAATTTAATTATATTCAAGTTCCACAGGGAAAAAATTATATATATATATATATATATATATACAGTGGAGCATCGTTTATACGACGCCCACTTAT
>NC_092211.1:77884786-77953465 GCF_043381705.1 Parasteatoda tepidariorum | reverse complement strand
CGTTCCCACATTTAAATTTATATATAAAATTTTATGAGCTGTGGGCAAGATTATATCTTTTCGTTGTTTTGTTTTCTGATAAGTTTTTTTTTATTTTTGTTTGCTTAATTTGTTTCTGTTTTAAGTTTAAAGAATTTTATAAATTTTAATCTTTCTTTGTAAATTTCTTTTCTCTTTAAATCTTTACTGTGTAACTAAACGATTAAATGAAGTCCTTTTTCTCAAAAATTAGTGCTTCTGATATTGTATTAAAATCTCCAAAGCAAAATATGGCAATACAATAGTCACACTATACGGATGCATTCTCAAATGTCTCGCAAGAAGTTTCAGTGTATGAGGGACTTCCGACCTCTCTTCCTTACTTAGTTTTAACTAAAACTATTGCTAAATATTTGTGAGATTTGGAGGAGAGAAAAGAGGGTCTCTGAACTTGAATATGTAAAAAAAAAAAACTTTCGAAAAAATTAAAAAAATTGACCATTTTAATTTTTTTAACAACTTAAAGAGAAAATCCCCTAAACTCTGCCTTTAAACGTTTGAAGGTGTTGGAAAGGTATCAATAATGGGAAAATGAAGATAAATAGGACTGGAAGCTGTTAAAAAGTTCAGAGAAACCTAGAAACATATCATTTTTAATTAAAAAAAAAATCTAATGGGGGAAATCTTCCTTCTTAATACAACTAACAATTAATAAAATTTTCTACCTTTTTAGTCTCTCAAGAAGTTCGATTGTAAAAATAGTATTTTTTTCTTCCTTTATATCAAGTTTATGACCTTAAAATTATCAGAAAATGATAAATATGGAAGGGGTGCTTTTAGAAAAGGGTGGGTGATAGGAAAAAATGGGGAGGTGAGATTTAAAAGGTTATTTTCCACGTAAAAGTCAGTTTGAATGGAATCAAGGTGATGTTTTTCCTGCAGCACAGAGTAAATGATCTTAGATGCATCGAAAATTTCCAATATCAAAAATACTATATATATTTGAAAGCAAATTTTTTCTTTCTAAGCTTTAACTAAAGTTTTTATATTACTAATTAGACTAAGTTTCTACAATTATTATTTTTTACTACACTTGGATTTAATTCCAACCTTTTGAAAACCTCAGAATTTTCGATGAATAGCCCTTTCGTGCTGCCTCCAAAGCTCCTACAAAAGAAATGATTGTGGTATTTGAGTTTCCCCAACTCTATGTTGAAATATATTGATTGATTGTCGTGGAATAAGCTTACTTTCTCTTTTTATTAAGTAATTTTCCTCTGTGTTTGAGGTTTTCTTTTTACGTTTTAATCTTTTCATGATTGTATTGAGTTGATATTTAGTCCATTTATTACGTTCCCAATGGAAAAATAAAATTCTTTTGAGAAGACGATGTTATATAATATGTCAGACTGTTTTTATTTGAGGTATTGATTTTATTTCTTTTGAAGTAAAACAGCAATCTAAAACATCTTTAAGTTTTTGAAAAAGCATTTTAATGATTATCGATAAGTTGTTTTATCTACGTTGAAAACTATTGATTTGTGAAGAACATGCGATGTTAGAAATTTTAGAGCATGTTCAATCACGATATAGTTGGAATTCAGTGTAAATTTACAATAGTGCTATGTCGAAGCATATTATTGCACTTCTTAAACATAATTACGTACTATTACGGTTAAACTTGCGCAGAAACATTAACCCCTTCAGGAGGGTGATCACATATATGTGATCACGTGATTCTCCCTTTACGGAGCACCGTATTATATGTGAAACGAGCCTTTCTAACTATAGTAGCAGGATACGAGCGTACCAATATGGCTTACTCTCGTATTAGAGATATCTCATTAGTACGGATATCAACTTTTTAGTTCGTATATTGAGGAAAAAAACGTATGGTTGAAACCACCAGAATATGACAAAAATTATCGTGTTTTTGGCTCCATGGCAATGTTTCCCAAAATGTGGTACGCGTACCCCCAGGGGTACGGGAACAATTTAGCGGGGGTACGCGTTATTAGGCGAAACATCTTGCAACAAACTAAAACTTCAAAAAATTTTATTTGAAAACAAAGCTAGCCATAGAAATTTACGATTACGTATTTTTCTATTGGCTACTTTTTGCAGAGTGAACAGTTAATAATTTAGGGGCCAACAGCCAGTTGCGATTTTTCTCTTTTGTGCAATTGTTTTATAGTAAAGAATACACAGTGTTACGAAAAATTTGGAAAGGGTACACAGCGTTACGAAAAATTTAGAAAGGGTCATAAGTTTGGGAAACAGTGCTCTATGGGAATGTGTAATTTTTACTGTAGTATTTTGGTAGTGATTTTGGTAAATTTAACTATAACATATAGTTTTATAATATCTGATAAGAAATTTGTAAAATTTTGTAATTTTGTCGTAGTACTTTATTGCATTGCATGAAAACAAATTATTCGGTTAAATTTACCTTTCAACTTTGTATTTTGTACTAAATGTATGGTAATAAGAAGTATATTTTTGAAAACCAAAATTTCCTGCAAACCGTTATTATACGAACGGAAAAACTACCAAATGAATGCTTTAAATGTCGCATATTTTATTTTTATTAACCAGAATTATGCGTTTTTTTGACTAGAAAAGTCACTGCTATAGAGTGCGATAATTTTACCAGAATCGTTTCCTCCGTATATATTTGGTCCTTGTAGAGCTGGGAAAGCATTTCGTTCTCCATCTGCTGGTCTTGAAGGGGTAAAACAACCTTATTATAGTTCAGTGTACTGGATGTTATAGTTTGCCGTTGAAACAATTTTTTTTAATTAAAGGGTATGTAAAAAGTTTATTGTGTATGAGTGATACAGAAGGTGTTTCTGTATAATTCATCAATAAATATACTTTTTCAATCTTTGTCAAAAGTGGTGAATTACAATTATACATCCTTTGGTATAGAAAATTAATATTTAATAATAATAGAAAAATAGATGCATCAGTAAAGAAGAGAGGAGGATTAAAAACCATCAAAATCTGTTAAATTTTTAGAGATTTTTAGAGATGAGAGATATCAATATTTATTTAAAAAAAAACAAGTAACTCTGATTATTACATTAGCTACTTGATCTTTGGTTAATTAAATAAAGTGCAAAGATGATTAAATAAAGTGTAGCACAATTTTTAGAAATGCTCTTTATTATAAAAATCAATAAAATAAAGAACTAAAACAAATTAGATGGACCGAGGAAGTATTTCTTTTATTCAGTTTTTGGATAATTTTGGTATAATCCACTGTTTGTTTTAGACATAAGTATTTATTTTACGAGGAACAATTTTTGCCAAATTAAAGAAAAACAAAACAGTTAAGCAAAATCAAATTATAGTTTCAATTTTCCCCTCGCTTTGTAAACATTTTGGAGAAGTAAATAATTACATTCCATAATTCCAATTGAAATGCTTTTTGGGAAATTAAATATCCATCATTATGGCTATGAAAGCAATTATAGCAATTAATTTCGCATTGCTGTTATACAAATAGAAGTTTTTCTAGATGCTAAAATAATGTTTTTTCTGAACTATCATTTAGTAAAATGAGGCAAATGCCTTAAGCTTCAGCACAAGTTTAAATTACTTAAAAATTATTACACAACTTTAAATAAAATATTAAATAATTTCACTACAATTTTGCAAAAAAAATCTGTTTTCTGAAGGTGATTAATGATTTTAGGACGATTCTTAACTAGTGTGAAAGTATAAAAAAATTTCGTTCCCACATTTAAATTTATTTGTCAAAAAAACCAACAAAATAAACACCACAAGTTCGAAATGTAATTTCACACTATAATGATCTAAATATATTGCTTTTTATAATATTGTTTTTTGTTACAGAATCTAAAGTAAGCTTTCTAATTACTTTGAAGATATTGCGAGTCGAATAATTAGAAATTTATCTTTAAAACAGTTAAAGGATGTTAAAAAGTTATTAGCATTACAAATACATTGCCGTTTTTCATAAACAAAAAAAAAATAAAAAAAAAATAAAAAAAATTGGTGCAAATAGAAAGAAAGTTTTTTACGTGTAATAAGTTTGAACTTGTTTTCTTAATTGGGTGTTGAAAGTTAGCAAGGTGTTCAGATTTAATACGAAGTTAACCAATTTTTCTTAAAAATACAAAATTCAGCAAAAATATACATTCCTTTGGCATTCAAAATTTGAGAAATTTTTTTTTTGCATTGTAAGTACTTAAAACCTATTAATAAATTTTCTTCCTTTAATTTTAAAATCTTTTGTTGCAGAAAATAGGAAAACAAAGTTTGTCGGGGTTTTAAAGGAGCATTAGTCTTGATGACAATCTGGTTTTAAGCTGTGATCAAACTAAGCAAAATAGAAAAGCTCTTTAATAATTTTTTATATAGTTATTTAATTTACCCGCGCCAGAGTAAAGTAATAATGATTCCATTGATTAACTTTAAACATGGTAAAATAGTTGCGTCTCTGGTATTTCGAGATAGAAAATCAGACACATGAACGTGAAAATGTAACTTTTCTGAATTTTTTTGACGAATTTGGATTCTTAACTACCAAAATATGGAGTGTATCAGTAGTGAGAAATGTTTTTTTTCCAATGCCCACCTGTGTTAACATCCGTCAATTCAGGCATTTACAGGGTGATTTAATTTCCCTCTCTTTCAGGGGCACCATATTAGGTGGGCCAACGTTGCTCCCACAGTAAGGACAGATAGTACAGAGAAGGAAAGAGCATCCATGCCTCGCCCGGGATTCGAACTCAGAACCTTTTTGATGCCACGGCAGTTCCCTGACCTATTTTATTTTATTTTATAACCGTCGTTGAACAGCCGACCCAATTTCATGGGTTTACGACTACTTACGTTCAACTCCGTAGCCTTGTAATTTTGAACCAATCCAGAAGACAAGGAAACTCCTGGATCAGTACCCCCAGAGGTATTGATTTGTTGTGGGAACATGGAGGACTTTGAGACTCGACAGATTTAACGTGCATCAGTCACCATTTACTACACGGGGAGTCTTCGGCCGGCGAGGATCGAACCCACGATCTCTTGGATATGGGCCCAGCGCCCTACCGACCAGGCTATCCCGGCCCCCCTGCCGTATTGAGAAATGTACCATACTTAAAACAGGAGAGCGATAAAAACTAAAAAACTTTAGGAGAGTTAGAATTTTAAATAAGTTTCTTAACGCTTAAGAGTACGGAAAAATGCCTTTTTTTAAATTTTCATTTTTCAGGAACTGTTCATGTCATTTAAAATTACATAGCTAAAAGCTAATTAGGAAACCTGTGTGCCTTCTATTTCAAAATTTGTCGACTACTTTTAAAATAATTAATAAAAATAATAGCTGACTATAAAAATGTATTTTTTACAACTAATCTTCTTTGGATAAATAAGTTTTATAAAGGCGAGAAAAATTTATTTAATTATAATGCACACAAATTTTTTGCTGCATTTATGTAAATATTACTTTTGCCTAATTTGGGTATGGGGATTATTAAACCTGATTAATATGTACTATGATTAAACGTCTTTTAAAGAATAAAACTATTATCAATGCTTCCTTTATGTATACCTTAACAGGCACTAAAATAGTGACTCGATGATGAAGACCAAACAATTGGATTTGTATGCCGAAAGCTTTCTTTGTTAATGGTAAGATCTTTTAGGATGAAGTAATGAGAAATCACAGAGGTGATGTGAGCCATTAGGACGGTGATAATCATTGTAGCCTCAAGAATAGTGACTGAAGAACTTGTTCTCTTTGAATCCTGCTCCTCTTTGATGTAGTTTGCTATTACAAAGTGAAAGAAAGTTATAATATATTACTTGAAAAAAGAGAGATTAAGTAACTGTTAAAGCAAGGTTATTCAAGCATTGTGAAAAAGTAATATATGCTTGAGAAAATAAAATTTAATAACTAATGCTAGGCCTTATTAAGTAATTATTAATTAAAACTCGAAAGAAAAAGATACTTAAACGCAGTTTTTGTTGAGCATGTTTGACCTTTCCTCAAAAACAACCATGGGTAGTTGGGGAAATATAGAAACAGAATAGTGTATAAAATATATGTAATCAGAAATTGATTCCTTAGAATGATTTATCAGTGTCTTTTGATCAACAATTTATTTAATCAATAAAAATAGTTTTTGAATTGAAAGTTTTTCAAGCATGTAATTACTAGATATTGTGCTATGTACATTTTTTTCACGCAATGTTACTAATCATGCACATTTTATATGGAGCACACAAGTATTCTTATAAATTGGTTGAAGCTTTGAAACATTTCTTCTTTTTATTCTTTATTTTTTTCTGAAACCTTTAAATCTGATTTAGATCGACAGTAGTTCAGTAGTTATATTTATCGATTATTGCTACATTACATCTTACATGGTATGTAACAATTTCTTCTCCAATAACTAATAAATAGCAAACATTCTAAATTTTTACAAATTATTAACGTATGTTTGGCTTTTTTAGTATCCTTTATTAATGATTTATCATGATATGCTCACAGATTTTCACCCGTGCGAATTCAAGTTACTTCACTCCAATCCCTGTAAAAGCATATACAGAAGACTGTATAAGTAAGTTATATGCATACATTGTTTTTCAGATTGTTTTGATAATTTTATAACTGTAAAATTTACACGCAATGACCCTTGACTCTCAGAAATGACCCTTGTTGTGCTTTTCTTATGGTCAAACCTAGCTTGTGCACTGTCTTAAATCATATAAATATTATGTAAATTAATAAGATTACATGTTCAAAAATAACCAATCCATTTTACAGTTAAATCTTCAGCAGCAGCTGTACGATCACGGTAGCCCCTCTTTAATCGTAGCTCTCTTCAAAAACATTTTTCAGATCGGCTTCTTTCCAGGTTTTTAGCTGCAAACATGGCAAAATATTTGCCCACGACGTTTTTGAATCTTTACGTCCTTTTGTCTTCTATCATAAAAAAAAGTGGCTTTAAAGACCTTTAGTGCTGTTCGGTCTTTATTCATTTTTAGGTGTTCGCTATCATTGTATTGAATTTAATAAATTTAATAATAACCTCACAGATTTTTAAAAAAATTGAATATTGTATCTTTGTTGACTGGTGTTTTCATCTGAAATAATTCTGAAACTTAAAAGTTTCCTCTATGATAGTCATAGTTTTTTTTTCATCGCCTTGGTTCACGTATCATGAGGCATAAGTCAAAAATTGTTCAGAACAAAAATAGCTCATGCATTTTCGAGTTACAACTTGCTAATTCACGAGTTTTGTATCAGCTATACATAAGTATTGCATTCTAAAGTTAATTTGTGTTGAATAATATATGAACGAATTTTATTATGGTAAAAATTGTTCTAGTGTTCTAAGGATAAACCATGTTAAATATTATATGTATCAGTTCTGTTGGGGTGAAAATAACTATGCATTACATAGCTAAATTATATTAAGTATACATGTAGAAAGTTTGTTTGGAGGAAAAATTAGGTTGGATTCTAAAGCTTCAGTACAACATTTTTCAGAATATTTAAAGTTTTTAAACAGGCATATAAACGACATATTGTGGTACATTTTTCGAAACATTTTCTATTGAGCAGCGTGTCCCGAAGTGGGCTGATCCTTAAGACACAGTTTCTAGCAGATTACCGAAGTCAAGCATTACTGGCTGCGGTCAGTGTGCGTGCATGTGACCACTTTCATTAGTCTGCAAAGGGATTGAGAGTGTCCGGTATTCGTCCTTGTTAAACTGTTCTACCGTAAATTGCTCGACTTTGGGCTCAGGTCGTCGAGCTACCGAAGCGGGCCATCTCTTCTGCAAAGGATCAAAATTGTGATGGCATGTCTTCGGATCATCCTCAGGGATGTTTCCCAGACCGTGGCTAATAGCCCATTGTGCATCTCTAGTGCNTAATCAATAAAAGTACCTTTAGGAAATGAACTAAAACTGGTATTAAATAAATTAAATTTAACCCTTTCAATAATTTTAGCTTTCCACTCAGAAAAACCTTCAACGGGCCAATGATATTTTCTGGAAATTTTTGCAATAAAAAAAACTAGATCTTTTTTAATGGATAAAATAAAATCTTCTTTTTTCATTTTAACTCTGGTTCTAAATTTTGAACCCTTACTTAAAATGCTGACTAAATCTTGATCACCCACAATCTCCAAATTTCCGGTAATAACATGTCCATAATCATTATCAATAAATTTTGAAAAACCCTCCTCATTACATTAACAATCAAGATTAGAAATACAATTAAGATATCGACTTAAAAAATTATAATTACACACCTTTTTTCTAAGTGTAGAAGAATATTTAAAAGCAGCAGAAACCCTAATTTGTTCCAAAGGAAAGAAATCAGAAAGACCATGAATAATCTGTGGTAACTTAGCATTTTCAAAATTCTTATCATGAAAATTAATCGTACAAAAAACCCTTTCAACTTTATAAACCTTATTAAAAAGCATATCAGTTTTACTAACACCAATTTTTGATTTAATTAAATCCGAAACAATAAATTTAACAAGTTAAGTATCAAATTTATTTTTAGAACCAAATTTAATAAGGAAATTTTTTAGAACTTTATTTTTAAAACCAAAAATATATTTCCTAATAGTGAAAATATTATTCAAATTAACAGGTAACTTACAAAAAATCGAAAATTCATCAAACTCAATAAATTTACCTTTACCTTTTCCACCACCCCTTTTACTTCTAAATTTGGAATCAAAAACACCAGGAAAATCAAAAACTTTTAATTTATTATAAATGCAAAAATCTTCAGTATTAACATTACCTTCCCCATTAAATTTACTATTTAATCCATAAGGAAAAAGAGTTTTAAGACTATCAATGTAAATATTTTCTAAATCAAGTCTATTATCTAAATTTTCCATAAAATCCAAAATAAAAAGAGTAACTTTATCAAAATCATGAAATTGAAAATGTAAAATTTCATAATCAGTGAAACAATTACTATTATTAAAATTTTTTATAGCTGATCTGTGGGAATTAATCCGCTTATGAAATTCAAGACCTGTCTGACCAACATAACACAAATTACAACAATTGCACTGAATTAAATAAATAATATTAATACTTTTACAAAAAAATACATTAGAATGGCTGTCAATCTGTGAACTATCAGCCAAAGGACAAGTTTTACATTTTTTATTACCACATTTCTTAAACTTTTTAAATTTTTTTAAATTTTTATTTTTATTTAAACAAAATATTTGACTTAGTAACTTTTTGTCCGAAGTAATCCCTAAGTCAAGACTGACTTCAGTGCTCCTTGTTTGGGCGCGCGACGAGCCAGGCGCCATAAAATATTTATATATTGTACTTTGCATTATTTTAAAATTAACCTAAAAGGAAATACTAAATTAGACATATAAAACCTAGACATCCAACAAAACCCTTTGACGTTTTTAAATAATTAGAAAACACCTAAAGCAAGAAATATATACAAAATAATTTTAAAATAATTTTTCAAATAAGAAAAGCGCAAATGCAGCATAAACCAAATTTGAAAATTGCAATACTGAAAGAAAACACAAATAATTAAATTCGAAAAGGATAAAACTTCTTTGAATTATCTATATCTTTTAATTAAGTATAATTCCAAAATATATATTTTGTCTTGTAATAGAACTCGGGAAAAAATTATATTTAAAAGGAGCACCGATGACATATCTACGTGAAAGGGTTATTGCATTTGACCAATAATGATTGTGTAATGATTATATTAATTTAACTATTGTTTTTTAAAAATTAGTAAAATTTTTTCCAAGCAATAAAAGGAAACCAACTACTTTTTAAGATTTTATATTTTAATACTAATATAATTTCAATAATCTAATAGATTTTCTTAGTAACTATTAGACTATATCTTATAATTAAGAAATACCAAAATACGTATTTTTGCTTGTAATTAGAACTGCAAAAGAAATTACATGTAAAAAGGGCATCGGTGCCCTATCTACGTGAAAGGATTATTATAACGATTACGATTATTAATAACGATTGTTCAATGATTATATTAATTTAACTGTTTTTTTTTAAAAATTGGTTAAACCATCAACAAACAATAAAATAAAACCAACTTCATTACTGAAATTTATTTATCGAATGACTTTGTCTTATAATTTTAAGTCTATTCATTCTAAAGGAAATTGTAGTAGACTCTTTTAATTATATTCTAACGCGTAACTCGAAAGCAACTTTTTGTGTTCCAAAAAATAAAAAAATAAAAAAATTAAACTTGCATTTTTAAATTCAGAATTAAGTCAATTTCAGTCATAAACTCAATACTTAGATTGTTGTATTCTAAATAAAAACTGAGATATAATTTGCCGTGGTGGCTTAATTTATTTCCAAAAGTCTAATATAAATAATGATAAAATGCTTTTAAGAAGTTCTCCTATTACATGCTGAGAAGAAAGAGCCAGTTTGCAGATTATGCATTAAAATTTAAAAAAAAAGAAGAATAAATTGAGGAATTTAATGGTTTCTCACCACAGGAAGCAATATTTAGTAAATAATAAACTTCAAAAAGTGTATTGAAAGAGGTCAAAACAAGCATTTATAAATTGATTATAAAATCGATTTTTATTTAGCCCGGATTTGAAAGCCATAGACTTTTCTTTTATTGGTTAATGGTGTTTTTAAGTATTTTAGAAAGTCAAGAACTATTAATGTGTTTTTAGTAAAGCATTTCTGAAGGAGTATAAAAACTTTATCAAGTCGGCTTTTTTAGACTCAAAACAATTACCATTGATTTCATTTAAAACATTTTGCTTCATAAGTTGAAACTGAAAATAAATTTTTTTGGAAAATTGGGAAAAAAGACATGCTTAACTCGGTTTTGGGGATTTCAAATCTAGAATTATTTTTGCATCTAAAGCTACATACGTTTTAAAAAATGACATTTTTAGTCTATTTTTTGTCAAAATGGACAAGTTTAAAAACGCTATACATATAAGGGAGTCAGGTAAATGTTGCGACAAACTTATAGGGGAGACAGGGCACATCATCAGAAATAGAATTGCATAGGTGCATTCCTAATATGAACTGTTCAGAATCATGCGAAGAAACAGTTCATAATAGGACAACATCCTCTAGTAGCGTATGACGACGTTAACGGAAAGAGTTTGTGCGTAATTTTAATCGCAATGATGTGCCATAGCTCCCCTAGAAAATAGTAATTATATTTACGCAACTCCCTTATTGTGTCGGTGATAGCGTTATTAGTGTATAGTGATAGTATAAAACTCATCATGAACTTTTGGCCGTTACCAACACATCTTAATTATGGATGTAAAAAATGATAATTGTCTTAATGAAATAATAAAAATCGTTCAAACAAAATATTTATTAATTGTTGAAAAATGGCCTCAATTCAAAAAATATAATCATATTAAAGAAGAGAAATCCCTTAAAGGGATCAAATGAAACTCTCACCCACATCGAGAGTTTCTACAGCATGAATGATACTTTAAAGGTTGAGACTGGGGAGGCCCACAAGGGCACCCCCAGTCGCAACAAATTTGATGTTGGTGTTGTTGATTTACGTCGCACTAGAGCTGCACANGCATGGGATGTTTTGAACTTTAAAATTTTTTCGTTATTTTAAAATTTTAAAAGTTCAATATTTTTGAAACTACTGAAGTAATCTGCATAAAATGTTTTACACAGATTTCTAAATGTGATATAAGTAAATGTTGTAAATTTCATAAATGTAGGATTTAAACTTAAAAAATTTGTTTTCAAGGTCCCTTGTACCCTTAACGATCAGTCCACTGCGGGACCAACAAATTTGAAATTGAAAGTAAATGTATTTGTTCCTAACGGACACAGGAGAAGCATGGATAGGAGATCCAAAATTGGCGAATTATCAAAATATAACATAGCCAAAACAAAGCCAACCCCGCATAATCAATATTGTGCTTGAAAATACTTTTGGCGATCACGAGTCGCCAACAAAACTATGGGAATTAAAATAACCCTCTAACTGAAACATATTTCAGGAAAGAAATTAAGAATAAAGAGTTATAAACATGCCTTTGTTTTCGATTTGGCGCGGCAGTGAATTAATGAGTCTACATAAGAATTGAAATAAAACATTAGCCGTTGCATTGATCGATAAGAAAAGAATAAAATATTTTATGTTTGCTTTAAAAGATTAACTCTTTGATTTAATTTAAATATAGTTCGATTAATAAAATGAGTTTAAGTAATTAAAAATATTTTAAAAGGTAAGAAATAAATATGTAATGCCAATTGTGGCATCACACCCCTGTTATACATAACGTTTTTAACCTTGTATATTTCGACAAAAAATAGACTAAAAATGTTATTCACGAAAAAAACCATAGCATTGTGAGAGAAACCAATTGCAGACCTGAAATCAGCGATATGAAAGTATCTAAGATCTGTTAAAAGATTTCAATGATCTATAATGATTTATACTAAGATTTGTCAAAAGATCTTCGATGTTTTTTGCAGATTAAGATCTGTAAAAAAACTCATAAAAAACAGAAAAATATTTCACAAAGCATTTTCGCTTTTTTCAGAAACGAATTTAGCTAGTTTCAATTAGTTTAAAAAAGGAATGTCTGATAGAGTTTGGGTTCCATTAATCAGTTTACAAATAAAAATGATACCAAATTTTTTTGTTTTATTTGCAAGCACGTTCCTTCCAGTGGTGTTTGTAGAATACAACTGTTATCTTTCCAACTGTACAACTGTTGCTTTTCATATAAACCCAATTTTTAAGTACATATTAAGTACATAGTTTTTTTGGTCATATTTATTGAATATTTCCAAAAATATGTTGCTTAATGATCTAAATATTTTTGGTTGAATGGTCAAATTCGAAAAATCTCAATTTTTTACTTCACTTTACGGGAAAAGTCTGAAAGTCTACGGGAAAAGTCAAACTCTACAATAAAGCATCATATAAACACAATTAAGTACATTTTGGTACAGCTTGACGAGCACTAGGAGAGTTTCTGTTGTCTCGTCTCACGAGTCTGCATCCCAAATTTGTGTACAGCAGCAATGATGCATGCTTTATTTCAGTCGAAATTTCCTTTCAGATTTTGGATTGATTTAATAGCACAACGCTCTCATTGAAATAAAGGTTTTGATACTTTCCTATGTTAATTACTTTGAGTGTGATTAATCTAAACCGCAGTGGTATGATACTACGATCCTGTTAATATTTCCAGCATCAAACAGCTACGAGAGTCAGAATAACATATTATTTGAAGAGAAATTGTTAGATAATTTATACAATTTTCTCTTTTTCTCTTACTTTAATGCCAATTTTGAATAATTTGAAGTATTGATTAATTGCGATTGAAGTATTTTTACCTTTTATTTACATAATCTTTGATTTTTAATCATAAAGTCCTCAATAATTTACTGCATCCCTTAAAACTTAAAAAGTAAAATGCCAGTTCAGCTATATTGATTTGTTTTTATCAGTGGTTTTAAACTCAACAAGTTAATTTTTTACAGAAAAGTTAACATAAGACCCTTATACCTATAAATTAAGAATAGTTTAAATTTCAAGAAAAATCTGTCATTATATTATTTTGCAAGCGTTCCTATCATCAAATATTTTCAGAAATACCATTTGAGTTACAAATTTTATTTTATAACAGTCATTGAACAGCCGACCAAATTTTGGGTTTACGACTACTAATGTTCAACTTCGCAGCCTTGTAATTTCGAACCCAATCCAGAAGACAAGGGAACTCCTAGATCAAGTATTGGGAGAAATTGATCATCAGGGAGAATTTTTATGGGAACTAACCCACAGCAGTGTTTCATGGAAAGGAAAACCACGAAACTCTTTCATGATTAGCCCGACGGCAAGGGGACTCTAATCCATGATCCACCTGCCGCTGAAAATATTCTACGTCAGCACTGTGTTTGGTGCTAGCTGGGTGGGAAATTCGTATCGAACAGTCATCGCTGGGATTCGAACCCGAATTGTTACATATTGGTATTTTTAATAAATGAAAATATTTTTTTGTTTTAAAAAAGAGACTGAATAATCAATTTTTGTACACTTGCCATTTAGAAGTTGTTGAAAGAAGTTGGACCTTAAGAAGTTGGAAGTTAAGCCCTGGACCTTAGATTCTAAAAATAGTGTAATGGAAAAGGCCTTGAATTGCTTGGTATAAAGTATTATCTTTTTCAATGTATCAACGATTGATATAAACAAATCTTTACTTTTCTTATATAGACAAACCTTTTACTATACATTTTTCAGCTTAAAAACAAATGTTCAATTTTTTAGAAATGAGTGAAATAGAGTTACTACAAAAAGACGCGTTTTAAGGAATAAGAGTTATTTTTTTTCTCTTCTCTAAAATTCAGTGTTTTTTTACGAGATACTTTTTAGAATTTGCTATAAAATAAAAAAGCAATTTTTATTTCAACTCTGGAGGAGTTTATCTTTTACAGACTTTGCTTTTACGTGCATTGTGAAATGTCTACTTTTTCAGGAGAAAAGAACGTAAATATGTAAACATTTTCTGAAATGACTTCATGGAAAAATAATGATATCATAAAAGTATTGCCACTTCTTTTAAAGTAATAAAATATACTTTCTGCGACGTTTACAAGCCCTAGATTCTAAATATTTTATTTTATGTTAAGACAAAAAAGAGTGATTTTTTAAAAACTTTTGAATTTATTGATTTGATTTTTTCAAATATCAAACACACAAATACAGTTCAGCAATATTGTCAATTACAACTCCATAGTCATTACTTCAAAATGCAATTTAAATTTTTTTATTTTATTACACATATTTCCCCAGCTGGCTCTCTTTCTTGAAATACCTACTTATATGTTATACTAATCAGTAATACTAACTCTAACGGTAAATCCTAGGTTTTATCAGAAAAACCTAGATGTTATCAAAGTGTCTTAGCAAATTCCAAAGTATGCTTTAATATGATTCCATTTCTGTGTTTTATCAAGCCCTTACCGTAAAAATTAGAAATTACGAAGTCACTTTGTTAAAAGCTAGATTTTATTAGTAAAACCTAGGACTTACCAGACTTAAGGTGATTACAGTTGTTCCGATAAAAACCGAAGTCTGATAAATGATAGGCTTTACCGGTAAAATATAGCTTTTACAAAAGTGTCCTAACAAATTGCGAGGTATGGGTTTAATATATTCCTTTTCTGTGTTTTACCAAGCCTTTGCTGTAAAACTCAGGAATTCTGAAGCCACTTCGTTAAACGCTAGGTTTTATCGGTAAAATCTAGGATTTATCAGATTTCGAGTTTTTACTGAAACATATACATATTGTTAGAACGAGCTTTGATAAAAACGAAGAAATTTCTAAAAGCTCTGATTAGGATTTTTCAATTCCTCTAATTTTTGTTTGAGGTTTCACCGCTTCGAAACAGTCTTAAAATCTTTTTTTATATGTTTGTTATGCTTTTGTGTCAGACACATTACATGGAGTATAAAATAATGCTAACATGGCAGAGCCACCTTTGGCTCTTTACAACAATTTGATTAGTTTTTAGTTAGTTTCTTTCTTTTTCACTCTATTTTTAGCAAGACATAGGAGTTATGTTCGCAAAATAATTGCAGAAAAAAAAAAAAAACAAAAAAAAAAAAAANAAAAAAACAAAAAACAAAAAAAAAAAACAAAAAAAAAAAATCTTGAGCTCCTTGCTTTCACAACTTCCGGTTAGACAGCTTACAGTTGCTTCTTACAGCTTATTGTACGAGGCGATATTTTCAAACACATAATATTGTTTTTAATAAAATAAATAATGTAATTTCTGATCTCAAATCTGCTGTATTTCATAAGCTATTAATAATATAAAGTAATTTTAGAGAATTAGGTAAAATTATGTTCTAGTTATTTCTACATATATATTTAAAAAGGTGCTTTACATTGTTGCGATATTTAGAAAGAACTCGATTTTTGGCAGTTCTGGTTGGACTTCTCTTGACTTGTCTATTACTGTTTGTTCTTGTTGTGTACCATTTATGCGTTTTTTTATAGTATTTAGATAGAGTAGCGAGACAAAGTAAAGTTAATTTTGCAAATTATCAATTAGATTTAAATTTCAAATTTTCCACATTGTTGACAAGGTAATAAGCGTTTTATAACGATTTTAATTCTAATATAAATTTTTAACTTTTATCACCTCTCAAACTACATGTTTGCTATGTTATTCACAATTTGTGCTTAGTATTATTAGGTGGACCAGAAAGTAATGTCGTTTCGGTGCATTTGATATTTGTTATCAAGATTTTATTTTTAATCAATAATGTATTCACCCGCTTTAGAAACAACCTTTCAATGCCGGATCGAAAATGAATCGAAATGGATCGAAAAAAAAAGAATTGGTTTTCAAGACTAACGAATATTTAATGAGCTGAAAGGACACTATTTTTCCGGTCCCCCTAATATATAGCTACATATATTGTCTTCTCTATTTACTGTCTTTTCATTATTTAATAAGTTCACTGTTAACACAGAGAACACGCTAGCCAAACGGTCTCCAAATTCGCCGGATGCATTAAAATAAAAATATAATTCATAAAAAGCCTGAAGTGCTTTTTAGTATAGAAAACACCACACATAGTTTCTAGCACCGCTGAATTATAGTGACTTAAGTTACACGTTTTTTTAAAATTTCTCATTTCACACTATATGAGCGAAAACGTTTCTAGTGTTATTAAACTTTTCTGCTAAAAATGCAGTTCATGATGTTTCTTTTAATGCTTTTAAATATTTTGATACTGCAAGATTATTTTAGATATATCTTCGGTAAAGTCATTTTAACGAGAGGAAATAAGTCTGTTTTAGAGTTCTGATTCTAATTATTATTATATACTATTCTGGACATAATTCAATCCATTTATGAATTCAACATCTAATATATATAATTCTCTTACGTGGCTCCCAAATTTTGGCTGTATTTGTTTTCCACCGGTGGCAACGTTTGCTTTGTTTTGTTTACGTTACTATTTCTCTTAAACGGCGACAAAAAAAGCCTCATTACAACTCTCCGAATAGCAACGCTAGAAAATCGACCAATGATTGCAGATAAAAATGTCACATGCCAAATCTAGTTGAGGTGGCTCAACATATAGCGCTTTTAAACGCGGAAACTGAAATAACCACAGAGCATCAGCTGCGGCAATCTCATACAATTAGCTAGGCAGAAGTGAGTAGTCTTTGTCGATAGGTCTCTATTTTAGTATTTTGTCGAAAGCGCTTCTTTTCACAAATTTATATATTACGAATTATTATCACGAATTATATCACGAATTATACTATAGCACATTTCTAATAGGTTTAACGAATTACATGTCATTTATTTGAATTCAAATTTATTTTAATGACTTAGTATTTACTAAAAAGATGTAATTTTTTTTTAAAAAAAAAGTTGTTATATGGATTTGAATGATTGTTTTGAATTCTTAGAATTTTGTGCATTTGCAATGTACCTAAGTTAGTAGCTAGCGAAGCGAGCTTGGCTTGCGAAGCAAACCATATAAGATTGCGTAGCAATTTTCGGGGGTTGGCGAGCGTTAGCGAGCAGGGGGCGCAGCCCACTTGTGATAATAAATAAATAAAATAACACATATTTGTTCAAGACTAGTTTAATTTTACACAATTCACCGAGTAAAAATATTTCTATACAATCACCGAATTTAATATGAAATATCGTGTGAGCTAATTCACCAAACGTTTTTTGATTTTTTTTGAGTTCAATTATTTGATCACTGATAGTACACATTTTAATTAACAAACATAATCTCAAATATTAATACACGAGATTCAATTTATTTGTAATACAATTACTTGAGAAGCCACAAGAAATAGTTCTTAATCAAAAGATCTCTGTAAATACGAATTTTTAATTAAACATTTGAGAAAACTCTCTTCGAGCTGTAAACGTCATAAACACAAGTTGCATAAGGCCTTAGGCTAGGCTGCGTTCGTAATTAACTTCGGTAAAACATTAGAAACTTGGTTTCGTTTTCCTATCCAATGTTAAGAGGGAAAATGTTAAGTTGAGTAAGTACTTTCAGTTTATTCTTTTGGAGAAATTGTTTGTTATTAGTGACTTTTATAAACTGCAGCCGTGTTTAAAGGAGTTCTTTTCTTTGTTGAGTGTATCTGTAGTTGTTTGCAATTAAAAGGGTGTATTTCATGTGAGTATTTTTGAGAAAGTACATTTGAGAGATGTTTTGAAAAGACAAATCGCTTTTAACCAATGACAGTAAAGATTTGAGTTGAAATCATTTTGCATTCTTCGTTTAACTTTTCGGAGTTGAATGATTTTAATGTTTCTGGCATCTAAGAAAACTTAATTTTTTGGTGTAACACATTTTGGAAATCTGTAATAAATTTTCTAATCTTAAATTTATGAAATAAATAGTTTTTGAAAAGTTAATTAGAGTACAGGCATGCATGGGATAAGTACAAAGTTTATTTAAAATGTTACTGATTTTATCTTTGATAGAATCTTAGACCTTGTATAAACACTTTTCAAAATAACGCTGTTGAAAAATATTTTCAGCATTTATAATGGAGCCTAAAAAAAGCTACTTTTTTTTCTCCAAATAATTGAATTATTCTTACACAAGTCCTTATAGAAACATAAATAATCGGTGCTAATTTGTATCTTACCACTAAACATGGATAGCCGTTAAAATCCACATTACCTAGTTAATCTGTAGGTCATCTGATATAGTCCGTAATTATTATCCTGCCACTAAACATGGATAGCCGTTAATATCCACATTACCTAGTTAATCATCAGGTTTTCTGATATGCTCCGCAATTATTATCTTGCCACTAAATATGGATAGCCGTTAATATCCACATTACCTAGTTAATCTGCAGGTTATCTGATAAGCTCCGTAATTTCTATCTTACCACTAAACATGGATAACCATTAATATCCACATTAACTAGTTAATCTGGAGGTCATCTGATATGCTCCGCAATTATTATCTTGCCACTAAACATGGATAGCCGTTAATATCCACATTACCTAATTAATCTGTAGGTTCTCTGATATGCTCCGTAATTTCTATCTTACCACTCAACATGGATAACCGTTAATATCCACATTACCTAGTTAATCTGCAGGTTCTCTGATATGCTCCGTAATTTCTATCTTACCACTAAACATGGATAGCTGTTGATATCCACATTACTTAGTTAATCTGATATCGAAATCAAGAGCTTTTCGTTTTCAACGTAAGTAATGTGCACTTTAACAGCTTCCATATCATTAAAGTTTAAAAGTTCAAAACCGATGCTTGATTGCATTTACTTGATTTTTCAGATTTCAAAAATCAAATGAATAACATTTTTGTAATTTCCTTTATTGTAATAATGTTTTAAAGCATTTGAGTCTTTTATATTATACTAATTTAATTGATTTATGATCGATTCTATTATCTAATTTGTTGATTTTTTGTTTATATTAACTTGATTCTTTAGATATCAAAAAATAAAAAGGTTAACACTTTATTACTCCCTTTTTTAAAGTGGAGAATAACACTGAGGGAAAAGTCTTTTTTTTGCATTTATACGTACTTGATTTTACATAATTCGAGTGTGGGGAATTAATTATGCTGAGAAAGCTTTAGATTTTCTTGTTTAAAACATTATTTTTGGCTTATTTCATTTTATGGCTGAATGTACAAGATTTATAAAGACCGCATTGGTTTATTCATAGATATACACTTATCAGCTCTTTTGAAAATGTTACGATATTCATTTTAATGCATGCCTTTTTGATAATGTACAGATTACCTGGGTAATTTGAGAAATGAAATAATTTTCGGCACCTAACACCTTCTCTGTCGGTGTCGCAATTCATATATTCGTAGTTTTTGTGCCCGTATGGTCGGAGTCGCATGCCATGCTACGAAGAGAAAAATTGCCTCGTTGAAATTAAATCGTTGCTGTTTACTCTTTCTTCTCTTTAAATCCCGTGATTATTTTTGTATTGCTGAATACTGCAACTAGACTCATTTTCTTCACAATTTTCACAGTGAGATTTCCCATCTCAAATTGAAATCAAAATCATTTTGTACTTTCTGTAATTTCCCTTTCGTTAGTGTTACCGTTGCATGTCAAAATAGTTATTATGTATTCAGAGAGTGAATCCGAGGACAGTGAATTTATTATTTCTTAGCCGGAAGAGTACTTTAACCTAATATTTTTAACCTAATAAAATATTGTTAACCTAATTTTAATAATCATTTTATGCAGATATTTATCCTAAACATCTTCAAGCAATAGTATTAATAAATATGTTAACACAGTGTATTTTTTTGTGTTGAGATAAAACTTTGGTGTATTGCGGGGAAAACTGAAGATCAGTGGACTGGACATCACATATTTCCCCACCAAAATGATCAAGCAAAATTTAATCAAGCAAAAAACTGCTTGCTGACAAAAATATTTTGAATTTTCAAATTTAGGACAGAACATAAATTAATTTTCAGCAATAAGAGAAGATTTTTTTTTTGAGACGGAAATTAGAAAAAAAGTCCGATACTCTAACAATAATGAACAGATTTCCCTAGATAATCTACACATTGCCTAAATAATCTGCAGAATAACGGAAATTTCGTTGTAACATCTGAAATTTAGTAGAAACTTAGTTGAAATTTAGTATCTTTGAAATTTTGTTGTTGTAGTTCATTTACGTCGCATTAGAGCTGCACAATGGGCAATTGGCGACGATCTAGGAAACATCCCTGAGGATGATCTGAAATTTTGTAGTAATATATACTAGAATATGGTCACTCATTTTATTGTTAATTTTGTTCCACATCACTTTGTTCATATTTATTCAAAATTAATTCAATCACAATTATAAATATTTGTATGTAGTTGATGGAGAGTGATAGTCTTTGCATACCAATGCTTGGGCTGGAATTTATTTACTTGCGTTAATCATATGATGCAGATCGGATGCCGGTGTCCCTTTTAAGGCTTGGTTTCTCAGGACAGGATGCCGTCAGCTGGAAATCAGCTCTAACTTCTGATTGGTCCATTTGTGAGTTTGATAGTAAATGGACCAATCAGAAGTTAGCGCTGATTTCCATCTGACCGCGTCCTGTCCTGAGAAACTAAGCCTTAATACATTTTTTCTGACGCTCTAATTACGAGCATAAATGTATTTTGGTAGTTTTTAATTATAAAGAAACAGTCTAATAGTTGCTAAAAAAATCTGGTAGATTATTGATATTACAGTTGTGCTAAAATATAACACCCAAAAAAGGAAAAAGAATTTTTTTATTCATATTCAAAAATGTATCAATAATTGATTTTGTTAATCAAAGAAATTTCAACTATTTCTTAGATCTAAATAATTGCAAATTTGAAAAATTATTGCTTAGAAGTGTTTGGAACATTATACCCTTAACACAGGGAAGGACAGTGTATTTCAAAACTATAACGCATTAAATATAATAATTTTGTCTTATTTTGATCTAAGATAATACAAAATAATGAAAAAGTATGAGAAATATGCTTAATAAAAATTCTGCGTGAAAGGGTCTTATTGATTCAGAGCACACATTTATGTAAAATTTACCTCGCGATTTCAGAGGTTAGAGAATTTCACTCATTGTTGGGTGGCTGGGAAGCATGGTGTAAAGTATGCCTATTAGTACCACCTTTTGCTCTCTGGTTTAAATAGTGGCAGTATAGGCCACGCGTTCTGGAATTCCTTTATGAGATTTTCATAACGGTAGATTTTTTTCCGTTTTATTTTTAAGAACTATTATTAGACCAATTGTAGCATCTGGAAGCGAAACCTGCACAATCACCAAAAAGATGAAAATGACTTGCTGATGTTTGAACAAAAAGTTCTAAAGAGAATAATAGGACCTATTAATGGCAGAGGTAAATGGAGAATGAGATCGAAACTAAAAATCGAGAAAATCAAAAAAGGAAAACATATCGGTCACTTTATCAAATTCAAGCGCTCTTCATGGCTTGCACACATAGAGAGGAGAGACAATAATTACGACTGGAAATCATCAACCGGACACCTATGGGAACCAGGACAAGAAGCCGCCCGAGGAAAAGATGGTTGGACAACGTTATTGACGACTTGAAAATAGTGACGATCGGTAAATGAAGGGAGAAGTCAAAACAGAGGGCTGTACGGAATAGAATTGTGGAACAAGCCACGGCCCACAAAGGGCTGTGGAGCTATAGAAGAATAATATAGGGCATGCAGTATTGTCTTCGGATCATCATAGATTTTATTTGTACGGGAGGTAGAAGTGATGCAACTCATTTTTTTTATACTTATATAAGCAATTTGGATTTAGAAAGAATTTCGAAAAAGTTCCAAAATATATCTATTTATATTATAAGAATGGGGAGCACCGTTACTGTTTTGGGTGTTCAGCTTTACATAACATTTTGTTTTGCTGAACAAAAACTACAAGGCTTAGATCTTAGAATTACTAAATTGAAGATGTGTAGAAAATTGTAAAGGGAGAAAGATGGAATAAAAAAATTTATGTTCAATAATTAGCTCCAGAATTATTAACTGTTAAACGTATAGTAAAGAATACCATGCGAGGTACTCTGCAGGCCTCAGAAATTCAACTTCATAATTAAATTTGACCTGGTGAAAGGGCCATTTTATGCATGAAGTTAACTCGAGATTTTTTCATAATTCCAGCTTGTTCGAAATCATTTCAAATTTAAATAATTTTCTGAGATTTTATCCTTTGAATAATAACTGTTAATCCATTGTTGTAGAAAACTTTAAATAGGAAATATGATATTTATTGCATACTTTCCGTAGGCATTGTATATAATACCAAGGAATTATATAGTATGACAAATGCTATTTAGACAATGTATGAAAAAATATTGTTATGGCTTTTATAAACAAATTGGAGGTATATTTCATACTCATTTGGCATTCTATTCGATTCAATTCGATTTCTCATTTGGCATTCTATAGAATTCTTAGAAAATGTGCAAAATGGGATTCGTTTCATTGATAGCTGACTAGTTATATGAATTATATACAGTGCTTAGACATTTTATGGAATTTATGATTTCACATTCCTTTGAAGGTAACATATGCGATGTGTTATGTTAAGACCGCTCTTAATAACTCTTCATACGCATTTTTAGAATCTTTTGAAAAAGGAAGACAAAAAAAAGTATACATATAGGGGGTTCAATTTATTATTTAAGTGAAGAAACAACAAAAACGCGATTGGAGCATGTGTAAGGAAAATATGATTGCGGAAGTATTAAGCATCAAAACCGGTATTATTCGGCGTTGAAAATTAAAGTTAAAAGTAATTATAGGGAAAAAGTAATTCAATTATATTTTTTAAAATGGCTCCTAGTTAATCGTTTAAGGCTTGCAAAATTTAAATTATTTTTTCTCTTTTCAGTACATTTTAAAAACATGGGTTTTTAAAATCACTTTTTGGAAAAAAAATCATCCCTTTAGTTCAGTTACTAGAGCTAAAAAACAACGAAAAAATATAAATTTTATACTTACAAGTTAAGATATCAATTTTAAAATCCTGTTACTGATTCTAAATTGTTATCATTGATCATTTTAATTTATTTAATTGTGTAATTTTCATGTATAACATTTTAAATTTAGGGACTATACGATTTATTAAGCTATTTCAGCTTTAAATTTTTTTTCGTGTATAAAAGGCATTAAGATATTAAAAAACTTTCTTTCCAACTCTTTAAATTGGAAAGTATTTCAAAGCATTTTCTACTCCAGATGCTATATTTTTCAATTATCCAGCATCTTTTCCCGTTTGCTGTCTGATAATTCAGTCAGGGATTAATTTCAAATTTAGAAATATGTCTGAATTTTTTTTTATGTAAGGACTTAACTGCTTTCTTGCTTGTCTCTAAGCATGCAATGAAGTTTTCTTTATTGTCTTTAAATTGTTGGATTAATTTGTTTCGTCTTATAGTCTGAATTTTCCATCGAATTATCCTATTAATAATTTAGGTTCTGTAAGATTCTGTCTAGTTTGTCATCTGCATTTCACTGGAAAGTTTTATGGAATTCATTTAAGAACGATGTAATATTTATAATGACTTTTTTATTATTGTATCGTATTATTAAATGGTTCACTTCATTAATCTCATATAAATCTATACTTTTTAACATGAGTTAAAAAAATTTCAAATAAAATTGCTAAAAAGCATTTCCGCAACAGCTAGTCATCATGGACAAGATAAAGTTATGGAATTTAAGGCTTCAGAATTTTGTAACCAGTTGTATGATGGTCAGCATTGCGCACCAGCCACATTTACTCCCCTGGAAGACTGATCTGAGGACGGGTAAGTTTCAAAGAACACTACTACCCTTGTCTAACTGGAAGACAAGTACCAGTACCTCTTAGCCACAATGCAGTCACAGTTAAGAAAATACTATAAAGTTTTAAATATTTTTGACTACTATATTACTACACTATCCACCAATAAGCATTTGGAAACCTATGCAAATAACTGTATCTGCGGTCCTCAGTTACATATCCGGTACGTATCTACCCTCCGCCGGTATATATCGTGCAGGGAACAACATCGGCATTAGTCCCATGCAAGATGCCTACTGCACTATTTTGGATGACAATGTGCTTCCTAGGTTGTGGCAGTTTTACGAAGTGGACCCCTGTTACTTCCAGGGCGACAATGCCAGTTGTCATGTTGCGAGGGTCACCAAGGCTTGGTATGGTGCCAATGGGGTTAATCGGATGGGCTGGCCTGCCCAGAGACCAGACATGAACCCTATCGAGAATCTCTGGGACGAGTTGGCTTGCCGAATTAAGGGATGTACAACCCGTCCAAAATGGGTGAAGGAACTTACACGTCTTCTCCAAGCCGATTGGAAGAAAATACCTCTAGCCGTCACACAAGAACTTGTGGAAAATATGCCCTGGAGGGTTCACGCTGTAATTGTTTCTCGTGGAGGGTCTACCAACTATTGATTATGAATAAAGTTTGTTTTTCTTTTCAATCACACTTGTCCAAATACTTATTGGTAGATAGTATATATTCACCCAAACAAAGTAATATAATTTGGTGGAATGTAGTCAAATTCTTATTATTACTATATTCATCCAAAAAAGTCAAATAACCATATAAAAGATAGTTATCAAACTGTTAACCGTAATAAAAATAGTTTATTGTCTGTTTTCATCTAATAGGAATTTAACAACCAGAGATTTAGCAGCTCCAACTTCGTTCGCGGCCATTGGGAATAGAAATCACCTTCTTATAACTGGAAACCATGTGATAAGGATTATGAATAACGTATTACGGATAAGCCTGACACAAACACGGGAGCCACTTAGTTCCTTGGAGATACTCAGTACATATTTTAGCCGAGAAGGCTAATCTGTTAATCTCATGAACAGCTGAACAGAGATTCAAATCCTAGCTTTGACGCCGCAATATTTACTCCATTCCTTCAACACACGAGAAGTTTCTAGTGTCCTGCGTTCTTCAATTGGTGACCCTGAATTTTTGGAATATGAAGTTCTCATTCCACACATAGATTGCAGTACTGCAGTACATTTACGCAGTACATTCTCACAATAGACGACTAGATAAACTAATTAAGCCACATTTTATGGATCACTTGACAAAACACAACCTGTCTAATTTCCATAACCTAACAAGATGCCTAACTTAACCTAACCATAAAGTGCAATTTAATTTCTTTTTTACTGTTTTAAAACCATGCTAGTTGCAAAGAGTTTCAAAATAGTAAAGGTTTGGGCCTCGGTTTTTCAACCACACCAATTGTAAAAAGTTTCAAACTCGTGAAGGTAAAGAAATGTGCAGAAACGTTAATTTCACGGTTTGTAGGATGGGCAGACATTATTTCACCATAGTTTTAGAATGAAAATTCTAACAGTGTACTATATTATTTGAGATACTGTCTGTAATACGTTTTTGAATATTTAATATTGAGCGTTTTTTCAGATAATTTTCTAAGCAGTTAGTTATAAGCTTAAAAAGCATATAATTTTCCGGCGTAGAAGAAATATTTCATATCCTATTTGTGATACACATTTAATATTTGGGATTTTTTTAAAACATTTTTTCCAGAGATAATAAACTAAAGTAGACATTTCTAAAACAAATATAATTTTACCAAGCTTTTATCAGATCTAATGAACATGGCTCTTTGACTTTTTATCTGTCATTATTTATTAGACAAAAGCTGTTAAAGCTGCTTGTATATATCAGTCTAGTTATTTATTAGCTAGGGTTTTTTTAAAAATTTTAATTTATTGAAATGTCATATTAATGCATTATCTTTGCCATTTTCAAGAATTATATAATCTGGTATTTTGGAAATTCCGTAGTAATTGAGTATTCAACCTCTTAGTCGTATTCCTAAGAGAACATCACAATAACATTTTTTCGAGCATATAATTATCAATGTATATAATGCCGGAATTTTATTGAATACTTGTCATTGTAAAGAATAACTGAAAATTTTAGCTAAGTATAAAATATGAAAATTATTATATACTTCACCTAGTTGCTGTATAAAATGCATAGGCATCTCTTAAAATTTTTTTTTAAAATTATTATGATAATATTTTTTAAGCACAGTTGAAAATATGAGAATTACTTTGATTAGTCATTCTATTAAACGTATTGGTAATGTATGGAATATTAATCGTTTCATCATTTGTTGTTTTGAAAGCCATTCATCAGAAAGTCAAGTCAATGCATAACATATTTATCATTTTATACTTCGCTGGTCTAATTTTAGGCATTGTATACAATGACTAAACATGCTATAGAATGTCAGAATCTTTACGGACAGTCGTAGTTGTATTCAGCACCTGAGTAATTGGGAGAGAGTAACGGACCAGGCTGGCTTCTCTAAACTTCGTTTATTAAATACCCTCTCAGCCTCCCATGGCATCCATATTCACTGGATACCCTCACACGTGGGTCTTTTTGGCAAGGAACGTGCTGATTAGTTGGCAAAAGAAGGTACTTTCCTCACTTACTCTGAATTATTTTCTATCCGCAAATCGAAAGTTAATAAAGCTTGGCTTGTTCCACCGGATCACAATTGATATCCCCGCAAGCATCCTGGAGGAGCCCTTGACCTTCAGGGTACACGTGCCGACCAAACCGCTACCTGTAGATTTGTCAGTGGGCATACTAAGAGCCTCACTTTTAGTGGACAAATTAAACTTTTTCCAACTTGTAAAAAGTGCAGCTCCAGCAAGGCTAGTCCTCGCCATCTACTTGATTGCCTGGATTTCACCATGGAAGAGGTTCTTGAGAGACCTCCCCTTTTCCTCGATTTTTTTGAAGACTCACGGCCTCATGGATCTGGTATGGCTCAGCTATCCCATCTGGGAATGGAAACAGCAACAACAACAGGTACTCTATAGAGTGTCAAATTGACGGTAACATACAGAAATTATGTTATATTTTTAAAAGATGAAACATGCTATGCTTCGGAGACAAAAATGTATTTTGTATTGATTTGGTATTAGTTCTTTTTAAAGTTCGAGTTTAACTAGTTAAATTTTATTCTAGTTTAAACAAGCGTTTTACCAAAGGAAACGTTTATTGCTTCTTTGAAGTTTTGATACGAGAAAATGAATACAAATTAAAATAATTGATCAATAATAAGTTTTTTGAATTTAAATTTCCAACAAAAACTGCTCTTTAATAATTTATTTTATTAAAAAAAATGCATCAATAAGTTTGAATTGTGATTGAAAAATGCAATATCATTCAAACAAATTAAATTTTATTTATATAACGTTCTACAATGGTCTGCAGATATCATAAAATTACTTTGAAAGTCTCATTTTATAACAAAGCAAAGATAATGCGAAAAAATATATAAGCTCTTTCAAGTTAAAAGTCAATAAGATCTTAGGATGAAATTGCCATATAACTTTTTTCATTTCATCTTCTTCTTTTTGTCATATTTATTTGAAATTCGACTTTTCGTTTGTTTGCTTTATGATGAGTATGCAATATTTTTGGGGAATTATTGCCAGATATTGTACTCTTTATTATAGTTTTCATTTTATTTTCATGTTATTCCTTAAAAGAAAATTCTCCATTTCTAATTCCTAAAAATAAAATTGTAATCTTTTATGAAATACATTTCTTTAGTAACATAAAAAATTATTCTAAATCAACGTATAGTAAATAACTCATTATGTTTAAAAGTAAGAATTATATTACCATTAACACATTTGCTTTAACACATTTCAAATCAACTGAATTATCATAATGGTTTCTTGAAAACTCCCATGTACGCTTCCCCCTTTTTTGAGGGAAATGAGGATGATTTTAGGGAAAGAATAGAGTTTCTTCTAGATTGTGAAGTGTTTCCGAAGCATAGTTTTATGCTGAATAAAATGAGACTATACACAAGACAATAAACTAGTAAGGGTTTTGTATATACAAAGTACTTTTTTATACGTATATATGCATTTACATTGCTAACCAAGGGCTATCTGAACATGTAAAGCATATTTTAGGATGCAGATTTTAGGATGCGGAGTTTCAAGGCATCACTTGTAATTGCACGACTAGACTCTTGTCAAAAAATATCTTGGGTATTAATTTTCCTGAAATAGCACACTTTTTTTGAAATACTATATTAACTGTCGTGATACTAATTTCTTAGTTACTAGTAGTCCTAGTTTAGTAAATGGATAAATAACTAAACTTATCTATTAATGTAATAATTAGTGTACCTAGAAATTATTTGATACCAATAAAGTACACTATCTACTTTTTAAGCTAAAAATCTAAAACAAAGGATATCAATATATTTATGAATAGTTAATTCTTATACTTTTGAACAAAACTTTATTTGTTTCATAATCAAACTGATGAAAGTCAATATTTTTGAGTGGTGCTCATACATAAGGGTGCTCATATTTAGGATAACATGTGAATGAGGAAAACAGAACGCGTTACGAATAAAAAAATAAATTGTTACCAACAATGAAACTGAAAGGGAAATACTAGAAACAAGCAAGGAAAATTCGCAGTAGTAGAGGGATGTGCTTGAAACAAGTAGACTTTTTTTTAAAACTTTAATTATGAAGCAAATGACGTTTTATTGACAACTTCATTTTTCTGCTTCCGAAACACAGAATAATTTGTTTTATAGTTTAGTATTAATTTGAATAAGCATTGAAAGGTACACAAATTTATGCATTAAATGCAAATCAACCCACATTTCAGTTCTCAAGTACATATCATACTTTTCTAGTATAATAGCTTTTACTTATCAAGTACATATGCATTGCCATTAGATATGCTATAAATTCTCAATCTGAAACTTTTCAAAACTTAATTCGACAGTTATAGAAAAGTTTCAAGTCAATGAAATTTTAGCATAAGTAACTTAGAAATCAATGATCCACTCAACGTTGGGCATACTGGAAAATAGAAGGATAAACATTGTAAACGACACAACTTTGAGCTTTAATTGTAATTCTTATATATCAATGCTATGGACAGTTTTACTACTAAGTTTAGAATCCCTAATACAGAATGAAGATGCGTTTCTTGTCAAGTAACATTTTCCTTAAAAGCCTGGTAGTGTTGGCTACAGCAGCTACAAATCTGTGTTTTAAAAAGTACCGCAGATCTACGATTGGAATCAAGCTGTCATTGTGAGTCTGAAAATTGCCAACCATTACAAAGCTGGGTATTGTTGACTACAGCAGCCATAAATCTGTGGCTTAAAAAGTACTGCAGATATATGTTAGGAATCAAGCTGTCGTTGTAAGTCTAAAAATTATCAAAATGAAAAATACACTGCGATTTTGCCCTTTTTGAACACTTTTTACTTTCAATTAAATAATCTGTTTCAAGGCAGTTTAGCCTTTCAATTACTGCGCTTAGCATGATGAAGTCTATCAATCTGTATACTTGTTGTTTCTACCGAACGCAAAAAGTTATAACATTTTGGTTTGAAACAGCAATTAAACAATCCATATGCGAACTTGAATAGCTAAAAGAATTCAGGTGCTTTAGACAATGATATTACAATATTTGTTATTTATTTAAATTTTAAAATTTTCGTAATTATTTGCAATTTTATTGAAATAGTTATATTTAAAACTGTCACAGTTTTTGTTTTGAAATTCGTTCAGTTAGATTTAAGGAAATTTAGTAATCCAAACAGTTTAATTATCAAAGCAAAAAATTATAGATTATTATAGCATTTTTTATAATAAGAAATTGTTTGAGCATAGGTGGTTCAGAAACATTCTTTTTCGTTCGTAATTTATTACTAGTCGCAAACCTGTAAAAGCTTTAAGCTTTATTGACATGTATGAGAAATCGCATGACTTATACACTTTTAAAGTTTTAAGCACTTTTCGAACTATTTTTTGAGAAATATGAAGAAAATGAGTTAGTACAGAAGTGTTCCCGTCATTTTGTTCAACCCCTGGATTTTCTACTCACTGGGAAGTTTTTAGCTACAGAGGCAGAGTTGAATAATGGCGACAACAAACAATTACGACAAACGATGATTATTTACGTTCTTCTAGTTTACAAAAATTTTGAACGATGGCAACAGCAAATAATTGCGGCAAACGATGATTATTTACGTTTATCTAGTTTACAAAAATGTTGAACGATGGCGACAACAAGTAATTAAGGCAAACGATGATTATTTACGTTTTTCTAATTTTCAAAAATGTTGAACAATAGCGACAATAAATAATTACGGCAAAAGATGATTATTTACGTTTTGCTAGTTTGCAAAAATGTACAGAACTTAACTTCCACTTGATAGATTGTTTGACGCCTTTTATGCACTTTTATTACTTTTTTAATTTGTTATTTTACCACATAATTTTTTTTTCGTTTATCTCTAATTACTGCTTAATCATTATTGCCATTTCTGTTACCAAATTACCATTATTTTTAAAATTTGAATTGTATTATAACATAAAAAGAAAGCATCTTTATAGTTATTACGTATCAAAAGAAATTACTTAAATTTTTAAAAAAAAATCATTAGTTTTCACAACAATGCTACATGTTTCTTTGCAGTACATAACACTGGTTTTTATGACAAACTAGACTAACGTATTAGTTTTACAACAATGTAAGAGAGTAGATTTTATGACAATGCCACATTCTATATTACAACATAAAAAACTAAATGCAGATTAATTTTAAATTACAAAACATTAAAATAATTATTTAACAGTTTGAAAATTAGTGTTTATTAAATTAACTAAATAATAATAATCATAAATGCAGATAAGCACATAATATATTCGTAAATGGTATGCAACCTCTCACAAATCTGCATAGAAAACCCATACTTCACCTACAGCTAGATACTCACCATAGCAACGAATAGCAAATATTGCTTTGCGAGGATAAAACCTTTAAAAGGTTAAGTTCCACCATGGAAAATAAGATTTTTTTTCACTTTTTCTTGATATTCAACTATGACCAGGTAGCTATGGATTCTTTTGTGCTGTCGTCGTATACTTCAACTTTAGTTCCCAATATATTGAGCTTGCAGAATTCTTATTCTTGACCGAATCAATAGACTTTGAAGATAAAAAGAAAAAAAAATTCGGAAAAGAAATTCATGGCTTGAATTATATGAGTGTTGCCCAGAAATAAAACGTTGTGTTTTGATGGTCGAGAGAAACGGTTGTAACTTTGTGAAGGTCAATTCTGATGTTGTCCTGGAAGAAAAAATATAGTTTTAGAACTCTGAAAACTTGATGCAATCGAATTTTATAGTACATGCGTGTTTTTATTATTGTATATACCTGTTTATTAGACAGGTTTTGTTAAATATACAGTGTGATTAAATTTATAAGGTTTCATGTTATTTTGTTTACTTGTAATAAAACTTAACAAGAATAAAAATGCAGGCAATGAAGTGTGATATAAAACTGCTTACCTACAGTTAATTAACACAGAAAATATTTATTTCAAAATTATTTGCTGTCACAAATCATTTATAAAGTATCTACAAAACACAAGTGTTTGAAACGAGTTTTAAGCTTTTATTAAACTTTAAATTGTAAATTATAAACTATAAAGTTATAAAGTTTATAATTTACAATTATATATAGTGTAATAATAATTTATGAGTAAATAAAAAGATTTATACGGCAAATTATAAACAGAAATTTTTTTTATATAATGCGAAATTTGTATAAATTTAGTTTATTGATACAATATTTTTATTAACATTATAGTCACTGAAAAATTGTGCCCATTCTTTTTGTTCTGAATTCTTTAAAAATTAGTTGATGTTACATGCTTTTCGTGAAATATTTACATTTACTAAGTGCATATTATTTACAAATGTAATTATTAGTGTGCTATTATTAACACGTACTTACACCATATGTACTATATTTACTTCACGTATTAATATTTTGTACTAATACTTGGATGTACTGATACTCTTTTTAAGTATTAAAGATTAAGTGGCTGCGAAAAAAGAGAGAATTTTACTAACTCATCGAGCATTTTACGTTTGAGCAAATTTATACGAAAATTTCTCTTTAATACACAACTTTTTTCATTGATTAAGAAAGACAAATTTATTTTCCATAAAATAAAGAATCTTGAGAAAGGACATATCATGGCTTCAATGCAGTTCAGTGGTTAAAAAATACATTAAATTGATAAATGGCAGACAGAGAAAAATCTCTTAGAGAGGTATCAGAAAACTTATTAATTATTTGAAGTTGAGCTGCGATGGCTCAGAGGATAGAGCGTTGGCCCTCCAATGATTTGAACCGGGTTCGAGTCCCAGCGATGACTGGCCGATACAAATCCCGCATCTAGCTTGCACCGACCACAGTGCTGACGTAAAATATTCTCAAAGGTAGACGAATCATGGGTTAGAGTCTCCTTTCCGTCAGGCTAAACGCGTGAGGTTCTCGTGGTCTTCCTCTCCCTGTAACGCAAATGCGGGTTAGTTTCATCAAAAAGTCCTCCACGAAGGCCAATTTCTCCCAATATTTGATCCAGGAGTTCCCATGACTACTCTATTGGGTTCAAAATTACAAGGCCACGTAGTTGAACATTAGTAGTCTTAAACCCAAAAATTGGTTCGACAGTTCAACGACGGCTATGAATCAAAATTAAATTATTTGAAATTAATTTCCTTATCTAACAATTTATAGGTTAATTGAAAAAAATTAAATTTAAACACATTGCAACACATTGGTAACTCTATAACACGTTTGACAGCAATTGGTTCTTTAACAATTTTGAACTCATTTTTTAACTTATTGGTTTACTAACTCATTTATATAATACTGCATAGTACAGAATAGTGGTTATGACAATCCAAGACATTACTTTTTATAACAACGTATCTCATTTGTTCTTGAAACATTGTAATATAAAGTAAAAGATTTGTGCAAGTTTCGTTTAAGTTAAATTATAAAATTGAATTGTTTCCTAAATACATCAAGAAAATTATAACTATGCAATGTATTAAAATTTATAACAATATAATATAAAATAAATTTGTGAAATCAAATTGTGGTTTGGTTGGTTGGTTGGTTTCGTGTACCTGTTTAGGCAGAGGTGTGTGATTGTTCTTGTTTTCCATTGGCGCCATTTATGGCCAAGAATTCGACTTCTGCCACACTCATTCGTCGCACCCGTTTATAGGGCGGACCCATTCATACATCCATTCCTTCAGCCACAGATCGTAATTTTGACCAGAATCAGAGAACGATCGATCTCCAATCCTGTACCCCCAGAGGTATTGATTTGTTAAGGGAACATGGAGGACTTTGCGTCTTGACAGATTTAACGTGAACCAGTCACCATTTTACTACACGGGGAGTCTTCGTCCGGCGAGGTTCGAACCCACGAACTCTCGGACATGGGCCCAGCGCCCTACCGACCAGGCTATCCCGGCAAATTGTGGTTTGATAAATTATTAAAATTATAATAATGTACTCACTGGATTTTAAGAAGTTAAAGATTTGTGCGAATTTGTCATAAATTAATCTGTTAGTTGAACTGTGTCGTAAATACATCATTAAAATTGCAAAATAAAATAACTTACACAAAACTAATACTGAAGTTGAGGAAATTTTTGAACAGTTTTAAGCAATAAAATTCTTATAAGATTTGCTAAGAAAATCAATATTTACTGTTTGAACTGTAAAATGTATTTTAAGGTAAATGTCATGGATACATCTACAAAATAAAGGGCATTCATCGTACTGCTTCTCATTTATCAAGTTGAACGTTTTCCCGATTTCAAATCAATTTAAAGACAATTTGAACTTTAAAATTGGAACAGAATTCAATTCACTACTTCCAGAATAATTAGAATCCAATCTCTTTAGGAGAACAAACCGACGACAGTCTGAAAGGAAATCAGTTGGATGAGAGAATTCAAATCTCCCATCTGAAAGATTAAAGTTTTAAATGTCCTGTATTTTAGGAAAATATTCTGTTTCTAAAATAATGTAAAATGTTTAGAGGCATTGTACTTATTTTTCAGTGTCACTTAAAACTTATCAATTCTAACTAAACATCTTACATTATTTATATATCTTATGATATTAATCATTTGTTACTTTGGTATTTACTATATGGGTTAATAATACTTCTAGAATGGAAGAAGTTTAATATTTAATTTGATTTATTCTAGTCATTGATGTGTGTGTGTGATATATTTTTATGCTCTTATACATGTTAATGCTAAAACGATGTTAATGCTTAAGGTCAGTCTGGGTAAAAAATACTTTTAGAAGGAAAG
This sequence comes from Parasteatoda tepidariorum, assembly GCF_043381705.1. Classification (NCBI taxonomy): domain Eukaryota; kingdom Metazoa; phylum Arthropoda; class Arachnida; order Araneae; family Theridiidae; genus Parasteatoda; species Parasteatoda tepidariorum. Next base: position 77,918,659 of record NC_092211.1, on the reverse strand, counting down.
TATTTCAATCTTTGATTTGGCAATGATTCATTGACAGCTCTTAAATGTTAATGTATTAAAGATATTACTTGTTTACTACTTCTGTATTTAGTGTGGGTTAATAATACTTTTAGAATGGAAGTAGTTTAATATTTAATTTGATTTATTCTAGTCATTGATGATAAATTTTTATGCTCTTATAAATGTTAATGCTAAAGCGATGTTACTTATGTAATTAGCCTGGGTAAATAATACTTATAGAAGGAAAGTATTTCAATATTTGATTTGGTAATGATTCATTAATAGACGATACAGTTTTTTGCTCTTAAATGTTAATGTATTAAGGATATTACTTGTTTACTACTTTTTTATTTAGTGTGGGCTAATAATACTTTTAGAATGGAAGTAGTTTAATATTTAATTTGATTTATTCTAGTCATCGATGATATATTTTTATGCTCTTATAAGTGTTAATGCTGAAATGATGTTACTTATGTATTTAGTCTGGGTAAATGATACTTTTAGAAAGAAAGTATTTCAATATTTGATTTAATAATGATTCATAAATACATGATAAATTTTTTTTGCTCTTAAATATTAATATATTAGAGATATTACTTGTTTACTACTTTTGTATTTAGTGTGGACTAATAATACTTTTAGAATGGAAGTAGTTTAATATTTAATTTGATTTATTCTAGTCATTGACGATATATTTTTATGTTGTTATAAATGTCAATGCTAAAACGATGTTACTTATGTATTTAGTCTGAGTAAATAATACTTCTAGAAGGAAAGTACTTCACTATTTGATTTAGTAATGATTCATTAATAGATCACACAGTATTTTGCTCTTAAATGTTAATGTATTAAAGATATTACTTGTTTACTACTTTTGTATTTACTATGGGTTAATAATACTTTCAGAATGGAAGTAGTTTAATATTTAATTTGATTTATTTTAGTAATTGATGATATATTTTTATGCTCTTATAAATGTTAATGCTAAAACGATGTTACTTATGTATTTAGTCTGAGTAAATAATACTTTTAGAAGGAAAGTATTTCAATATTTGATTTGGTAATGATTCATGAATAGATGATACAGTTTTTTGCTCTTAAATGTTAATGTATTAAAGATATTACTTGCTTATTACTTTTGTATTTAGTGTGGGTAAATAATACTTTCAGAATGGAAGTAGTTCAATATTTAGTTTGATTTATTCTAGTCATCGATGATACTATATTTTTATTCTCTTATAAATGTTAATGCTAAAACGATGTTACTCATGTATTTAGTCTGGGTAAATAATACTTTCAGAAGGAAAGTGTTTCATTATTTGATATGGTAATGATTCATTAATAGATGATTAATTTTTTTGCTCTTAAATGCTAATGTATTAAAGATATTACTAGTTTACTACTTTTGTATTTCGTGTAGGTAAATAATATTTTTAGAATGGAAGTAGTTTAATATAGGAGTAGATTTTATCCAAGAATTGATGATATATTCTTATGCTCTTATAAATGGTAATGCTATTTGAAAACTACTGGTATATCATAACATAAAAATAAAGTGTAAGGTTTGCCATGTTTTGGATGTGGTATATTTGGTATATTTGTATAAAATAGGGCCATTTGTAATTTTTTTGGTAGCATCATAGCAAGCTTATGGAATCTTTTAATTCTTTTGTTGTTTGTTTCATTGAAAGTTAAATTGACAGAACGCATTAGATTGAAAACACTACAAGTATAATTGTTATGGATGGCGCGCTTTTTCAAGCTTAGGAGAAAAAATCAATCGGAACTGTAACCAAACGTATGACAAATTTTGATCCCTAACATCACCTGTGCATAGATTTACACAGTCAACCATACAAGCTTAATGCGAACATCATGGCGCGGAAACAAGCATGGTTAAATTTAAATTAGTTTTAAGCTTGCATGGTTTTATTTGCTGACCATTAATAAAACTTGTTGGACTTGGTGATAAAACTTGTTGCTGACATTAAAATGAATCTTTCACCGCTATCTGGGATTTTGACTTAGTTACAAATGCAAAATAATGCTTCTTTGGTTTTATAAATGTATACTGAAAGTTTAATATTTCTTATTAATTACTATCATGTGGTAATACTTAATTTTTTTCCCTTCTTACTCTTATTAATCGTATTTTTATCTCATCATTTTTGACGTTTATTATCGTTCAAAAATGCCCTGATTATTTTTTGAAACTATAAACAAACTTAAAATTTAAGGATTAAATAGATTTAATAAAAAAGCACATGATATCTGACTATTTTTGCAGTCATAAAATCATTTTGTTTTTAACATTTTAAAATTGAACTAAGGGGATATAACAAGTTTAGATGTAAGAAGACTAAAAATAGAATGTTATTGATAGAATAACAGGTATTATAAAATGGAAGTGTTGTAAGAAATCTTTTTAATGTTCTATTTTATAATATTTCATCTTTTCATAGTATGTTATTTATTTTGTAAGCTATTTTAACTAGGAAATCAAAAAGAATAAAAGTTTACTGTTTCTCAAAAATTTCTCATTTTTACAAGTTAGAAATTTATTTGCTGACAATTTAGTTTTTTAAAATGTTTTAAAATAAATGTTTTCTGAAATTTGCTGGATATACTTTCTCCACGCGTGAGCATGATGTAATATAGAAGAATATGCATCTAATTTATTATTTACTACAATTTTATGAAAAAACTGACAAACTTCATTTAATTTAATTTTTCCCATCAAAACTTTAACAATAAATAGATAAATAAAAAATGAAATAAAAAAATCAAATTTTATAACCGAAACTTGATAAAAAATATTTGCGTTACAGTAAAAATTATTTAGACTACTCTGAAATTTATTATTTTTAATAAAGAAAGCAATTTCGTAATTCGTTTTTTTTAAATCCTAATCTCAGAAAGAACACAAAGGAATATAAGATTGCGAAACAAGATATTTTATCTTTTTTTTGCGTCATTTCTTCCCGAATTAAATTAAAAATATTTAATAATTAGGAAAAATGCGTCTAACATTCTTTTATAATGAGAGCGCATAGTTCTTTTAGACTTTATCCAGTTTTCAAAATTTCTCGTTTGATGATTTTCTTTTCTGTTATTTGTAACCATCATCTCTCTATTGTTATACATTGAGAATGATGAATTCAAAGCATTTTAATTTATTCTTTTTCTTATTCAAAAACGAAAAAAGCTTTCTTTTTTCAAGTATGATAAGTTTCACAGTGAGTTTTTAATATTTATGTGACTGTAAACAATTATGAATAAATAAATAAAAATCATGGAAAGTATTGGGAGTGTTTTATCTGCAGACATGATTAATTTTTTCTGAAGATCATCGAAATTAAAGCAGTAGAATATATTTCTTCCTCTTTTTTTAAAAATTTCCAATGGCAGATTATAAACAGTAACAGCATGCATAAACATCTAATAATAATAAGAACAGAAACAAAAGATGCTGCAACGAAGTCTATTAATCACAACATGTCTCTAGCTTCCCAATAGCGTTCAGTGATAGAATTCTTGCAATGTGCAGAGCAGCGGAGAAGGTGCGTGGAGTTCATGTCCTCACCAGAACGGCAAAGAGTGCATACCGGGGAAGGAACGCAGTTGAAAATATTTGAACTTATATTTTAAGAAATCGACATTTACTCCAGAGAGCATTTTTTTTTATTCTATTTTGCTATAGTGTTAGTTATTGAGCAGGATTTAAATAATTTTTACATTGCTTTATTTAATAATTGGTTTGTATTATTGATGAAACAGATTTATAAATTGAATAATATTTTCGCTTGGTTAGTCCTTTTAGATAATTGATATTTATTAGAAACCTGAAATCCTCATAAGTTTAATGTTCTATTATCAACAGCCCATGAAGAGCCAAGCATAATCTACCAATTCCATTATTCTTGGCCTTGAGGTCTGGGGTGCTGGAGGAGATGTTCCGATTGGGTAGTCCCCGGAACACGTAATCCCGTGTTTAATCAACAAAAGCATGCTCTGTACTCATTTGGGGAACCCATTGACGGGATGAAAGGCTGAGTCAACCTTGTTCGGTCCAAGGATAAAACCCCAGATATGTGAGCTCGAAGCGCGAAAAATTTTCAACCAACAGGCTTTTTTTTTGTTATTCCAAATATTTAGAACAATAAATATTGAATAAAAATTATAATTGAGTAAATAAAGTATTTTACTAAATATAATTAATTTCTTCTGATTTTAATTTAGTTCCTTTACCCGGGAGGACACGCGGATGTCATTTTATGAGCCCCTCATTCTATAAGCTCTTATTCTTACAAAATTAGACACCTGTTAATTCCTTTTTCATTAATAGATGAATTTTACATCCTTATCTGTCTCTTGTGAATATTTAGAAATCATTTCTAGTACTTTTTCTCCCTTTATAGACCTTTTATCAGTTACTGGATCCATAGAAAGACCCTGCTCGATTCTTCTACAAATCATTTTATTTCTTTTGGAAGATGAGTTCAGTGCGTTATTTTAAGTGATTTTATTTGTTTACATTGCCACAATAAGTACAAGCTATGTCAGAAAAACCCACTAACTGTGTATAAAACCTGACGACATTGCCAAACTGTGTATAAATATGGAAGACCTTGCAGTTTCAGCTATTAGTAATCAACCCCAACAGATCCAAGTTTGAGCTACAAGAACATAAAATATAAATTTATGAAGCACTTACTATGTACATGTTAATTTATATAATTTATATTAATTTATATACCATGTTTTAATTTATATACCATGTATTAATTTATATACCATGTATTAATTTATACACTAATTGTAAAATAAATATTATCATGCCTAATAAATTTTTTTTTACAAAAAATGGTTAAGAACTTAAAATAGGTAAGCAAAAAGTGCTCAAAGCGTAAGACTCAAAAGCATTTGATTTCTAATAAAAATTAAAACATTTTTAGCAACATATGAATGATTTTAATTTGGGATCATTCTATTACTCCCGCGCGTCGTATTGTTCGTTCAAATGACGCGAACCCTCCCGGGTTCAAGTAAATTACGGCAAAAATAAATATTTTTTGAGAATGAATTAATTTTGAGAATTGCTTATTTATTTTTAAAAAAATTATTTGTTTGTTATCCTTTTTAATACACTTCTTTAATATAATAACTGTACGTAGACTGAAATACAATACAATAGATCTTCGCTTTATTTGATATTTGTGCACTTAGGTTCCTTTGTATGGACGATCAAAATTGACTGAAAACTACATGATTTTTTCTTAAGTTATAAAGTTGTTAGTCAAGCTTTAAAAGAGATAGGGTTTCAAATTGAGAAAACTGTAAAAAATATTTGGAATCTGAGGACAAAATTAGTAGCTGGTACAAATATTTTAATAAGAATGGTTTGATATGTAGCATTAAACAATGTTTTATAGTTCTCCAATAAGCGTAACAAAAATGTTAATGAGACTTGCAATTATATTGGAAACTTAAAGAAAGTAAGTTTCTTGGTTTCCCCAAAAAACAGGAAACCATACATTTCGTTTTTCACTCCTTTTTAATTGATCTTCAAAATTGTCATTGCTGAAATATCGAATATTTCCTCCCTCCCCCCACAAAAAAAACAGAAATTAAAATATTAGATAAAAATCAGAATTCTCTTTCTTAGGAAAATAAATACTGATTACCATTTCAATTCAGTAAAATTCAATGTGAAAGAATTCAACTAATTATATGAAAACATGAAGTTAATTCACAACATTTTAGAATTAAAAATGTGGAGAAAAACTAAATTATTCATAACCAGATTTTGTCTATTTCAATGGGTAGTAAACTTTTAAGAATATTAGATTGCTTAGTTGTTATTTCAATAACATTCAAACTTCGGGAATTTTAGGGTATACATAGTTTTTATAGCATATGGTATGGTATATATATATTGAATGCTTTTTTTTGCTACGTTTAACTCCATGAATTTTATCTAAATACATTTCTATGCCCGTAAATCAGGAGTTTTTCTGCCAATATAAACCCTTTTCATCACGATTCAAATGCCGTTCGTAAAGTCCTTGGAAATAACATGAAACAATTTTGAGATTCAAGACATCCTAAACGTACATCTTGATTATGTGCCCTAATACTCCTAGAAATTTACCGCAACATTTGCACGATTGTTCTTTATAACGGTTCTAAATTTGTACATTTCGACAATTTTCATTTAAAAAAATTTGTAGCAAATGATAGATTTAAATAAGCGATACGAAAGTATCAAAGCTCTGTTCATCTCTCATCAAAGCATCAAAGCTCTGTTCAAAATCTCATGCAACAGAAAAAAATTGATCCTCAGTGTAATCATTGTTTAGTTTGACTACCTAATTATTATTGTTTAATTTCTAAATTTTATTATTATTATTTAATTCAACAATTTTATTATTTTTATTTATTTTGTCCATCTTTTTTATTTCTTTTACTAACTGTACTATGATTTTTTTATTGTTTAGTTCATCAAAGCGAATTGTCGATTCTTTCTCTTTTTGTTTACGTGGTTTAATTTTAAGCTTAGCATTTTTTATTTACTATTTTCATCTTCCCATCTATATCTAGATATCATAGAAATAAAATAAATACTGCTTATAAAATATACATTATACAAGATAAACATAAATATAAATTAATAAATAATACATTTCGATCTGAAAAGATAGCACAGAAAAGAAAAATATATGCATATATTTTAAGAGGAAAAAGAAAGACAAAATTATTTCTGCTTAAAGAAAAAAAAAGGAAAAGTAATTGTTTTCAGTGAAAACGAAAAAAAATTTGAATAACATGAACACCTTAAAATGAAAAAAAGAGTGAATATCGTAAATTTTATTTATAAACTTAGTTAATTAAAATTTTTTTGCTTGATTACGAAAATTTTTTATAATACTGAAATAAATTTGTTTCCTAGTTTTATAATTTTTCTTAATGTTCAAAATACTTTACATATTGTTTTTGAAACTAATATTTTATTTTTTACAATTTAAATACAATAATATATTGATTTAGAAATACTTACACTCATTCTTTTTATAATCCTGCTTATCATAAATAATACAATCTTTAACAAAACAAATATAAAAAGAAGATCAATATACCGAGTTTTCTTCAAAAAATCACACCCTCTCTGTGCCTAATAAATTAAATCATCGCACGATACAGTTTACCTTATTGTAGGAAAGTCAGAGATATGAAAGAGGAACAATCTAAATTAATAAGTGACAAAAGGCTTACCAACTCTTCTACCATAATGTTCGACTAGTAACAGATACTACCCTAGAAACGTAATAAATGAGTTTTCAGATTTGACCTTGATTATAAATCAATAGAAGCAGCATCAATAAGTTATTTTAGAATGGAGTTGAGAACACGCATGTTTTGGAGGCAATTATTTCTTGCTTGAAATACAGAACGAGATGTAGTTTTGAGAATGAGATGATTGAATTACCCTGATGTCGATTTATAAGCAAATGAAAAAAATGACTTCAATACTTAAGAAAAAATATGTTTATGAAAGAGTTATGGTATGATACGGATGAAATTTCTATTAAACATCAAGAAGAATTATTTTATAGCAACATGTGAAAATACATTGCATAATACATGAAGGTGACAACTTTATTCAATAGTGAAATAAATTTGAAAAACAAATTAGAAACCATTTGTGTTTAAATTACATGAAAAATCTATGGTATAAAAGGATGAAATTTACTAAAAAAAACCACCACTTAAGAACTATTTATTTTAAATTGCATTAAAGGAGTGTAACATATAAAGTATTGGCATTTTATTTTATTTTACTACCGGCGTTGAGCAGCCGACTCTATTCTGAGTTTACGGCTATAAATGTTTAACTCCATAGCCTTGTAATTTTCGACCCAAACCCAAAAGGGAAGGAAATTTCTGGATCAAGCATGGAGACAAATAATCTTTCGTGGAAGACTTTTTGATGGAACGAATCGACACTTTTGTTACATTGAGAGGAAACCGCAAAAATCTCCAACGGCAAGGAGATTCTAATCAATGATCTGTTTAGCACAGAATACATATTTTACGTCAGCAGTGAAGTTAGTGCAACCAAGAGTGGAATTTCCACCAACAGTCACCACTGGGATTCGAATCTGGGTCACCTCCTTGGAAGGCGAGTGCTCTATCCCCACTGCGGATTATAGTGATTTAGTATAGTATTGACTAAATAGAAGGAGAAATAAATACATCATCAGGATTGAGGATTATATAGCAACCCATGACCGAAAATGCCATCGTACGCCACTAGTGCCACTTCCTTGTTATGTGTTGGTTGTTCATGGGCATTTCAATCTACTTTTATTTATCTAAATCATTTACCTAATTATTTAATCTCGTGTGAATTTTATGTTAACTAATAATTATTGTCAACAGTTACCATGAAATAGGCCAATAATAGCTTATTAATTTGGTGGTAAAGTTGCAGAGTTCTCAAATTTGGTCACCGAATTACTAATATTTATGATTCACTGCTACTTTAACATACGATTGTTTTTATAATTGAACTTCTTTTCATTTGTGACATTTCACCTGCTAATTACTATAAATTTATACCAATGGTGTGACATGTTTATCTGTAGGTGTCATCACTGCTATTAATTATATCCACCCAAACATCTTTGTGGATTGAATTTCTATTCATCTGTAAATATTTATGACTAACTGTAACTTCTACCTACGACTGTTAATGTGATCCAACTTCTATTTATCTGTAAATTACTGTCTGTATATTGCTATTGGAAATTGGTTGTTCATCTGTAATTTTTCATTTGATAATTACTATAAATTTTTACCATCGATGTGACATGTTTATCTGTAGTTGTTATCACAGTTATTAATTACACCCACCCCAAACATCTTTGTAGATTCAATTTCTATCCATATGTAAATATTCATGACTAACTGTAACCTCTACCTACGACAGTTAATGTGATCGAGCATCTTTTCATCTGTAAATTACTGTCTGTAAATTGCTATTGGAAATTGGTTACCGAATTACTATATGTCAGTAAAAAAGCTATTTCTGGGTGACTATTGTTATTAAAAAACTCAAAATTCAGACATTAAAATTAAAAAAGAACGGTTCAAAGCGCATAAACAACCAGTGCATAATAGGGAAGAAATCAGAGACGTATACGATGACTCCGCAAGTCTTTGTCAACCGTTACAACTTTGATGGCTTGCTTGAATTCCTGAATATGCATTCCTGAATGTTCTGCATATGCATTTTGAAAACATGTTCTGTCGAGAATCCATTACCAAATTAATCAACATTAAGAAAAAAAGCGATTTGACTTCTATCACAGACTTAGTTTAGTAATAACTCTGAACTGAGATAACACTGTGATCTATGCTCCAACGCTCTTCTGTTACTCACAATAAAACGTGACATTCTTTTCTTTCGAGTTCTCTTCGAGCCAACCAATATAAGTTACTACACCTGTACAATGATTTAATTTGAAAGGAAATTGTAATCTTACTGTATTTTTTTTATTCCCATTGGCAAGACGAAAAGAAAACTTCAGCAACAAAAACAAAGAACCATATAAAGAACAAACATAGAAAGAAAAAAAAACCCGCAAAGGACAAGAAAAATAGCTTTAGCGAAAATCAATGAATCTAAAATGCCTCTGGCTTACTAGTAGTGGTCCAGAATAGTACGTTTGGTTGAAGCTTGACAAAAGATGAGATGGTCATCAGCTTGTCCCATATTACACAAACTGCAGATAGGACCTGAAACTAAGTAAATGGTGCAAGTGTTTTAGGAGACAAGGCCAGTGGTTAGCCTGTATTCTGCCACCATTTCGAGACTTCATATAATTTGTCATTCCAAAACTTTTGATTTGTTTTAACAGTGTCAATAACAAACAAATATGATATCTGAGAAGTTCTTTTCAAATTTCTCAGATATGATATTTTTGATTACTCGTTTTACTATCTCATAAGATATACGGGGAGGAGATGTTTGTTGAGTTAAGGCACCCTTTTAGTTCAGTGAATCTCATTTCCATGGATTCCACAATGCTTTGGGATTCACTTTAAAACTGCCACCTAATAATAAATGTTAATGAATATTACTATCTATATCAGTGCTAAACACTCTTTTGAGCATTACCATTACTACGACAATTAGTTAAGACCATTTTTCTAATGGTTATGCCCAAGAACGCTTTTCATCTCTAAATTTGGTGAAATTTAATAAATTAAAAATAATTCCTGTTGAATATTCTTAGTCAGAATATAATAATTAAATAATACTCAAATGCAAATCAGTAATCACTGGTTTTCTATTTACTGTAAACTGCCCTTTTCTTAATGAGTTTAAAAGTTAGATGAGGAGTGCATTTATAAATATCTTGAAACTTGTTTTAGATTATTGTTATTTTCAATTTTAGGTAAATTATTTGGATAAAATTTTAAATGTCTGTACCTTCAATCTGCTGCGCTTAAAATTTTATTATTTTCAAAATAATTTCCTTTTCCAATTATTTTTCTAACTAAAGGTTATTTAGTTATATGCCGACAAGCTACTTTAAACTATTAATATGCAGAAACTAAATCATACTGAAAAATTGGAATTTATGTTTTTCAAGGCAGCAAAAATTTTGTATTTTGAGTTTGCTTTTTTCAAAGATTAAATTTCACAAAATAAGATGAAATTGAAATTTTCAAAGTTAATAATGTCGTGATACTTCTCAATTTTTGGATTGAAAAGCTCTTAAAAAAATAGAGTGTTTTTATAACACAATAAAGTTTTTTTTTGGGCCTGAGGAGAAATATGAGCGAGGAAAAAAACTAGTAACTCTCTATTATTTTCAAAACATTTTCAAACTATGGTAAATATTTTGAAACTTGTATTAGATTGAAAATGAAAAAGAGTTATAATATGTGTATAACTATATTAGAGAGGATAACTTTTGTTTATTTAAGTATAGTATAAAATAAGCGTATGGGTGTTTTTAGAAATGAGCTTGATTAGTTAAATTTATCAAATGTAATTATTGTCTGTCAAGTGAAGAAAACATTATTCCAGCGAAAACTTTTTTTCTGATTGATTATGCATTATAACATTGATAAGATAGTAAAAGTGAATAAAAGCTGAAAATCTTAAGGTAAAAAGGTTTTAAGAACACTGTTAAAAATTTCTCTGAAAAAATGTAACAATTTATTTTATTGTTATTTTAACATATTCGAAGAAAACAGTCAAATAACCATAAATGAGATGGTATTCAAATTTTTTAACTGTGAGAAAAACTGTTTATTAACTGACTTCACCTAATAAGGTTAAGCAACCAGAATTTTATCGCAACAACTAGGCCCAACAGATGGAGCCACTTTGTTCCTTGCAGCTTTAACATATTATAGCCGAGAGGATTAATCTGTCAATCTCTTGATCGACAGAACGGTGGATCGAGTCTTAGCATTGACACTACAACATTTCCTCCTATCCCTTCAATGCACGAAGAAAATTTTCAGTATCCTGAACTCCCCTATTTGTGACCCTGGACTGTTAAAATACAGTACTCACATTCACGCATAGATGCAGTGCCATAAAGCTGCTTAACACAAAAAAGTCCAATATTTCTAATCTCTTATGGTTGGGGAAACAACCAGACAAACTGATAAGAATTACTTATATATTTGAATACAGTGAAAATCTGGCTATTTATATCAGAAATGTAATCTAAACTTAACTAATTAATTAATTATTATTGTTAATTAAAATTTAATTAACTATTTATTAAGTTAATTAAAATAATATACTCAAATAACTTTTATATTAAATTAATTAAATTTTTATTATTTTAATATTTTAAAATATTGTAAATTTTAAAAATTATTTTCCAAATGGCTTAAACTCAATGACTGTTTCTAGCAATCAAAATACTTTTTGATTTTTTTTAGTGTCGTGTAAGTGTTTAAAATTAGCACACTGCCTACTTTGGAGGAAATATTATGTGGTGCTTAGGGAAAAATTCATTTCAGAAGTTTATATCTTCACAACTATGGGGAAAATATAGTATCTAAGACAAAAGTAATATGAAAGAAGATCAAACTATTCTCAGTTTCATAGTAACGGGTGAGAATTACTGGAAGTTTCCCTTAGCAGTGCATTATTTGACAAATTTTCTCCAAGCAGTGTATTATTTGATAAACATTTCCTAAAAAACACACTATTAGTATGATAATATTTAGTATTAACGACAGTAACAACAAAAATTAAAGGGGGAATAGTTCAGTTATTCAAATTCTAAAAAAAAAAAACAGTTTTTTAGAGGATTTCAAAAATTATTTCTCAAAATTCAACATTTAACAATCTAACTGTGCAATAGCTGTTATACAGTAATATAGAGTCGTACAATATATTTTGCAACTCTAAAATAAAGTAATAGATAATTTTACACATATTAGGAAGATATTGCTATAAATAATTTTTTTTTTACACAGAGTGGAAAAAGTCTTACAAATTTAATTTTAATCTGAAAGATTTTTGAGCAAATAATTTTTTATCATTTAATCAAACCATCTCATTTACTGATTATTTGATAGGAATAACATAAGTATCTTCTCAAGATAAATATAGCCTTTAAGACATCATTAAATATTTGACTATGTTTCATGTGTTGTTTCTATGACAATATTTATTTCTGTTTATCTTTTTATAAATGCGAAGCAAAAATTGGCTTATAAATTATCATTAATACACTAATTGTTACAATTGAGTGCTCTAAAATAAACATTTCCTCAAGTCAAATATCGCTTCTTTTCAAAAAAATTAAAATTGTTTCTGAATTGAAATTGAGCTAAATACACGGAAATGTGAACTTAATAATTTCATTAGTTTTCTCTCTCGTTAATTTAATTCTTTAGCAGGAGTGTTTTTATGCTTTTAACTCATTTTAGAATCTCTCTGTGAGGAATTAATCTATTATTTATTTAGTTTCACATTTTTTTAGATACTGTACTACAGTTAAGTTTTATAAATTCATAAATTTTTGATTTTAATCCATTGCCTTTAAAAATATTTTATCACGTGATTTTTCTGTTTGAAAGGTTGCCTTAAATCATAGTTTGTGCAATCGTAATTCTTTCTTAATATAGTTATAAAGGGCTTTTAGTCAAAAATATGATTATATTCTTTGTATATGACATGGTAATAATATCATATACAAAGAATATCATATTGTACATGATGTAATGTACATGATGAAATGCTGTCGAAATATACTAGAATAGTGTGCCACAAAACCAATGTTGCTTCTATAGATTGGCAACTCCCTAAATGTAAACAGTCCCTTAAAGTCATTAGTGGTTGTCATTAGTTCTGGTTATCTATGAATAAGGCCAACGTATAAAATGATGCATTATACAATATATAAAAAAGGAAAGGAAATCCCAGATGATTTTAAAACTTAAACTATTTATAAGTTAGAGATGTTCTTAATAAGCACTTATGCATCCTTATATCTCTATTATTTTAATAAAATCAATGCAAACATTTAAATTAAAGTGCTTGAAAAAATATTGTTTTGTTTCAAAATAATTATTGTATTGTACTGAATAATTTCAGAAGTACAATACTGTTCTTTACTGACTAAATATTCACTTTGCTATACCAAAGCTGCTAATGGTCTATCTGATATTGATATCTAATTTTAATTTGTCCTATTACATAGTGAGTACAAAACAAATGGTCGATATTGTTTTTGCGCAATAAGGCATCCCCGACATACAATATAAACAACGCTCTTTGCATCATTAAAATATCATTTAACTAGAACACGCTTCTTAATGCCTGAATTTAATATGTTATGTAAAGTAAGTGATTAGTTTTTTTGTTGCGTTACTAGCACCCATGAATTACTCGAGTTATTACGTTCCGGTAAATTAAATTTACCCTTACAAAAAATTAAGGTATTTTTGAGGTTTATATGAGGTTGTTTTGAGGTGTAGAGGTTGATTTGAGGTTTATTCGAAGTTGATTTCAAAAACAACCTTAAAAGACTAACCTCCCAAGGTGTATAATCAAAGTGTATGAAGTTGTTTTACTCACACTTGAGGTTGTGCAACCAGCTTAAGGGGGTAGTTTCTGAAATGTAGGGATTATTTTTGCTACAATTCAAGCAAATTCGTATATTTGAGGAGTGAATAATTTCACCTGATCTGAACTAAAATTATTTCTGAGTTATATATGATGTTGATTTTGCGAGGTGTAAATGAGGTTGAAATTAGGGTTTATTAATGAGTTTATTTTTGGTGCGAAACATAACCTCATTTTCTACCTCAGGAATGTTTAGGAATATCTGTCAGCCTCAAAACTACCTCAAAAACACTTTATATTTTTTGTAAGGGTAGTTAATGAGCAAATCTTTATACAAACGATTACAATTAACAAACGATTATACAAATCGTTTGTATATTACAACTGTAATCGTTTGTATACTATAATTTATACAAGCGATATATTACTGTAATCTTTTGTATATTACAATTTATACAAATGATTACAGCTTTGGAATAAACTAAGCAACAGATTAAAATATTTAGTGTCATTTATTGGAAAACTATTACTAAGCGGAGATTAAAATGAGAGGAGCTTCTAAGGAAAGCCTAGGCCCACCTGATTTATATTAAAACCAGTATAAAAGGGTATTCAAAGTGATTCACTATATTAATTACAAACTTGGAAGTTACGAAAGACACATATCAAGGACTGAGAATTGCATAGCAACATATGAACGATAATGGCATTGTACGCCACTTCTTTATTATGGATTAACTGTTCGTGCCCTTTTTTTTTTATTTATCAATGCTATCTTAATTATCTTTATTGCAGAAAGTTATATTTTTATCGTTTTTGATTTCACTGACATGTAATAGATTATTTAGACAAATTTGCAGGGTTCACCGATTTGGTTAACTAGTAATAATGGCAACAAAATAGTAGTTAGTGATAAATATACTAGTTATTAAGAGTGCTTAGAGTTTCAATGTCAAATTAGGAAAGGGTAAACCAAATTCTTGAACTTTTATGGATTCACAACTAAAAAATATCTAAAGAAAAAGCAATGAAAAAAAAACTCTGAAATGAAAAAAACTTCATTGAGTTTTTAACGATGTTTATTTTTGGAATATTGGTATATGCCACTAGTTTTTTCTTATTTACTACGGTCAAGAGCTTTTAAGCCGTCTTCCAGTGTATATCTTTTGTAGCAACAAATTTCTATCCATTTAGAAGTACAAAAAAAAATGAAAAATACCATTTTTAGTAAATATATTAATAGTTTAAGCATTTTTTAAAGCATTAAATTGTGAAATATTGACGAGATATTCTACCGATTCTCGAGGAATTGATTTTAAAATTCGTCAATAAAAACACAAGTTTTATTTCGAAGAAAAAAAAAATTTTTCAAACTTTTTCAATTTTGTTGACTCATCAAATTTCACATTTTAATAACTGATTTTTCACTCTTTCATTTTTTATTTACACTTAAATATAGGATTTGATTTTCCACTTCACCTTCTCCAATGCTGCATTTAAAAGCATAGAATGAAATAAAAAGTTAAATTTTATTCTACGCTTTCCATATCAGTTGAAACGCCTAGTTTATCAAGTTCTAGCTAATCAGTTCTCTCAAATCTAGATCATTTTAAAGCATCTAATATCTAGATCATCCAAATCTGAATAATTTTTTCTTTAAAGAAGATCATTCTTTGTTGTATCGTTTTGCTCGTCTTGCGCATGGTGCTAAGAGCAAGAAAAATTTGTAAATGAGACAAAAAATGACACACTTTTCTTTAACTCATTTGGTAACAACAAATTTTTTACGGAAGTAAAATAAAACAATCAGAAAGAAAAAAAATAACACGTTGTATAACCCCTTTGATATTAAATTTTAAATCAATCATTGTCAAATCACACAAAACAATTATAACAATCTACTGAAAGTTATCACCTTATAGAAAGAATTTATTTTCAAAAGTTAGAATTTCAAAGGGAAAGAAAAACACCGAGTATAAAAGAGCGCATGTTTTGCATTGTCTTTTAAGTATTTTGTCACTTTGTTATCAGCTACCATTAAATTAATCTGAACACAGTATACTGCATTCGAATCAAATTACGGTATAATTTACCAGCACTTTGAGTGCATCATCTGGAAAATCCATTGTACCGACAATCCGTTTTCTTTCAATGTTATACTGTACTTTACATTTTTGCAGCAATATTTATTCAATAAGAGTTGATTCAGGGAGAGTTGATTCAAGAGTTGATCTTTTTTCCGTAGCATGTTCCAGTAAAAAGGAATTTTATGTATGTACTGTAATTTGATCCGGATTATTTTACAGTGCAGGGGTGTCTCACATTAGAGAACAATTGCCTATTAGGCTTTTTCTTATATGGTAATTTTATAATCAAAATACTATCTTTTGGTTTTTATATATTGCCTTTAAGATATATTATTAATTTTTTCTATTTTGTTTTTTAAAAATATATTATTATAATTTTAGATTCGTGCATAGCTCTCAACTTTAAATTCATAAAATTATAGGTTCGTTTCGCCTTTGCGACGAAAATAAAAGTCTTTGGTTTTCAAAGGTTTTCAAACATTTCAAGTACTAACAATATGATAACAGCAAACAAGTGCTCAGTTTGACTTAAAAAAGTATTAATTTGTTTTGACATCCTTGAAAAGTCCTAATCAGCTAATCTTTTGGTTTTTAGAATATATAAGTATTGACAACAAATCCTGTTTGTTGACTCAAATCAAATGACTGCAATGTCTATATTTGACCTGTTAATAGAAAAGTGCCCCAAAACGTCCGAGAATTGAAAATGGAAACTAAGAGGTAAAAATAAAACCACTATCAAGGCTGCATTATAAGTTCAAACGTTTTTTTTCATTTTTAGCTACACTGTAAAATATTCGGGATCAGATTACTGTGCAAAGTACCGCAACTGTGGGTGCATTATTGGTAAAATCCATTTTTACCGTATTATTTATTTAATTAGAGTGATTTAGAGATTTTGCGGTAATTATTATTGTAAAATTTACGGTATGCCAGATTTTTTTGTTTCGTAACACATTCCGATTAAAATGGATTTAATGTAAAAAGTGTCGGAACTTTTAAGTGTAAGTTGATACAAAAATTTTTACATTTTGAATGTCGAGATACTAAAAATTCCACTTATTTTAAAAGGTTGTCCAGCTGGTAACGGGAGGCGGATTAGAACATTTAATAAATAGATTTTTGAAAGGTTTTTCTATTTTTTCGCATAGTTCCGTACTAGAAAATGATATATAACTTGAAGCATTTCATTTTCTCTTTCCCTATTCAATTCAGTAAATATTTTGCTATTAATCGAATGAAGGCAGTATCACAGTACTTCAAATTTCTCTAAAAAGTGTGTGAGTTTATAAGCGGCCATCTGTACTAGACATTTTCGAGGAACATCAGAATATCTTTAAGGAGTTACAATGCGCATGCGTTGCTTGCAACCAATCCAAATCGTTTCCGAAACCAAAGCTTAAGTCAGGTAAACCATAACATCAATTCGAACGCCTCAGTTGCCCTCGCTGGCCAAAAGCGCGTAGAATAGGGTTTTTCATAAACTCTTTTTTTAAAATCAATTTGCCGCGCTTGTTTTTTTTTTTAGAAAAAAATATCTAAAAATTCATTCTTTCTTTCTCTTATTTTTCTTCTTCTAAAATATCAGAATTGTTATTCTGAAATAAATACGAAAATAATGTGTATTTTTCAGAATTTCATCCTTTTAAAAGTAATAGTTTTTACTTATAAGGGTAAAATATTGTGCCTATAAGTGATTTATATTTTTACTTTATTATTTACATTGTCTAAAACTTTGTTTGGAAGATGTTATACGAATGTGAAAGAAAAAAAGTTGGAGTTGATATGTTACATATCTTCTTGGAAGCATATTTAAATATTAAGAGCTTTCAGTAGTAAAATAAAGTAAAACCGCCACACTTTAAAATCGCATTTAAAGAGAAAAAAAAGGATAAGGATATAGTGTTCATATTTGTTTTCAAATAGAGAGTTGTATTTCAGAACACACATGATAGAGAAGTTTAATAGAAGAGAAAATTTAAGAAATTAAATTTTGAGCTTATGCCCGAATTAGTATAGGATGGTGTACTTCCAAAAAATGACGTAAATTTGAACAACTATTGTGTTTGTGACACCGTGGATTATGAATACATCAATAATTTGGATGTACTGCAATGAAGAGTATTTTATGAAGTTGAAAGTCTAGATAGACTGAAAGCTCGTCTTTGGAGGTTGCTGCAATAAAGGTATGGAATTTGTAACTTTTAGATCTATACATCAGTTTTTAATCAGTTATGAAAGCAAGTAAAGTGCATTTTTAATCTCTTACTTTTTCTTTCTTTCTTTAATTTTATTCTTTTGTTAAACCCTATTTGATAAGGTGATTCATAAAAATTACCTTTTATTTACATATTTGTAATCCTTTTCAAGAGCGATAACTAAATATTCTATGCATAACGGGTCACAAATTGATGTTTTAATGAGTGAAAAAAAAACGTTATCAAAATTTTATGAATCCCTACTAAAGAAGACAGGACTGTAAACATCAAAACCTGTTTTATTGTCAAAGGAGAAGAAATGAGTTGAAAAGTGATTGTTAGAAGTCTTTCCAAGTTAGATAAAGAAATCCAATTAATATTTTTTTCTTTTTCTTTGAAGAAAAAAATTCTGCGTTTTTTATTTTTGATTCGACACAAAGTAACAGCGTTTTGTTTTCATGCTTTAATATTAATTTGATAAGAATAATGTTCTCTTCCTATCTTTATTTTGGATAAGAAATAATAACAGTTAAAATTTATGCTACTGGCAGGCTTTACCCAACGCATGCGATGCGTGAAGTAAGAGATTTAAAATGTAATTAAAACTATGCAATTGCGCGAGGACTAATATATTTTAAAAATAAGAATAAAAAGTTGTAAGTGCTTATGCTTATGAAATATTTTTCGGGTGTTTAGTTTTTGGACGAGTCACCTTATAACACACTAATTTTCTATTAATTCATAAATGGAATAAAAAATAGGAAAAATGTATGAATGGATTGTATTGCGGAAAAAAAGATATTCACGCTTTAAAATTGTCAAAAATGCACAGTTAAAACATTAAAAAAATATTGAAGGAGTGAACAACATGTTAAAAGTGTAAACATAAGTTATTTAAATATCTGCTTAACATAAAAGGATAATTTTTTACTTTTTTTAATTTGTACATTTAAAAAATTGATTCAGGGAAGAAAATAAATAAATCTAGGTAAAAAATTTAATCTTAAAATAGTTTTGAAACTAAAAGTGGAAAATAAAAGTCACTGGCCTTCAAAGGAATATTTCAAGTACCAACAATATGATAACAGCAAGNTATATATATATATATATATATATATGAAAAAAAGGGGGGGAGAAAAAAACAAACAACTAAATAAACAAAAGCAAAAAAAAAGGAATAAAATTTTTTAAAAAAATCCGGAAAATAAAGGATTTAATCTTTTCATCAGCCCACATGATTACATACGCAAAAAAGAGCGCTTTTTGATATTGTATCAATATAGCCAAAGCAAAATATATTCATACAATAGTGTAAGGAGCACTCAATTTTTTTTTTCTACAAAATTACAACAAAGAGAATAAAACACAATAAGTAAACATAACACATAAAAACAGAAAATAAAATAAAAGAAAAAGAAAAAACAGAATAAAACAAAATCTATAAAGTGAGTAGCGAATTCAAATGTACTTACATGAACGGGAAATTTTTCAAGAATGATTTAAAAAATATTTTCGTAACAAGATTGCCAGATTGCAAAATATTATTCCAAAGCAAAATATTAATATTATTTCTTGATTTACTTCGTGTTTTTTTTGTATTTGTTTACTATGTTGTATATGTATATATATATAGATATATATAAATTCTTACATGAATTTATTGTTTATATTATACGTTTAGATATAATTGTTGTATTAAATGGAAAGGTACAATATTTTCTTAATGTATAATTTAATAATTTTTTTAGGCTTAGAAAAAAAATAATTTCACAGTTTTTTCCCTAATTGATATACTTCGTTATGCTTCTTTTGCATTTAAAATAAATCCTCCTATCTCAGTGGTGAGTCTGGAATCCAACTTTGAACAAGAAAATAAATGTAAATGTATGTTTTTAACAATGTAAGGTGTTAAAAAATAATTATTCAGCTTTAGAAAAATGTAAAGAAATTAAGTTTGTTTAATATATTAATTATATTTAAAAAAATGTATATTAGATTAAGTGTATTTGTTAAGGAATAGAATATTTTAAATCATATTTTTTCTTCAGAAATATATAGCTTTTTTTATATTTCTATTGTGTTTGAGAAGTGTGTTGAGTTTCTATTGTGTTGAGTTTGAGTTATTTGAGAAGAAAATAAATTTAATTTAATGCTATGTTTTTTCACTCAGTTAGCAAATTAGTATTGTTTTTTTTATTTTTGAAATTAGCATTTTTTATGATTTATTATGAATGTGTAAGAATGTAAATATAAAGCTTTTTTCATAAAATTTCCTTTTACCAATCAAAACAAAAAATATTTAAATTCTATTTTTCTTTTAAAGGTAAACATATTTCACTTTAGAGTGATTTTACGATTAAAATAATTTTTATTCAATTTTTAAATATTGGACAATATAATAAAATGAGCTATAAAAAAATACTTGCAGTATTTTTGCCTTGTCTGTTTCCTTAAAAATATTATGAGATCAAGATAATTCATGTTAACCACATTTCGCAAATTTTCTAATTAAAATAGTTGAAGAATTTTAATGCTTATGAACTGAAATACAGTGAAACTCCCACCATTTTTCACTTACTCCTAAATAATCAAACTTTAATTACTGACAAAAATATAAGCCACTGCCTCAATTAATTTATTCCTAAGTATTTATTAAGTACTTGAAAACTTATTAATTTACTGTTAATGCTGAAACAATGGGTAATTATTTACGCTTTTGTTTCGACTTAAAAATTAATCAGTTGGGTGAACAAACCTATTTAATTATTTCTTTCGTAAGAGCCATGGAAAAAAACTAACGAAGCATATTTTGGATATTTAGTTAATAATAATGGCAGAAATGTTGTAAAACATTGATTAATGAAGATAAATGATTTATTTTTGAACTGTAAATTTTGAAATAACAAATGAATTACGTTCAAAACTTTTGAAACGATTCAGTTATTAATATTAAAATTTTCTCAAAAGAATATTACTTGAATGTTTCCTAATTGAGAAATTGTTTTATTGAATGGAAATATGTTATTTTGACATTTTCAAGAAGCACCATTAATGTTTCTAAACAAGTTAATCTCTACATAGATGTTACTTATAAATTAAAATTAACAAGGGAATTAAATTATCATATACATAAATACATAGAAAAAATTAAATTTAATCAAAATCTCCCATATATTTTGAAATTGTGGTTTTTCAAAGAAAAAAGTGTAAAATAATTGAGTAGCCATCATTTCATTCTGAATAATAATAGTAAATATGAACTACAACTATTTTTTACAGGTAAGAAAACGATGTTAGGAAATAGTAAAATCTTATAATCTAGTTAAACGTTTGATAATAATTCAATCTCTAAAACCATTTTCTTCTTAAAAAATGTTTTAAAATTTTTAATTGAAATAAAATGAAAACATGAAAATGAAATAAAATGAAATTGGAAACAATTGAATTAAAATTTAAAATTTAATTGTTTTAAATGAAATTATTTTAAATAATCTTTTTTGAGGTCGATTTTTTAAATGATATATATATATATACAACAAAATAAATAAATACAAGAAAGAGAGTTAAGAAAAACAATAGGTTTCATTTATTGCGCATAAGCTGCAAGTAAACAGAACTCATTAGATAAGTTCAAAATGAAGATAAAACAAAGGAAAATTATAGACATATGCAAAAGGGGGGGGGGGAAATAATAATGAAAAAGAGCTCGTTAAAGAGCTTTTGCCATCTAATGTAATGTATACCACTATAATTTTTCTTCTTTTATTTCTTTTTTTGTCATACGCAGTTTGTAAAACTGTTTGAACTTGTTATTTTTGTTAGTATTAGGCTAAGTGTAACAACTGATTAACATTTAAATTCTACACATGATCTAAACCACGACTTATTTCATACTCATTTAAGTCATATATTTATTTATTTTTGTTAAGGAAAATGAACATATTTTATTGTTTTTATAGTTAATATTTGCCTTCATAATAACTTTATATTTGCGTTCACAATAACTTTTAATTTAAAAATTGATGTAATTTCAAATGTTTTCATTTATAAATAATATGGATCAGCAAAAGAAGGAAAATCAAGGAAATTTAGTACTATTCACTTATATCTGTATCAAATTTGAATTACGCATAGCGAATAGATAATTGAGCTTATAGTTTTGGTCATTTTAATACCAAAGTAAGAACTCTTAAATATCAAATTACCATTATTTTCTTTTTTGTACAAAAAACAATTGTGATTGCAACTCTTTCATAATTCAAAAAAGGCCTTATACTGTTTCTTAAAATTATAAAAAAAAACTATTCAAGAATTTGCAGAACATAAATGAAAATCTGCATTTGCGATTCTGAAACTTTAAAAATTATTTGTAAAAATGTTTCAAACTTTTTTATCTGCCAACTTGAAAAATTATTGTGTTGATATCAATATATTAGAGGATAAGTAGGTTATCAAAAGGATAGGTCAACATTGAACTTTATTATTGCCCAGTTCTGTTGAAACCTTAAAAAAGTGTTAAAATATGTCTCCTTTAAGTTTTACTATACTGTGCAAAATTCCGGGTTAAATTACGGTTAAAAGTTTCAGCACGCAGGGTGTCAGTGCTTTTACCCTAAGTTAATCTGGAATTTCCTTTACAGAAAATAGTATTTACTAATTAAGTAAAAGAAGATTCAATTAACATGAGAAATATAAATTCAACTTACCGTCATGCGTTGCACAATTCCATTAAAGCCTTAAGAAGGTATTAAAAACGTTTCCTTTAAAGTTAAATTACACTTTACAAAATTTCGGGTCAAATAACGGTAAAATGTAATAGCGCTTAGAGTGTCAGTACTTTTGACTGCAATTTGACCTGGAATTTTTTACAGAAAATGGTATTTTCTAATTAAGTTAAAGAAAATTCAATTTCCATTAAAAATATATAAATATATTCAACACATCTTTATACAAAGGATGAAACAAATTTTATCGAGATTATGATACCATACTAACCCAAATTTTTAACAGTTAGATAACCGAAATATGTAAAAAAATTGATAGAACAATGGAATATTTTCAAATCATTCAAATGTTACACTATTCTTTTTCCCTGACATTTGAAGACCAATTTCTAATCTAATTGAAGTTTTATCTGACCTTCACGTTACGTTGATTTCTAATTTTTAAGTTTATTGTAAATTGGGTATGGATATATTTTTCATTTGTTATTATGTTTCAATAGGACTGTATTAAAAAGAAGCTTTACATACAGTCTGAAAGAATGTGTTTACAGTATTGCATTACAGAAACATTTTTGAGAGGATGTAGAAGTTAAAATATACTTTTAGAGCATTGAAAATATTTCCGGAATTTAAACATATGCTGTATGTTTGTTCAGTATACGAACATACCGCTTCTCTCATGGCATAAATTCTATCAACTATAAAATTCTTAGGGGCTTCTTATACATGAACAAATCCCTTATGTTACAATTTTATGATAGCTAAAAGCCCTATATTTTCCTAATTTTGCTTTGAAGCAGTTAGGAAACGTAAATGTTGATCTTCGGCGAAGAAAGCTTTGAGAGCTCTTATGTTAAGGGGTTTTCGAAGCTGCGCTTACCACTTGAACAAGAACGTTTTAAAAGAGATGGTATTTCAGTAAGAGTCACGCAGTTTATACGATCACGTTCTTCTATTTCCCTGGAGAGATTTGGTTCTTCGAAGAACACGGATAAATACGAAATAATTTTTAAAAATTTTTATTCTGGAATCGAGTAAAAAATTCAGTCATTATACTTGTATTTGGAAATATGTTCATGGAAAATGAATTTATTCATTGTTGTTTTATAAGTTGTTATGAAACAAGTGCTCTAAAGAAAGCAATTTAGCAGCAGCACATAAGGTTTTAAAGAATTAAATAAATAACTAATAATAAATCAATAATTGTTTGCAATATGCAAGAGGAACTATGTCTAAACTATATGTAAACTATATGTAAATTATATGTAACTATATTTAAATTATATATAAACTAAATGTAACTACATGTAGAAACTATATCTAAACATAAAAAATCTAAAGATATTAGAAAAATATAAAAATATAGAATAATTTAGTTAAATTGCTTGTTATTTAATCAATTTCGATTAATTAAATATATTCTTCCATTTTAGGTAATTTTAAGTTTCGATTTGAATTTGAACATTTTGGATAGAATTTGAAAAATAGAAGGTGATTTGTATAATTAAGTGTATGAGTAAGATTTTTCTTAAATAACTGCATTATAATAATGAAAGTATTTTCGATCTATATATTATACTGTCGAGAAATATTTGTAAGATTACAGATAGTGCATAAGTTAATATATTTTTTGATTTTACCAAAACATTTTACATTTTTTCATCGCACATTCATTTTTTTTGATATCATATAAAATTCTTATTTTTGACTATCAAACACCCGCCACTTTACATTGTCATTCGATTTAACTTACGAAAAACTACGAAAAACAAAACTACTACAAACTTGTTTCTCTGTTTATGCAAATCAAAAAGTGGCAATATTGAGAAAACAAGTATGGATTTATGGATTTTGTAATTCAGACTTGTGAATATATAACATAAAATAAAAGTTTTTTCCGGCGTAAATTTACTTTTCTGAGTTCAAATATTTTCGGAAATTCATGTGTCAATTGATTTATTGAAGATTCCTGAATGAGTATGAACAGAGAAAAAAAACTTTAACATACAACTATTTATAGTCACAGAAAATGTTTTTGTTTACTTTGCATAGTAAATAAAATTTGACGAGTGCTACCAAAATATACGCTTTAAAATCTTCAATAACAGTACGTTCAGTTTCATGCGCATTTCTTAAAAAACATGAGCTAAAAATAATACAATCAGAATTAAAATGTGAATATTGATTGTTTGCCCGGAAATTTACTTACAGTTATGTTTTAAATTTATTTATTTGAAAAGCAAAAGATTTTCTCAAAATATAATCACTTTCTTAATTAAAATTTTATAAACTGATAGTAAAAAACTGATAGTAATTACGGCATATACCTAATTTTGATTTAAGTTGATACGGCATGATTTGAATCCATAAATTAGAAAATAATTCCATGATATCAAAACCAAACTGAAATTTAATTTGAATTTCTTTTATTTAGTCATGAAACAATTATTTAAAATATTATTCCTGATTTTTAAGAAGTTTCTTCAATACGGAATTTAAATAAGTTGTAATTTAAAAATTGTGTGTATCAAGCAAATTAAAATAATTTTTTTGTTTTCATTCACTAAAACTGTTATAATTTGAATATTAGTCTGCCAAACTTTCCTTGTCTCAATAAAATTCTCAATGAGGCTAGAATCAACATCGAATGATTAAATACAAACACTATTTTTAAAATCCATTGTCTTATTGTCAAATGAATTAGAAAAGAATAGTTGAGGAAAAAATAACTGAACTTTGTTCACGTTTTCAATTTCTCTTGCATTTCAATTTTAAGACTAAAGCAAAAAAAGAAAAAAAAAAAGGAAAAGATTTCGAAGAATTGTAGAAACTAATAAAACGTTTGAAGAACAGTTCCCGTCTGAAGGATTGCGACACAATATTCAATTATTCA
Organism: Parasteatoda tepidariorum; assembly: GCF_043381705.1. Lineage (NCBI taxonomy): Eukaryota > Metazoa > Arthropoda > Arachnida > Araneae > Theridiidae > Parasteatoda > Parasteatoda tepidariorum. The sequence continues at coordinate 77,892,650 of NC_092211.1, read as the reverse complement.
TTAGAAAAAGACAGTCGACCCTTACTTAATTGTGTGCCCTTTTCTTCTTGAAATAAGAGTTTTAATCAAAAGACAGTCACCCATTCAAAGGATGTTTCTTATTTGGAAAAATAAGTTTTTGCTGATTCGAATAGAAGTATCAGATGCATCAATATCTTAGAAAGAATAGCTACACTAAGAATTGTAACAACTCTTTTTGATTTCAAAAAATTATTAGATGTATTTTATATTAATTTAAAAGGAAAGAATTGTCGGATTTTCAAAGCTAATTATTAAGTTAGTGAATAACATATTTTGAAATCATTATTTTATACACTTCATTGTTTCTCTGAGTTTTCTTTTAATCACTAGCAGAATAAACGACAATTTTAAAGCTAATTATTAAGTTAGTGAAATCAAATAATATTTTAAAATTATTATTTTATACAAATTATTGTTTCTTTGAGTTCTTTTTAATAACTAATGGAATAAAGGACTACTTTAAAGCTAATTATTAAATTAGTGAATAATATATTTTAAAATTATTATTTTATATAGTTTAATGTTTTTTTGGGTCTTTTTTAATCACCAGTAGAATAAATGTCATTTTTCCTTTTATGCGCACTTAGTAAATTGAAATAGATTTTTCCATTTCCAACGCGAAGTTTCTTTTGTTGTTTAATAATTTCCCAAGCTATGTTAATTAAAATTTTATTCACAATAAGGCAAGAATAAACATAAAATGATTAAAGTTTAAATCCTATTTTAAAAATATATTTCTTTCAATTTCAAACGAACTATAAAAATTGCCGGAGAAAAAAATACTGAAAACATAGATTCGCTTAATTTTTAATTTCCTTTCTATTTAAATTTCATAAGTCAGTAAAATATTAATATATAATCCAACAATTGTAGAGACTAAAAATGTTTAAGGAAAATTTTCCATCTGTATAACTGTGATGCAATATTCCATTAAAGATTGGAAAAGTAAAAAAGAAGTAAATGGTCCAAGAATTGCAGAGAAAAAAAATGTTTAAAGAGACCGTTACATCAATAGAACTGAGAAACAATATTCAATTATAGATTAAAAAAATTGAAAGATAATAAATCGTACAAGAATCACAAAAACTTAAACACGTTTAAAAAGTTTTAATCGGCAGAACTGTAACACAATATAATATTGTAGAGTAAAAAAAAAGCTTATTGATCCTTACCTGCTAACTGTCTGTTTTTTTCCTCTTAAAGTAGGAGTAAAATATAATAACGAATAGAAATCAGGTAGAAAATCTTCATATCATGTACTCCTATCCTGAATTATCACATACGAAAAAGTTTAGTTACATGTATGACACATTAATGTCACTTTAATGTTTTATAACTTACCGGATAATAATGCATGCTATCTATATGACTTAGTACCTAATTAGAATATTATCTCATATGTTGCTTGCAGTGAAACAAAATTTGTATTTCTATTTTGCGAGTTGATCTTGTGGCTTCACATCAAGCTACTTAGAAGAAATTCACGTTTTGTCCAATATGAAATTTTTTTTTATTATCAGTCTCGGATCTGCTGGTAATTACTGCTTGATATTAATGTGAACTTAAAATTTTATCACCTACATTACGTTTTCCAAGAATAAGGTGGATCAGCCTGTGTAGGGACCGAGGGTGTGCGGTATTGGTTCTCGTTAAACTGTTCTACCGTAAAGTGCTCGACTTCGCGTGCAGGTCGTCGGGCTACCGAAGCGGGAGTGCCATCCCCTCCGCAGAGGTTCAAAATTGTGATGGCATGTCTTTGGATCATCCTCAGGGATGTTTCCCAGACCGTCGCCAATAGCCCATTGTGGAGCTCTAGTGCGACGTAAATGAACAACAACAACCAGGAATAAGGTGCCCATCATTTAAGCAAACTATAAGAGATAAACTAAATGAGGTACCTGATTAGATGAATGGAAACAAACTAATATTTTGTACTTTATCAATTTATTAAGATAAGGGACACTGAAATAACAAGACTTTCAAATAACAAACCATGCTAAATCTTGTTGATTGATTGTTCAACTTCATATTGTATCGCAATATTGGCTCAGAAAAACCATGACTAATTAAGGGAACGTGCTTGCACAGTGTGCCAAAAAAGGACCTTTCTAAATAACTTTTGATCTTGATTCTAGGATTCATTCTTAATGGTTCGAAGGGGTGACCTCTAGTAAGCTAATTATTTAGTGTAGTTCTCTGAATAAACCTACCTTTGTTTTACGGATTCGGATTTCTGAACCCCCTAATATAGGGGGTAGCCGCAAGCTGAGAAATATGGTCCCCATAGCTTGGCCAGGACAGCGTTCCAAAGTTTAGACTCCGCAATGTCAGTTTCACTTTTTGCGTATTTCATCATATCTCGAGAACTTCTTAAGCGAATTCAAAAATTTCTTAAATTAGAATTCAAAGAGCATTTAATAAATTAGAATTAAAAGAACTTGTTTTAAATACTTATTATAAGTCATTTAACAGTAAAGTAAATGCCACATAGAGAAATAGATATGCTTCAGAATCCTTATAAAGTTCTAATAAGCTTTTAATAAGCTAACTTATTTCGGCATATACAATGTCAAGGAATTCTATAGAATGCCGGCTCTTCATAGTTTGCCGGTAACTTATAGACTGCGAAAAGACAATTCATTTTTTTCTATGCATGTTAACTACAAAAAGGGGATTCTACAAAGAGAGAATCGCGATAATTTCAATTACATTAATTTACGAAATTTTTCAATTATATAATACCTATATGAATATAAATTTTTTTTTCAGTGTAAATATTAATACTCTTAACTAGGAAATAACTACGAGAACAACCTCTTTAAATGCAATGAAATAAATTCGGGAAAGGTAAATTTACGTAAGTACATGCAATTATATAAGAATGGCAGGAAGGAACTTTTTTCTAATGCAATAATTTAAACTCAAACTCATAAAAAAGTTAAAAAAATCGAACACGTAGAAAAATGGCCGAAAATATTCATCACGTAAATATAGGCACGTTTTAATCGAGAGACATTTTGCTCAAAGAATCAATAAAACAATCAAACAGTTACACTGTAAACAATAAATCATTCTCTAAACACAGCAATATTTAAATTTTTTCATTAGTCTTAGAATATTTACATTATTTTGTTTTGTAAAATTATATTTTTTTAGATGCATTTTATTATCGAAGCAATATTACGTATTTTTTCTGAAAGCATAACTTTCTTCATTTATGATATCGACAGCCGTTATGGATCGAAGTGTTATGAAATAAAGTTTCTATGGAAACAAACTTAAATAAAATAATGAATAAATTGTATAAAATATGTTTGATAGCGAATAAAATTGTCAGTTTTCTTTTATTAGTAAATGAAAAATTGTTATCAAACACACAATTGGGTGAAAGAAAACAAATAATTTTAATTAATTCACATAAAGTTTTGAATCTGAAACTATTCAAAAAGAAATTATTTTTCATAACCTGCAATAAACTATAAACTTCTTTGTTAAATGATAATAATATGCATAGTATTCAAGAGTATTTTTTATACTCAAACAAAAACAAGTGAACATAACGCAGATCTTTTTAAGTAGTTAGATATTAAGAGTATATTGATACTTTTATTATGTTAGAAGTTAAAGTTATTGTAAGTTCACTTATTTAGTTAGTTACTTAGTCAGTTTATCTAGTTAAAAGTTATTGTGTTAAAATATATAACTTAAATACATTATAAAATGGTTTTCTATCTAAGGAAAAATTAAATTTTTCCTTCGAACATTTTTAATTTTGTATGTTATTTAATGGAAATTATTTACTTTTTTTTAAGTTTTATAATTTGGATATAAAAAAATCAACAAAAGTGGGCGTGGAAAAAGCAAAAATATTTCCCCATAAACAGACGTGCTATAGGTTTGGTTCTATAATGAGGAAACTTTTTCAGTGTTGAAACGCATAATAAAATTCGCACTTTTTCAGAATATTACTATTTATATCACCTTATAATTTGAGGTTATTGAAAAGCTAGCGTAGAAAACTAAATTTTTTCATGCTCAAACTTTTAAATTAAACACATTAAAGGATAAATTACTTAAATAAAAAATAAACAGAAGAAAAGAATTCCTTTTTCAGATTTAAATTGTTTCTTATTCTGCGGTGAAATAATTATAAGTATTTTTATAATGAATGTATAATGAAGTATGTTTAATAATGAAGTATAATGAAGAATGTTTCTGTATGAAGTATAATGAAGTATAATGAAGTATGCTTTAATAATGAAGTATGTTTCATACCATTTTTTTCTTTATTAGAAAGAATGTACCTTTCTGTAAAAAGGACACTAGACAAAAATAGTTCAAAAGGAAAATGCTTTTTATTGTTTATTGTTTATTTAAGGGTAATTTGTTTGTGAGAATTAACTGTCATTAAAATTACGGGAAAGGAAACCAACAAATAAATATTATAAAAAGCAGAGACAAGATTTATTATTTAAATTTTGTTTCTGTTTTTCAGGTGGTATCAGTAAATTGTATATAGAAATACGATCTAAAAATTTATCGCACAAGAAATAATTTAATTTGCATAAATTAATTTGAAATGATGTCACAAAAATTTAGATATATATTTTTTTTAATAGAAGAAGCTAAATTATTAATTGACACTGTTTTTAAGATGAGTATAGTGTTTAATATTGCTTTTAAAATTGATTTTAATATAAAAAAGAAACAATAGAAAATAGTTTTACTAAAAAATAGTTTTAATGATGTTACAAAAATCTAGATATGCTTCTTTAAAGAAACAAATTAAAATATCAATGCTTTTTTAAGATGAGTATAACCTTCATTTTTATTTTGAAATCGTATATGCCTTTTAAACTGTCTTAGTCGAATGAAAATAATAATATTTTTACTGATTATCAATTTTTAATGATATTGCAAAAATTCAGGTGTTTTTTTAATGACACAAACAGAACTATTAATTTTTTATTCAATGAATATCCGTTTATTTTGCATTTTGACGTTTTGTATTAATTTTAAACTCTATCTTAATAAAATAAAAAACAATGAAAATATTTGTATTAAAATTTACTTTTATTGACGTTACGAAAATTCCGGAATACTTTTTCAATGACACGAACTAAAATATTAATGTATTATAAGATGTGTATAATTTTTTTCCCTTTTGAGCACTATCTTAATCAAAGAAAACACAGCGAGGGATAATGCAGGTTAATAATTGCTTTTAAACTATTTTGAGCGTTAAAACATTTTACAAAAAAAAAGAAACACTTTTCTATAAAATAACGTTGATTAGAATCTAGTAATTAGTATAGAGGGTCTTGTATAGTGAAGAAGGTTGAAACAAAGCATACAAAAAGAAAAAAAAAGGAATAAAAACATGTCCTCTAATCAAATTTTATCGTCCGCAAATCTCTTTGACGGAAGTTTCATTACCTTCAATCAAGGAGGATTTAGCTTTATCAACTTATTCTGGTTCAACGCAATCGATATTTTGTTATGAGATAGGATAGTTGTATTGTGTTTTTCTGATGTCAAGGGAGATTTTAAATGAACTAACTTTAACATGTTTAGAAAAAGATGAAAAGATTTCAAATTTATACGGAAATATGAATTACATTTTGTAGTTGATATTCAAGTCTTCAGTATTTAAGTTCGGTATTGTGTGTAGTAAGTTAATTTTTTCCAAATTTTTCACGCTTACTTTAGCAATTATTTTCTACATAATTCAGATCGTTAGAAACTATGAGTTTTTAAAATATTGTCTAAGCCAAAAAAGCTTAAACTCTTATCAGAAAGTAAAATTTATATGCATTGCAGAAAATATAAAATGGATGTTCGATTGTGGACTGAAATAAATCGAAAAGCTTATAATAAATGTAGAGCTGTTATAAAAAGTTAAGAATATTGATTTTTCTAACTACGTTTAGTACATGCATCATGACGTTTATCTAATTAGAATTTTGTTTAGTTATTTCCTTCCGAAAACTTGATTTGCAATAATTGTTGAAGTGTTTATCTGATAAGGATAACGTTTATTTTATTATATTCAAAAGGTTACATTGTAATTAAAGTAATTTCTTAGTATGATGTAAGTATCAAAAAAATTGTTCTTAGCTGAATCAAGTGATAAGTAAAATGATTTAAATAAGTAAAATTTCAAATGACTCATTATTTTGTTTAGAAGGAGGGGACTCAATTTGATATCTGAAGTATAATTCCTAAATTTTGAGATGCTATTCCTATTTTTTATGCACCTAAACATACTTTATATAAGTAGTAGGATATTCGATCTTTTGCCCATAATTTTGAAGGTTACCAGGCAAATTGAAAAAGTTTTCACCTTTTTATAATCTACATGATGTTTTTTCGACTTATTACAATCAGTCTATATTGATTAGTAGGAAAAGCTGTGTAATGCTTAATGACTCCTATAGACCAATTACTGAATCAGCTAATAAGGAATCTAAAAGCAAAGGAATCTACAAAGAAGCTAATAATATCTATCTAGGAGTTTTTAGGAATCTGTAAGAAAGTTAATACTCAGAATATACAAAATTATCAGCAGAATCAGCCAATAACTTTATATAAATAAAAGTAAATTTGACAAATCCGACCCTTTGGTCAAACTTTTGCAGGTCGCCAGGTGATTTGAAAAAGTTTTCACCTTCTTCTAATCCGTCAGATGTTTCTTTGGCATTTTAAAATCAACCTATATGGGTTAGTAAGTGATATAGTCTAATACCTAATGACTCTTATACACCTATTACTGAATCAGCTGATAAGGAAATATTTGAAGAAAATTAGATATTGTTATTTAGGTTATCAGCTTTGGTATATAAGGTTACTTACAATATCCTTAAACAAAATGAGGCCAACAGATGCTTTCAGAAATATTGATTTCCTTTAAACAACAAAATACAGCTAATAAATATCTTCAGAAACATATATTGCCTTAAAAAATATAGCCAGTAAATACCTTTAGAAACATTTATGCGATGTATTCTGAGAAATACAGTATTTTGTGAGTAAATAAAACGTTTTCGATATTTTCGGGACTTTTTTGTGACATTTCAAAATTTAACGTACGATTTGGGAATATGTTTAATAAAACCAGTACTTCAGAATCTTTATAAACTTTTTCAAGAGATGCAAATAATCCTTTTTAGAGATTTATTAATAAATTTTTTTTTGCAATTTATCGAAATTTATATTAATGATAATAAGATACCGGAATTTTTTTTTTATGATCACAGTTACATATGCAGATGCCGTACCCGAAGTAACATATATATGGTATCGTTTCGATTTGCACATTATTTATTATCATCGTGGTTTTCCAATGTATAGAGTTAAAAAAAAACATAAAAGAAATCCACATCTGTAAAAAAGATTTTCATAGAATAGAATTTCATAGAATAGCTGCATTTGAATAGAATGTTTTCGGCGTTTATTTCATCACATGACTGGGTAAAATGATGTCTCCCATATCATTCAAAGGTAGATGAGAAAATTAAAGTTATGAATTTATATGGATTCCAGAAAGGTTTTTATACGTTGAATACTAGAAAAATGAAAAAATGCCAAATGAAATAATTTTGGATTACGATGAATGATGATTTGAATTTGCATCTTTTAAACAATATGCATATTTTAAACTTGAATAATTTATTATAAATAAATAGAAAATAATGAGTCAATACTTGTTCTCTGAACAATATTTTTCATTCAATTTTAATTAAATCTGTTTTTATTATTAAAATAATATTTGCATTATTGTGTCTTCACTTTGTTATGATTCAAATATGGATTTATTAACAATTTGTTTATACACTTTAATATA
>NC_092211.1:77854280-77884773 GCF_043381705.1 Parasteatoda tepidariorum | reverse complement strand
AAGAGCAATGGCTCTCACTTCCTATTGAACTGATAGACCGCATAATTGAAAGCATCACACATCGCTGTTTGTGCTGTATTGCTTCTAGAGGCAATCATATTCCATATTAAAGGTACTTTTTCTATTGCAAACCGATACTTCCAATTTGTTTATTTTATACATGTGCTAATTTCTATACTACTATTAATGTCTGATAATTTCTTTTTATGTTGTTTAATACCTTACTATGTGTTGTATATTGTGGGTAAGTTTCATAAAATTCCATGTGTAATTTCTTGAGTTATCGCGATTTTTGTGAATTTTCCTTAATTTATGATAACCAGTGTATAATAAATTTTCATATAGGGACAAATAAAACTTTTTCTGGTTAACTTTTGAGTCAGTAAATATTTTTAAAGAATGAGCTATGTTTTCAAAATCATATCTTTGAAGAACTTTCTGAGATACACAATTTTCTAGGGAAATATTTTGGTTTTGTGGTCAAGTTTCTCCGAAATTTATTGACACTCAAAAATTTCTTATCTCTAAAATAGCAAAACGTTTGACTTCGAGGTGTTCTTTATTGGCAAGTCAAAATGGTTTACAGTTGAATATGTCCTTTGTGGCAGGTTGAACTGTTATCAGCAAAGATATTTTGTGAAATATATGAAAATAGTTTATCTCGCAAAACGAAAAATATTTCCTATTTTGAAAGGAAAGCTATTTTCAAAATGGTAAAAGCTTATTAAATTTTTTTTGAAAAAGGGATAATATATTTTATATAACTTTTCATATATAAAATTGGTTGCATTGTGAATTGAATTTCATAAACAGGATATGTCTCAATTTATCACAAAATGATAATTGTTATTTTACCACTACATTCATTCTTTTTGAATAAAAATTGCATAATGTTAACATGATTTAAAAAAATTCCCTATATCTTTGGCTGTTATCATCATAAAATTAATAAATGTTATAATAATATTTACTTGTATATTATTTATCATTAATCAGCAGTATATTAGAAATATTTAATTTTCTTCCTCATTTAATATTATAACGTTAACTACTCTATACAACGTGCAATAACGTGCTTGATATTAATTATTTTCCATAATTAAGATCTTCAAACTAACAATGTTTTTCCTAAATTATATTATAAAGATATGCAATATTATTACCTTATTATGTCACAATTTATGATAAAGTTATTTAGATACTTTTTTATTATTAATAAGTGGTAAATAAAGTTTTTTTAATGGACTATATTTAATTTTAAAATAAATTTATGTTAAATTGTGTTAAGTGAACTAGTACAATCAAAATAGGGAAAATGAAACAATTATTTAAATCAGTATAAAAACTTAACTTTTTGCTCCTTTGCTTATTAATAATTCATTGCTAAAAATATTCAACAAATTTTTCTACGGACTGAAAAATTAAGTAAAAAGAGTCAAAAGTAACCGGAAGAAATAGTAAATTTGAAATTTATCCCAATAATATCGGAAGATAAATATGTATTTATACAATAAAATTTTTTAGAATTAATTCAATACTTTTTGTTTTTACATTTATCTCTTGATTTGATAATTTTAAATTTCGATCTATAGATATTGAGAAACTTAGTCAAAAAAATGATTTATCGACTAAATGTCTCATTATACGAATGCAAATTAAAATACGTCTTTAAGACAAAAAACATACGTTAAAAAACGAAATAATTTTACATCGTGACCTATTGTCAACAAACAAAAATGATTGCGAAGAAATTTGGCACGTTGGTGCACAGAGAAATGTAAAATTTACATATTTTGTCACACATGATTGTTTTTTTTATGAATGTATGTTATCTGAATCCTTAAAGTTTTTTACTGAAGATGAAACTTTGAAGAAAAAACTTTTTTACAATCAACATAATATAATTAATGTGTGCATTAAAAAGGTAGTAAAAAAATTATTAAAATTTTTACAGCCTATTACATCTGCGAATACGATCTATTTTCTTTAAACTTTTCTACGATTTTGCACACATATCACAACACTAAGAAAAAAGTATGGTCAAAATTACAAGGGTAAGGTAAAACTTGGCGTGTTTCTGGTTCTATGGCAACACCAAAAAGCTCGGTAATTTTTACCGAAGTGCTTTGGTAATAATTTTGCAAAACTAACATAAAATACGTTTTTGTAATATGCGATAAAATTTAGTAAACGTTTTAAAATTTTGTTATTTTTCATGATGACTTTGAGATTGATATAAAAAACATTTATTCGATTAAATTTATTTTTCAATTTTGTTAATTTACTAAATTTGTGGTATTAAGGAATACAATTTTGATAGCCAGAATATCAGATAAACCGTTATCATATGAACGAGAAAATTAACAAAGGAATGGTTTAACAATTTCATATTTTGGTTTTAAATATCAGAATCATGTTTTTTTCTCCTTTTTTTATTAATATCCAGAAATGTCTTTATCATACAGTGCAGTAATTTTACTAGAATTTTTTCTCCGTGTAGCAATCAAGTGTTGCTGAATCAAGAATTTGTTATGATGGTATTACAACCATTTATTCGGTTAATTTTACTTTTCAGATTTGTATTTTTGACTAAAAGTGTGGTAATAAGAACAATCATTTTGAAAATGAGAAGTTCCGGTAAACCGTCACCATATGAATTGAAAAATCACTGAATGAATGGTTTAATTACTATATATTTTAGTTTTATTAACTATGAATATGATTTTTTTCCTACCATATATCTCATAAACATATAGAGCGATAATTTTACTAGAATGTTTGATACCGTGTGAGTGACTCATGCCGCAAGTATTTCACATGACTGTTTCCGTATTTTAGTAAAATGCACATTTAAAGTGGAGATATTAGAATCATTACTTTAAATGGGCACTAATTGGTTGATTGAATTTGAGTGAAGAAAAGTTTTTTTAATTCTTCTTCTTCTTCTTCTTCATAAGCGCAACAGCCTTTCACAGGCCAAGGCTGACTCGCGGATTTTCCTCCATCTGGCCCTGTCCGGTGCGACGGCCCGCCATCGGTTGACTCCCAATAGCTTGAGGTCCTTTTCAACGTCGTCTATCCATCTTGTAGGTGGTCGTCCCCTACGTCGCGTCCCTTCAATTGTGGAAAAAGTCACTTTTTTGGCAGGGATGGCATCAGAATTTCTGACGAGGTGGTCCAGCCACCTAATGCGTGATGCTTTAATAGTTCTAAAATGTCGGTCACATTTTTAATTGGGAACCTAAAAACATCGGGAGCCTTTTTTTTACTGTAAAAATTGCTTATTAACTTGACTTATACCAGGGCTGTTCAATTGGCGTCCCGCCAACGCATATTGTGCGGCCCGCCAACTTCTTATTCAGGCTGATCGGCCTCTGTTTTCCCTTCAAAATGCAAGCAAATTGTTTTATAATCCTTCTGTTCCATTGTTTTATAATTAATAATTCAAGTATTAATTGTTATTGTATAAGAGGTAAGAGGTTATTGTTCAACTTTTTCAAACTGCGGCCCGCTAGGTGATCAGTGACCGGAATTCTGGCCCATGGGCTCTTTGCAGTTGGACAGCCCTGACTTATACCGTTTTTAATGAATGAATCACTCATTCGTGAAATACTTAGAAATATGTAAATTTTTAGAGTCTAATCATCCTTAAAGATTTCACTATGTAAGTTGATTGCATTCAAAGAGGTCAAGCATTAATGGTTAGTCCTTTGCTTACGGCTGGTACAACATGTGGACCACATGTAATGGTACAAATGGTGCACAGTAAACAAAGGGTTAAGAAAAATAAATTGAGCGAAGTAAAATTGTATAAAACATTGGCATATCTATAAATAAATATTTACATGCTATATATTTTTTGCATATCCCGTTTCTTCTTTGGTAATTCTTTCTGTTGATAACTTTTTCAAAAATTAATAAATATAGAATAAGGTGATGTAATAAAGTCGAAACTTCAGTTTCAATAATTTATAAATACCCATTAAATCAGATAATTTTTACTCTTTTTTGATTTTCAAAAAAATATAAAATTTTAATTGATGATCATAACATTTTAAAACTGAAATCTTAAATTAAAAATAGTATTAAACATCAAAGTAACTGCGATTTAAATAATAAATCATAACCTTTAGGGAAACGTTTTTTTGAAAGAAACATATATCCATTAGAGAAATAATCTCGAGTAATTCTTATAAATATGTTGCCCTAATCCCCAACTAATGAGGCAGTCTTCGATAAATCCTCAGTAAAGTGTTTTCCCCTCAACGTTTTTTAATAAAATCCTGATTATTCGAGTTACAGATCGTCATCTACAATAAATCTGAAACTTTTCTGATTCTCTCTCGGGTTAGCAAATGTTTGCTTATATTCGCGTTTTTATGAAACTAAAACCAAATTTAAAAGGCTTCTTCTGTAGTTGGCGATGCTTTATTTTTTTTAAAAAATTGCATTTTTAAGAAATATAATGTAAAAATTAAAGTATTTCTTTAACAGTTAGTTGTTGGTAGGTTGGGGGGGGGATTAAGATTCTACAATTTTATGACCACGGCATAATGGTGGCTAATTAGAAAGCATTGCGCTCCAGCTGCATTTACTTTTACCAAGAAGTTATGTGAATTAAATTTTACCCTGCGACTTACAAGGAATAGAACCCCGGTCTGAAACATTGACATCTCAACTGTGAGATTTTTATTCCGTTTAATGTAAGGATTATTGCAAAAACAGGAATAAAGGCAGGGATAGTCTGGTCGGTAGGGCCCTGGGCCCATGTCTAAGAGTTCGTGGGTTCGATCCCAGCCTGCCGAAGACTCCTCGTGTAGTAAATGGTGACTTATGCACGTTAAATCTGCCGAATCGCAAAGTCCTTCGTGTTACCATAACAAATCAATACCTCTGGGGGTACTGATCCAGGAGTTTCCCTGTCTTCTGGATTGGTTCAAAATTGCAAGGCTACGGAGTTGAATATTAGCAGTCGCAAATCCAAAAGTTGGGTCGGCTGTTCAATGACGGATATAAAGTACAAAATAAAAAAAAAAACGGAATTGCTATTATAGATTTTTTACATTTACCTGGAACTTGATTCTTTATGCTTTATATCTTGCATTTTTTTAAAATTTGTATTATTTTGTTTACTAATCTATTTGGTTAGTAATTTATTAGCTTTATGCCCCTCTCTTGCATTATTAAAAATGTTGAAATGAAATAAAACGGACGAAATAAAACAGATATGGAATACAAATAATGAAATAAGCCAGATGCTAGAAGTAAGCATGGGTACGTGAGTTTCTGGAAAAACTAAATCGTGACTTACTTTTCGCAGGTATCATTAAATTTAGACATTGCGAAAATCATTGATGATATGGGATTGGGGAGCAGGAAACAGTATTAGCAATGAAGTCCTAGAAAAACCTTGATGAAAAATATAAACACGGGAATTCTGGCAAAATTACGTACTGTATAATAATGGCATTTTTAAAAGAAAAGAAAATAGCACGTTATTTTGATATTAAGAATTAAAATACACTATATTGAAACCATTAAATTGTCACCTTTTCTTTCATGTTGTAATGGCTTACCTGAAATTATAGCTTTCAAAAATATTACTCTTATTACCGAACAATTAGTAAAATATACATATTTGAAATGAAAATTTCACCGTATAAATAATTTTTATGTCACGCTCTAAGGTATTATGGTAAAATTACCAGATTATACCACAGTTACCAGATTATATCTCTTATTTTAAAACCATATTTTATTTATAATTTCACCAAAACCATTTCCAAAGTGCTTTCGTAAAAATTACCGAGCTTTTCAGCTTTCCCATAGAGCCGAAAAAAAAAACAGTGAATTTTGACCATAGTTTTTTTCTTAGTGAAAGAATGGATGATTTGAAATTTTTTAATTTTAGTGTTTATATGAGCAGTATTAAGTCCTCTTTTTCTTTTTAATTTAGCTGTACTTTAACTTTAATTTATTGGTTATACTTTAATTTACGTTTGCCTTACACTGATTTCTTACATTCTCCAAAGTATTCCAGTTTGTGGTATTAAATATATTTTTAACTTACTCCAAAGTGTATAAAAATTTGAAACATTTCGAACTATAAGATCTTGAAAATTTGCTGCCACTTTAATATGAAGCGAAATGAATTATACAGTTATGAAAATTAAACCATCTTAAATTTAGGTACACAATATTATGGAGTACACAATAAGAAATACAATATATTAAAGGTGCAGTAATTTTTCACAAAATTATGCTTCAAGGCATTGCTGTTGAAAGTTCTGTTGAGTAAAAGATTTTTTAAAATATTTGCTAAGGATTTCTAAAGAATTCTGTTGACTAAAAGAGTCATTATATGGTAGTCCACCGTATAATGACTTTAAATTAACTCAGATTCATACAGGGTATGGGAATTTTAACTACTACTTGTTTAGATTTAATATAGTGAATTGCAATTTTTGTTCTTGTGGCCAGGATGTTGAAACTCTAGAGCACATTATTTTTTATTGTAATTTATATTCAAGTCAAAGAGAAAGCTCAAAATAAAGAACTGAGACACTCATTTATTTCTTGGCTACCTGTTCTGTCCTTGTCTGCTAAATGCACTAAAAACCTAAATTGTTAACGCAATTTTGTTTACAACTTAAACTTTTAATTTTGCTCTGTTTCTTTTGTACGCTGCTCACTTACATCTGTAAGCCTCATGTTATACTTTATGGAGTATGAGGAGTTATAATTTAATAAAATTAATTAAAAAAATTATATTGCTGTTTAGAGGTCAACATTGAATATATACTAAATAGTTCTTTAAGATATCTTTTCCTATTTATTATAATAATTATTAAGCTCTTGCCATTGTGCTTGTTGTAAGAAAACAAAAGGACCTTTGAAATTGTTAAATATTGCGTACGTCAAAATGGAGAAGAAATATAGAACAATCAAAAACGATTCTGAAAAGAACGATTGTTCGTTAAATGCATAAATACATAATACGAAATGCATACTTCTTTAAATGCATAAATACATAATGCAATGTATAATGCAATGCATAATGCAATGTTAAATGCATAATAACACTTGTCTCAAATTATTATACATTTTAGTTTAATTACTTGTAAATTTAACGATGTAATAAATATTTTACGTCATGCACATTTAAAATAATCTTGCAATATTTTATCCTATTGTTAGGAAGAAACCTCGTTTTGTAAGCCTAAATGAAATATTTAAATTATTTGCATAAAAATAGGGAGCTTCTACATTAATAAATGGAATTATATGAAATGGAATTTTTAAATTATATAAAATAAATGTTAATTCTGCAATAAATATCACGAAAAATTAATGAATTTTTAGCGTGTTAAAAGTAAGTGCTTCTTAGTTTTTACACAGCTATAGATACAGCTATAGGTACAACTATTGGTACAACTATATATCATACATACTAATATCCATAAATCGAAAAAAAATGCTTAATTTTCATCAGCTGGGTAACCGTTCTACGTACAAAACGTAAATAACCTGTAAATTAGTATTAATAATAGAAGTGTAGGCAAGGAACATCAAAGCTGATACCGACACGGACACGGCTGACCATAGACACAGTTTTAAACTTTATTATAATTTAAATTTATTTTTATATTACTTATTAACATTTTCGGTGGTTTTACATTTATAGACAAATTTTTTTAAAAAATTTTCCTTATCATAAAAGATTAGCTAAACTTATAGTTATTTGCCACCAAAACTAATGTTGTTAATGGCGACCAGCACATGACAGTCAAGTTTTACCTCAATCATTCCTTTTTCCCGATGAATTGGGTCTAAATTAAGTAAATTATTTCCTTAAAATTTCAATCACGGTTGGTTTCTTACTTCATTTATCTTATCCGAAATCCATTTGAAAAACAAAACTGTTAACAAAATAAACACGCGGTATCAGATAGACTTCAAAGTAATTAATTGGTTGCCTCGCCTTCTTATGCTTATTCTACTTATGATTACGCGACATAAGAAAAAGCAAAGATAAATTTTTATTAAGGAACGCATTATAAATTCTTAATGAAACTCATTCTTGATTAAATAGAGCCGTAAACTAGCAATCATTTTCTTTTCTTCTTTTGAACAATAGAAAAAAAGATAATCGTCTATAGTTTATTCTTAGATGCGTGGTGCAATTTCAATGAAAACAATTTATTATTCTCTTTCTCTGTCGGATTGGATTTTAGGGTCAAAAGATGAACTTTTTTAAAAATTCAGCATCATAGACAGTTGTGAAATTAAGAAAAGACGCATGCAAAGACGTCCATTACCAGCTGCCCATTCAGCCACATACTTAATTTTACAAATCTCATATACAATTTTACCATGAAACAGTCATACGTTATTCTTTATCCAAATTTTCTCAAATAAAAATTTATGTTTGCATTTCTCAAAACATGCTTTGTCTGTTTTTTTGCAGTTTATTTCTACAATGAAAATATTTAACGCATTCCCATTCTCTTGAAATCTTTAATTCGAGCAGATGAAGTGATTTATGCATGTGTGTTGAGCTTGAATGCCTAAGTAATAAATCATCTCAGTTATCATTAAACCTTGGTAGGTTGAGAAAATTAGCAAATGGCTAAGAATGTTTTCATGCATAACAAAGCATGATTTTATATTCAATTTTGGTTCCTAAAAGCATACGATGGAGAACAAACATTGCTCAAAGTGATTGATTATTGCAACTCTCTTTTACTGCACCCTAGGGTGTTGTAGGTCTTTGTGGTCATAAGAGCTTGAGTAAGTCCTAAAGTAAATCGAACACATAGAGTGGATTGAGACCGGAATGTTATTTTTGGCTCAGAAACTTCTTCAGAATGTGAGTAATATTAAAAAAATGGCAGTTTTCTTCATTGTGCATCGATATTTAGAAAAAGTCTTTCATTGTTTGTGATTGAAATGTATTGCAAATTAAAATAGAATGCAAATTAGTTTACAATTTGCAGATTAATCAGTATTACTAATTAAAATACATTGCAAAAATAATTGGCATAGCTAATTGAAGTTACGCTATAAATCGTAGTTTATATTCATGAGATGTAATTTAAATTTTAAAATATGAAAATAATTCAAATTTTATTAATTGCTAATTTTAGTCTAATATTCGAGGTTTCTGGTTTCAAATTCATATTCCATCAGTCCAATAAAATAGAAACTAGTCCATTTTTGAAACTAGTTTTATTTTTAGTGATTTTATAAGTTATAGTTGTTAGCTAAAACTTTATAATTTCCTTAAAAAATTATCGAGATATAGATTCTATTCAATTTAAATGTAAAGATTGGAATAAATCCCTATATATTCCTTAAAAAAACATCCTTATAAATTCTTTAAAATTTCCGAAATTTGAGAATTTATTTTTAAAACTTTTAATATTTTTTAAAAAAAAATCAATTTTTTAATATTTAAATTAATTAAAAATGCTTGAATTAAATTTGCAAAATTATTTCTGGCTTTTTACTTCTGTGCACTTGCGAATATATCTTCAAAAGAAGCTGAAGCGAGTGAAAACTGAATGCATTTAGAAATTAAAAAGGATTTTTCTGCTTTTCCTCTCCGCAATTTTTTAGCCCTTATTTTCAAATCTGAAATGGAAAATAATCTCCAGTTGCCGCGATAGGCTGCAGCGCCCGTTTTCGTGCTGAATGGTTTTTGCATTTTAACTGGCATTTTAGTGGCATACTTGAATAGAAATGATTTCTGAATATTTGAGGTACATTTGATTCAGCATATTTGAAGCTGCTGTTTTAAACCATTGCGTTCGGAACTTAGTCCATGAAAATCTGATCACTAAAACAAAAGATAATTCGGCTGACATTTTTTTCCATGAGTTATGCAAGCTTTGTTGAGCAAAAAGTTTGCAGATTTCTTAATTTTATAGTTAAAAAACTAAAAAAAAAATAATACCCAATTTCTAAAAACATTTTTTTTCAAAACGTAAAATTAATGTTATTGAATTTGTTAGTAAAGGGGGATTCATATCGTGCAAAAGTTAAATAAAAATAGTTTTGAGTTTGCACTACTTGCGAAATAGTTATCGAAGAATGATGTAATTAAAGATTTGACTGACTAGCGATATGATTGTAAATAGCCAACCATATTAAAATATTTTCCTTAAAGCACTAGTAATGCATGGTATTTAACAAATAATTCTTATTAGAGAACTTCCATATTGCAAATTCTGCCTCACAAAATTAATAAGATCCATTTGAACATATAGTTGGTTAAGATTTCAGTCTTGTGCATGAAAAAACTTTACCAAAATACTCGTGTTTCCCCGAAATATTAAATTATATCTCAATTTAAAGAAGATTACTTTTGAAGATGAGGTAGAGGGAAAGCAAGTAGGTAAATAGATGAAATTATGAATTATTTGGTACTAGAAATTTTTAATTTACCTTGTTTTGAATATGATTAATAAATCTTTCAACTATAATTCCAATTATTCATGCATCATATCGTATTTAAATTAAAATATTACCTCATCTGAGATATATAATAAATTTAAACTTATATCTCACACGATAATATTTTAAATTTAGCATGAATAGGGACACATTTCTTTATGTAAAGTTATATATTTTTTACATTAATGAAATATTATGCTCAGAAAGTTTCAATAAAAATATAAATTTTTTTTATTACACTTTACTGGGTGATCTATAATTACCATTCTTCATGCATAATTTTTGAGTGCTTGTCCAAACTACGCATACTAGAAGTAGCATATTAATATTTGCATTTAAAAAAAAGTTTATCAAAATCTGACTAATTACGTTTGAACTAAAAACTATGAAATACACCAAAACCAGTTTTAGTGTCTGATAAAACATGAATGTGATTTTAATTGTCGCCTCTTTCATTTTCTAAATTTTCTTAGACTATGAAATGGATTTTGATGTTTTTAACATTACTTTTGTGAACATGATTCTGCAGTTCTGCAGGTTCATTCTTTGCTTTGAACTATAAATTTGAGATCCTTATGGAGAAAACATTTTGGCTTCATTTTTAAAAAGGGTTCTATCAATAAGTATTAAAGGCATTAATTACGAAACACCTATTATGCCTGCTTGAAAATTTTATGAGAAACGATTGGATACATATATGCATTTTTTATAAGTGCGTAGCAGCGTCTGAATTCCTTTAGATATTTAAGTTTGCATAAGAACTGTTGAAATATTATTTTAAATCTGAATTAGTTTAACTTTTTGCTTGTGAGAGGTACCAGAAGCATACCGGATTGACAGGCTTCATCATGCCTCGTGCCGTAATCATAAGTTTAGAACTGCCTTAGAACACGATTATTTGTTTGAAAGTAACTGATATTCAGGAGAGCAAAATCACGGTGTAATTTTGATTTTGGTAATTTCTAGACTTACAATAGTAGATCTGCTGAACTTTTTGAGCCAAAAATCTGGGACTGCTGTAGTCAATAACATCAGGTTTTGAATGAAAAATTTACGTGCCGAAAAAACAAATTTTAATTCTAGATTTGGGATTCAAAATTGGGTAATAAAACTGCACAGTTTTAGAGAATTTAACATAGTTAAATACTTTAAAAAATGTAAAAGCTAATCTGAATTGCTCAGCAAGTTTTTGGTAGCATTTTGAACATTTTGAAAAACAATACATGTAAGTCAGATAAATAAATTAAAAATGATGACTTTTTAATCATATTTAGACGAATGCAGGGATCACCACACTTGATATTTTATTTTAGATAACTTGTCAAAAGGAAAAAAAACGAAGAAAACATTGTATATTTCTCAGAATATCAAAAAACAAGTTTATAATTAAGATAGGAAGAGGCAATAGTGCTGTTAAAGTCATCAAAATCATATGAATCGCTATTTCAGACGATAGTATGAGAAATATCAAAACCTGCTTAGAATCCAGATGAAACCTCATCTGGGAAAAATTTAAATTCTCAGCTGTACCTTTTCCAATTACAAATTAGTTAGATTTTGATAGCGTTTTTCTTTTTTAACACACTGTATTTAGGACCAAATTGTTTTATATTATACATTAATTGTTGCATATTTGTTTTTTACTTCACTCTCAACAGGTATTTTAAATATTTTTTTTAAAAGTTGGAAATTAAAGAACGCTCTAAATAAATTGCACAATTAAAGCATTAAATTAATAAATGATTGTTTTTATTAATTGAAAATAAAAATTTTTTTCGAACAAAACTGTGTAAACTCATCTCAATAAAAAATATCTATGCATTGTTTGTAACGCATAAAATAAATCCAAATTTATTTGCTCAGTACACAAAATTAAATCTGACGTTGAGTGTGGATTTAAGGCACTAAAATAGAACTCTTTTCTTACTTTAGGTATTTTATTGTTTTTACAAATACTAAATTACTAATGTAAATTTCAAAACACAGATTTGTCACCAGATTCACGTCAACGGAGCAATATAATTTTCCCAGGCATGCTAGACATGAAAACAGTTATTTAAGTTTTGATGTGAATAAATGGCAACGTAATTCCGCGGTGGCGCCAAGCACCCAATTTACGAAAATTGAGTTTACCCAAGCAATATTTTCTTCTCTCTCAAAACTCTGAAGGATCAGACAGAATCACGCCTCATTTTGTATCCCGAATTTCAGAATGTTCCCATCAAAGTTTTTAGATAAAAAAAGAACTGACAAAGTAACGAAAAAATGGCTTTTTTTCCCCATCAAGCATTAAATTAACTGAATCCTCTCCCATGTCCAATTACCTGGAAACCAAATATCGTTAGGAGTTTTAACCTCTGGTCAAGCACATCGTTTTACAAAAAAAAAGAGTATTAACCTTAATGGTTCTTTTTATTACTTATTTAAAGGTAGGGATATGAGAATAAATGTTTTTTTTAGTTATTTGAAAGTGATTTTTATTAGTTAAATGATGTCTTATAAAAATTTTAGACGTTGATGAAAAAAAATTTTTGTAATAAATATAATATATTTTTATCTTTATTTTAAAGGGGCAAAAAATATTCATACGTTTTTAAATAGTTTTTACAGATAAAAAAATTAAAATTATTTCAATTTTACACGGAGAAAAAAATTCTGGTAAATTACCTTGGTGTATGGTAGTGACATTTTTACCAAAAAAAACATTATTCTGGTTAATAAATACAAAATATACGGTATATCAGTCAATTGATAATTTTTCCATTCATATGGTAACGGTTTACTGAAAATTCTGGCTTGTCGAAAAAGAGCAAATAAGCTGATTTTCCTGGATTTTTCCAGTTTTTTCCCATTTTCCCAATAAAAAAAAATTATTTCCTACACGCAGGACCCTCCAGAATATCGAAAAACAAAATTATAGTTCTTAATACCACCATTTTGTAAACAATGCAAAAGTGAAAATTAAATTAAAGTAAATAAATGATTTCTATGTCATGTTCTAAGGTATCATGATAAATTTATCAAATTTACCACATTCACCAAATGTTATCACAAACTATAATACCATATTTTATTTTTAATATTACCAAGATCTTTAACAAAACGCTTCGGTAAAAATTACCGTGCTTTTTAGTGTTACCATAGAACCAGAAATACGGTATATTTTCCGATATTATGGTAGTGGGAACCATACTTTTTCTCAGGGGAGCTATTATTGCATTGCTATTAGTAGAACATTACTTACTCACAGTATTTCTTGTTCGAAACTATTTATGAAGCTTTTAGAAAATATTTATGTGGCTTTATAGCTGTTACAAAGCAACAGCATTAAACTTTAAGTGAAAAAAAATAATGATTTCCTAATGTATGAAAAGCATAATGGAATAGCAGTAAGATTTTTTTTTGGAGTTTTTCTTTTGGATTTCAAAAAAAACTATATTACTGCATTTAGTATGATATAATGGCTGTTAATAACTGCTTCATCATCTTTGCCATTTGTCCTATTTAGAATTCCTGATATCTAGCAAGAATCTCCTGATATGTCCCTTTGACGAAAATGTACCAATTTGACTTTGCACCAATTTCGCATCAAACTTAGTTTATCAAAACATTTGAAATCATTACTTCAAGGACGTAATTCCATTTTAATTTGTCCCAGTGTAGTCACGTTCGACTTTTAAATCACTAGATGTTCTCCAATTTCATTGAAAGCATTTAAGAACTATAACTTATTCGTTTTCATAAATTAATGTAGATAGTAAGTCATAAAATGCATTTAACCCATTTTTAAATCTTATGTAGAAGAGTATTTTTAGCAAACGAAATGAAGTTAAAGAAAGTTTTGTCTTTCGTTTTCCTTAAAATTCTATAAGACATTTTTTGTACCCATTACTTCAGTCTAAAGAAAAACATGTTTTAATTGAGAAAAAAGAGTTGCTCGTGTGTATGGAAGAAAAGAAAACATTTCGAGTTTTCCTTAAGAAAGGAATTAAGCGTTTCATTTGCAGAAAAATAAGGAATTTTATTTAAGCAATGTTTTATTTTTTTAAATTAAAATGGAATTCATTGGCCTAAGAATTTTCCTAAATTATTTTATCAGTTAACGACACATGCTCAAATCTCCAAGCAATTTTCTTTTTCATATTTTTATGTTTTGTAAAATTAATACTGTAGTATACTGTACTGTAGTTTAGTATTTTTAACTTTTGCAAATGCTTTTTTTTGTCAAAAACATTTGATTTTTAAAAAAAACCTTTTTTAGGATTTTTAGTATATAGTTTAGCTGTGACTACATAATCTAAATTGCAAGCATGTACTATTTACAACATAATTTATTATTTTTTTTTTTAGATTTAGGAAAAATTGTTTCAGAAAAATTAAAAACTAGATTGCATGCATTCTCAGAAATAAAACTCTCAATTTTGATTATGCAGCAAACCTTGAGTAGTATTTTGCTAAATTTGATAATCATTTCGTCTTGAAGTCACTTGATTTGTGACAAAACGCGAACTCTCAAATGTATGACGAAAATATTTTCGCAACTCGGAACGTCATTGCAGTGCATTATGGGAGATTGTCAACAAAAATGAAGGCTAGATAATCGAAACTAGAATGACAAGCCAAACTAGCCGGACTGTATGGTGGTAAAGGAGTGGATCTCATGACAGGAAGATCTGGGTTCGAGTCCGGCTTCGATCATAGATGCAATTTATTTCTATGTCCTTTCTGTCCTTCTTGCATTGTTTAGGCGACGTTAATTTACGTATATTGGGCCACGAAAAAATGATTAACAATACTACCTGTTGGATGGCATGAGTGACTCATATTTTATTTTGGATAACATAGAATAGCGAAATATTTATTTTTTATTTTTGACGAAATTAGTTTTATTGAAGAAGTGACTAACTTTCTTTCAGCACTTTGACAAAAAGTTTGCTCAGAACATATAATAGGCAACGGTTTCGTCAAAAAACGAATAAAGTTTCGTGCTATTTGAGTGTTCATTTTTTTACAGATTTCTTATTTGCTAAACAATATTAATGAAAATCGATAATAACTATTTGAGAAGCAGCATCACGAAGCTTTAATGATTTAAACATCTGTTTGTATATTCGTATAGCTATGAAAATTTATTTAATAAATAATTTGTCCTGTGACTTTGTCTCTCAGTCAATTAAAATCTTCATATTCTTTTCAAATGTTTAGAATTTTATTCTCTTTCTTCTGTTTTTAAAATATAATTTAAGTCTTTATGCATTGAAAAAATAAACATAAAGTTCGTTCAATAATAATTGTAATTGAAAGAAAATACCCGAACATGTTGGAAGTTTCCTTCTTTGTTTCCCGTACTTCAATGTTTGTCTTAAATTTCCAAAACTTAATTTACCTCCAGTGATAAATCTTTTTCGTAAAGACTTTTTTTGAATTTTCATTCTTTATTAATAAGAAATAATGACTTCATGGATTATTTTATATGCAACTGAAGTTATTGATTTACCAGTTTTAATTATCTTTTTCAGAGCTGCTGGCTTTAGTCTCTAGTGTTACCTTCATTGTTTTGGTACTTTTTTTCATAATATTTGGCTCAAGCTTTCAAGGTCGGTCGAATTTTTTATTGTCTTGGAGATATCAGCCTAAAACTTTTATCTGACAGTTAATTAATGTTCTGATTTAATTACCTTGTTTGACTAAATTAAAGAGTTCATTATACGGATATAGTGGGAATTTTAATTTGTTGGGGACCCTATTACACATTTAAAGTAATAAAAATTTATACAAAGAAATGTAAATTGAAGATAAAAGCTTAAAATAATGTTAATATTGCAAAATTGCTGCTGTATTGATGACAAATTGAATTAAACTTTATATGAAATTATTATAGTCAGAAAGAACAAATGGTGCTCTTTAAACACAAATTAAAATTAAAAATTACAGGCAGAATAGCTCGTTTGAGAGGCCAAAATTTGTTTCCTTTTATTGAAAAAACAAATAATAATGGTAACAAACATAATGATTACATTAAATGTGGTTTTGATTTGGTGCTTTTTGTCATAAATATTATAATATATTAGTTTCAGAAATAAAAATGTTAGCTTAAGTTTAACAATAGAAAAATTAAATTAAAAAATAATTTAGTTAAATGGAAGGAGATAAATGTTTGCACATTTATTTTAAATTTCTGAGCACTGTTAACATTCTAAAACTAAAAATTTAACATGTTAAAATATAAGTTATGTTTTTCGATAGTTTCGACTTTAGGATTTTGCTTTAAGTTTGAATAAGTTTGAATAAACATCTCTCCATTTATGCATTCTTGCAATGATTACACAAATGATAATGAATAATTCAGAAACACCTGCAGTTGATGGAAATTTATGTCTATATTTTTCACAAATCTCAACTTTTGTTTTCAGAAGAAAAAAATTCTTTTCCGTTAATAAATCTTTTCCAAAAATAAATATAGAAAAAAATGTTCATAAATTTTCACTTATTGTTGTTAACGAAACATACCCTCAAGGATTATTTTTCACTAGACTCAAGTTATTGATTTGGCAGTTTTAATTATCTCCCGAAAGAATGTGCTGACTCTGGTCTTCTGAAATACCTTTATTGTTGTATGCCCCCTTCTTACATATTTTGTTACACTTTCAAGTAACATTTTTCATTGTCTTAGAAATACCTCGACCTAAAAGTTTGATGTGACAGTTAATTAATGTTCTGATTTAATTAGCTCATTTGGATACTTTCTCCTGGCATCATTAGACGGTGATTATGTGAATTTTAACTTGTTGGGGATGACATTACGCGTTTGACTTTATGTAAATTGCATGTAAGAAATATTGTCTCTAGGCTATTTAATCCAACTTTCGATACTTTTTCTTAAAGTTAGTTTTTTTTATTACTAAATATGATAAAAATAACGGCAATTGCAAGTCAAATCTAATCTATGTAAGTACTTGTCGTAGAATTATTTTTCTGGGTAAGCTTTCTAGAATTCAGGTGAATATATTTACATAAATTAATACTCGGAAAAAAGTATGCTCAAAATTACCAGAGTATAAAATTTACAGTTTTTCTGTCTCTATGGGAACACCAAAAAGCTTGGCAATTTATACCGAAGCGCTTTCGCAATGAATTTGGTAAAATTAACAATAAAATATGGTTGTATAATACGTGATAGAATTTAGTAAACGTGGTAAAATTTGGTTATTTTTCAGGATGACTTTGAGATTGATATAAAGAACATTTATTCGGTTAAATTTATTTTTCAGTTTTGCTTTTTTACTAAATTTGTGGTACTGAGGACTACAATTTTGATGACCAGAATTTCAGAAAAACCGTTATCATATGAAAGAGAAAATTACCAAAAGAATGGTTCAACTAGCGTATACTTTGGTTTTTAATATCAGAATCATGTTTTTTTCTCCTATTTTTTTATTTAAATTATTTTAATCCAGAAATATCTTTATCATACAGCGCAGTAATTCTACAAGAATTTTTTCACCGTGTAGCATTCCGTGTAGTGTTTCTCCGTGTATTAATGTTGCTCAATAAAGAATTTGTTTTTATAATTTTTCCGGTTTAAAAATGTCTTTATCATACAGGGCAGTAATTCTACCAGAATCTTTTTTCCGTGTAGCATTCCGTGTAGTGCTTTTCCGCGTATTAATGTTGCTCAATAAAGAATTGGTTTTATAATTTTTCCGATTTAGAAATGTCCTTATCATACAGAGCAGTAATTCTACTAGAATCTTTTCTTCGTGTAGCATTCCGTGTAATATTTCTTCGTGTATTAATGTTGCTCAATAAAGAATTTGTTTTTATAATTTTTCCGGTTTAGAAATATCTTTATCATACAGTGCAGTAATTCTACTAGAATCTTTTCTCCGTGTAGCATTCCGTGTAGTGTTTCTCCGTGTAGCAATGTTGCTCAATAAGGAAATTTTTTAAATAATTTTTCCGGTTTAGAAATGTCTTTATCATGCAGTGCAGTAATTCTACTAGAATCTTTTTTCCGTGTAGTGTTTCTCCGTGTTTTAATGTTTCTAAATAGAGAATTTGTTTTTATAATTTTTCTAGTTTAGAAATGTCTTTATCATACAGTGCAGTGATTCTACTAGAATCTTTTCTCCGTGTAGCATTCCATGTAGTGTTTCTCCGTGTAGCAATGTTGCTCAATAAAGAATTTGTTTTCATAATTTTTCCGGTTTGTGAAAAATACGCACATTAAAAATGTTTTGAGGATTTGTTTCAATCGTTCATTTTTGCAATGCCGAAATTTTGTAGATTTGAAATGGATGTATAAAAATTTGCATTGATTTTCCTTTTATATTATAAATAACCATTTACCAAGTTACAATATTTAAAAAGTATTTTTAATTGTTATGCTTTGAAATTTAAAATAAAAGAAATTAATTTAAAAAGCTTGCTTTGGTGATAATTTTTAGTTTTAATTTATATGAAAAAGCTATTTGTCTCTTTCATTAAAATAATTTCACGCATGTTTTGATTAATGATATGCAGTTCTTAAGAATTTAGGCTCTAATTTGGGCTACTAACTTTAATTAAAATATCTTTGAAGAGCTTAATTAATTCTTCCCACGTTCTCCAAGTTGATTCTGTTTGCTTCGAGAATTTTTTAAATGATAAAAGAAAGTAAACAGACTATCTTTAAAACAACATGTGAAAGAAAAAACTTCAACATAAAATGAAATAATCTTGATGATGCTTTAATTAAATCAGTCTGGTTTTTGTTAATTATTTATACGAAAAATAATGTTGCGCTCATTTCTGCTCTTTATCTAATTTTATTTAAAAATTCTAAAAACTAAGAAAACGCCTTTTTGAAATCAGACTTTTCAAACAAATAAAATGAAGTTGTGATTATTAAAATTTTATGGTTAAGGATTTCTCTAAAATTAACACAATTTTTTTTTCATACAAACCAACTTAGCAATAAAAAAGTTTCAAAAAATTAACGATCAGTTATAGTTAATTTTAGCACTAATTAATCTAGTAATTGAATAATTTAGAACGAATTGGATATTATTTAAAATATTTAAATAAACATTTAATTATTCAAAAATAAATCATAGATGAAATATTCTGAGTAACTACATCTGAAAATTGAATTTAAAAGTAAATAAATAATTTAATTTAGGAAGGGCAAATGCTTTGCAATTAATCTAGCGAAATATATCAAATAATGAATTGATATTTTAAAGTGAGAAAAAAAGTACAGCCAAAACTGCCAGAATAGGATAACATTTACAGTGTTTCTGGATCTATGGTAACATCAAAAAGCTTAGTAATTTTTACCAAAGCACTTTGGTAAAATCAGCCTTTCATCCCTTCAGTGGGTCGATAAATGAGTACCAAGCATGCTTGGGAAGTAAACACTGGGGGATCCGAGTTCGGCTGACCACCTGACCGGAACATCTGCTCCTGCACCCCAGAGCCCAAGGTCAAGCAAACTGAGATGGGCACAGTAGGCCTTGGCCCTCTATGGGCTGTCGCGCCGCTGATTTTAGAATTTATTTTACTTTGGCAAAATATTGATAATTTTTTATAATATTCGAAAAATATTGGTAAATCTATCAATAAAATGTGGTTTTTTAATGTATGACAAAATTTGCTGAATGTGGTAACATTTGGTCATTTTATCATTATACTTTAGTGCCTGGCATAAAAACTATTTATACTATTAAACTATTTATTTATTTCAGGTTTGTATTTGTTGATAAATGTGTGGTAAGAAAAGCTATAACTTTGAAAACCAGAATTTCCGGTAAATCCTTACCATACTAACGGGAATCTTTACCATATGAATAGTTTAACTACCGTATATTTTGATTTTATTATCAGAATTATGGGTTTTTACCTGAAATTTCTTTGCCATACAGTACTTTAATTTTAACAGAATTTTTTCTCTGTGTGTTTGACTGTAGTCCAAATTTTCTAATGGTGTAGGTTGTTACACACTATGATATGATGGCTGTTTCGTTTCTTTTTATTAATTTCTTCAGCCCATTACAGCTGCTCCAAAAATAGATCCTTTTGCATACATTTGATACACACTATTTTTTTTCTTTAATTTATTTTAATATAAACATTTTTCAGGCACCCTATCTAAATTTGCTCAAAACGTACACTTTTCATAAATTTCGAGCAGATCTGCAAAATAGATTTGATCAGTTTCTTTCAAATCAAACCTAGTTCATTTTTACAATTCCAAACTATGCTTCAAGATTTTATTATAATGGAACTAAATGTGACTTACAAACTATAATTGTGACGTAAGTTATGAATGATTTGAAATCGTTTAACTTTTACATTTTCTAACTGTTTCATTCCACCCCGATAGTGTGATGGGAAGAGTCTTTGCCTATCACGGCATGGACCGAGATTTGATTCATGATTCGAGATTTGATTTGATTTCCCATGCAAAAGGCTGATCGTCAGTCAGGTTGAATGCTCACCGATTGTGTCTAAAGTGGTTCGAATTCATATCTAATGTAATGTCACTGAGGATTTCAGAGCCAGGATACTCTACGAATGGCTGAGTGATTAGTAAGGGTAGTGTAAAAACTGATTTCCCTGATTGTTCCCTGATTTAATTTGTGATAGTGACTTTCACATTTGGTCCAGCAGCATCTCCGGATCGTCAATAACATTAAGGTTGAGTTCTACACAATTACCAATAGCCGATTAGTCTACCTTTACTGCGATGTTAGTAACCAAATACAAATCAATTAATTATAGTTTCCTCCAAAATGATGCAAAACAGGCACTTTGCTTATAATTAATGGCAAAATGTTTCAAAATAAACACTTTCCATGAAAATTATCTATTTTCTGCAAATCTGCGTTTTTATTAATTATGCTTCAAGTACAAGAACTTATTTCCTTAAAAAACTTTTTTCTTCTCAACGCGGGATTTTATAATTTTGTAGTGAAATACCAAAACAATTACACTGCTAAAATGTTCATTATAAAGGTCTGTTGCAGCAGTACGTTATAGCAGTCTGTCGATTCAATTAACCGTAAAGTTTTTAGTTAAGAACATTTCTTTACCTTTACAGTTTCGAAACCGTTTACTATGTGGTTCTGTAACCATATAAATAGCATGGTTTCAAAGTCATAAAAAAGTAATATTTAACCTTACATTGGAGTTAGGTTATGCTAGGCTTTTAGCTAGGTAATGGATATTAGAGTTAGGCTGAGTTGTGTTTTGTCAAAGGAACAAGGGAATGCGACTTAATTAGTTTATCTGGTTGTTTTAAATAGCAGTGTGGGGCTTCCATCTATAAATGAGGGAACGTTTCGTATTTCAATAATTCTGGGGTCACTAGTATGGAAGTGCAGGATATAGGGAATTCTTCATTTATTGAAGAAAAAATTCGGTTGTCCGGGACTCGAACTCCTGTGCAGCAGGTCATGAAATTCACAGATTAGCTCGTTAGGCTATATTATATACCCAGCAGCAGGGACCTAAGTGGATTATTATAAGGAGAGCCTGGTTGGGGAGGGTAAAATTCCGGTTGTTTAACCGTATTAAATTATAAACAGTCAATAAACCATTTTCTCTCGGTTAACAGCTTAAACACCATCTTTTTGATGATTATTTGACTGTATCTCTTGAATATCGTAAAATAATTAATTGAATAAATTATTGTTTAATCATTTTTTTCCGTCTCAAAGTCATGCAACTGATAAATATTTTAATTTCTTTCTTTCCTGCTTATTATGTACTAAGATATCGTAAACCATGCTTTAATTGGCTTTGTGGTTGCTAGCCATGCTTGTTAAATAAAGAAAAGTAAATTTATTTCAGTTGATGCAGAAGTAATGAGCTAAAATCGCATAATTATCATTAAGAAATGATGACTGCATCGTTATGTTGTATCATCTGAAGAATCATTCAATAAAATATTTGATGTTGTCGTAAAAGTGAAGTACCTTAAATGGGCTAATTATGTTCGAACAACACGTCTGAAAGTTCCTCGTATTAAATGCAATAACCTCTTATCTTGTAACAACAAAACGTGCTTCGGGGTGAAATTGATTTCATCTCTTTACAAGTATTATATTCAAATTAGCATTATTTCCATCATCCATATCTTTAAATAATGACATCAAAGAACGATACTTTAAATGGTGAAATTGCACACTAAAGTAAATAAGTTTTTTCATTCAACTTTTTTTTTGTACTCAAGAAAAATACTTCTTTTTGCATGAGAGAAAAGTTAAAGCAATGAAAAGTATTTTTTTTTGATAATTTAAATTTAGAAAAGAAAGACAGTAGTGGTTAGTCAAGTCTCTGAAGTCATATAATATCTTTTTTTCTATTAATAACTTCAAGTAAATAATAATATCCAGGAAATAATACTTAATTTAAAACTCTTACGTTTAGAAAATAATTCTAATTTTCGGAATATTTTTATCAGAATTATTTAACAATAGTCATAAAATATTGAAGATTGACCACCTTTGGCGACCAGCTTGAACACTTTGCAAAATTACCTTCTACAGCAAATATACTTCACTTGTAATCAAGCCGAATGCACAGCATAACTGTTTTTAAATAGTTTGAATCTTTAACCCCTCCTCAAATCCAAACACATCAATTAGTTATGAGCAATATAGTGACCAATTATTTTTTTTACTATCTAACTGTAACCCACGCGAATGTACGCGTATTTTAATTTTGACTATTTTCAGGATATATCCGTGATATTGTTTAAGTATGGATTTTAGTAATAATTTAAGGTCTGTCTGACAGCCATTAAATCACGCATCCACCGCAAGCAGATTATTTCCATCTTTGTTGTGAGAGATAAGATAGAAGACTCATCTTTAGGCTCCAAGACGCACCTCACAAGTTATAACTTGAGTATCGCATACTATATATAGGATATTGCTCGAAAAAAGGCAAGATCGGTCACTAATAATTAGTATGACAGTATGCAGCACAAAAGCAAGGCTTACATTTAAAAATTTTTACGGCCATTTTAGAAAGGATCAAAAATGAATCTAAATAATTATTTCATTACGAAGCTTTATTTCTATAAAAATACAAGATAATCTATAACAAAGGTATCGACGCATCAAGAACTCACTAAGACGCGCAAAATCGACGCTCGATCAGGCTGGAATGATGCCGACTGGGGACGTATAGTCTTTAGCGACGAATCCCGCTTCCAACTGTGTCCTGACGATCATCGAAGACGTGTTTGGAGACGCACAGGGCAGAGAGGGGGGATCCTGCCTTCACTATTGCACACCACACCGGCCCTCATCAAGGCATTATGGTCCGGGGTGCCATTTCCTTTGACAGCCGGACCCCTTTGGTCGTCATTAGAGGTACTCTTACTGCACAGCTTTACGTCGACGACATCCTAAGACCTGTTTTGCTACCGTTTTTCTTGCAGAGCCCTGGGCTAGTTTTTCAGCAAGACAATGCCAGACCACATACGGCACGTGTTGCTATGAACTGTCTGCAATCTTGTCAAACTCTTCCTTGGCCTGCCAGATTACCAGATCTCTCTCCCATCGAGCATCTCTGAGATATGATGGGAAGGTGATTGNTTATTTACAACAGGTCAAATATTTAACATATTCTTATTCGTATTTTGTAATTAAATAAATTAACATTTAAATCTTAGATTCCTCGAACCATCCACCTTTAGCCTTACATATGCGTGGCATTCGATCTAACAAACCATTAATCACTTCAAGTGATATAGAGTTCCATTCCTGTTGTAAAATGTCCCATAACTGATTTCGATTCGAAATATCAGAGCATCGTTTGCAAGAACAAACAAATTTTCGATGAAATGCGACATTTATGAGATATTGTTTTAATTATATTCATAATAAATTCTTTGTAATTACAATAATGAATAAGAATATTTGTTTTATAATCAATATTAATTAGTTGAAAATATAGAAAACATTAAAATTAAAAAGTTCTTTGGTAGAAGATGTATAGACCAAAAGACTGCATATGTGGAATGCTCAAAAATCGAGAAAAGTACACATGCTTTTCAAAAATCTATAACTTCGTCAAAAAAAATCAAATCGATCTGAAATTTTTAGGGCTTACATAGAACGGTTGAAATAACTATTTTCTATTAACAGAAAGTATAAAAATTTTTTTTTGCAAGTTTGGCAGTTGTTCAAACTTAACAACTTTTTTCACCATAGAAACAACCCATGATGAAAAGCTGGATTTAGTTCGCAAAAAATAAAGTATTGCAATTTGATTATATGTAACTAAAGGTAGAGGGTTCACTTTAGAACATATCAAATTTTCATGCAGTTTGAATGATTTTTCGCAGTTCTATGAAAACTTAAATTTAGACCATTTTTTCGTAAATTTCAAAATTTTCGCAAACTTTTGACCGGTAGTGTATATATGAATTTTATTTAAAAAAATCCATCATCCTGAGTGCCGGCCGTTGCTTTTACAGTAATGATTACCGGAAAAGCACTGAATCACTCTAATTAAACAAATAGTATTGTAAAAATTACGGTACAATAATTTACGTTAAAATCGGATTTTATAGTAAAATCGATTTTGTAGATTAGGTACCCAAAGTGACAGTACTTTATACCGTATGTTTATAAGGAATTTTTTTACAGTGAATGCGACTAAATTACTAAAATTCTTTAGAAGAGAAATGTTAATCAAAAATACTAAAAAATAACGAATTCTTATTTTTGCTATTCGAGAAAAAATCAGTGTATTTTATTGTGTTCTGAAGACTTAAAGGTTTCAAAAAGTGAAAAAAAATATTTTCCGATTTACTAGGGAGAAATAGTTCTGTATTTAAAGAATCAATTTTAGCTAAAATACAGGGTATCGTTAAGATTTTAGTTAACTGATTTTAATTTCAATTTTAATTCATTTTTAATTTTAATGTTTTTCTCTTTATTTAAGTATCCCCCTCTTGCTTAAAGTATATTAGTTAGGTAGGAACAAATTGTTTGTGCAATAAAAATAAAATGAATTTTAAAGCACTAATTCTAATTCGAAACGAAGTTAGAATTAGGAGTACCTCCTAGCTTATTAAAAACAACAACAAAGAAATAATTAATGAGATCTTAGAAAACCTTATATTACTTAATAATCAATTGTTGAGAATAATAAAATTTTCAATTTCATAGAATATTTATTAAAACTAACACATAGAATTACCAACGTATTACGAAATAAAACTATTGTCTTTAGAAATTATCAATCATTTTCTCTCTTATTCAAACATCCGAAAAATTTTAAGTCTTCAACATTTTAATTTATCCATAAATTAACTTACAGACTATCTCTCTGTTTGGTTTATATCAGTGTTAAATTATTCATATTAAAAAGTTCTCTGACAAAGTTCGAAAATTTTTAATATTTGTCATTACATTTCATTACATCTATCATTGCATTTTAAAATTTAGCTATAAAAATCATATGTACAACAGTTAATCTTAATTAAAAAAAATACCTAAAGTAAATATCAAGACTTCTTTCATTAACATTTTAAAATTAATTAAAATATTATTTTTTATTTAAAAAAAAGTTTTAATGGAATTTGTATTCATTTTGGTTTTAGTTTTTCTCCCTTGGGGAATATGACCAAAAGTTTACAATGGGAATAATTTATTTCATTATACATGTTTCTAACTATAAGAAAAAAAACTGAGAATTTCTTGCGAAAAAAAGTATATTTATCTGCATAAGAAAATTTATTACGCCTTTATTTTTCCTATTTATTAAATCAACTTGAAGTAGTTTGAAAAATTTAATAATAAAGGTAAATATTGCTTTGATAAAATTCTTTTAGAAAACTTTGAAAAACTTGAACTGTTTACGATTTGGAATTCTAAAAGTCTTTTATCTATTCATTAAATACCTTATTCAGAGTTTTTTTTAAAAAGATGTCATAAGGATTTAGGATATGATAAAGTAGTTTTTCTTCTTCATAATTTTACATTATATCTGGGTCCTTAAGAATTAGTGAAAACTAATTAATGCTTTAAACTAAATTATGTATTATTCTGCATGTATTATATTTTGTTACTCAGTTTATTTATTTTTTTATCTGAAGGAGAAGAGCTCGACTTCATAGCAAAGTCGGGTAAAACGAATCATCAAAGGGATTAAAATCAATAGAATCAAATCACTCTGGTTAGTCGAACCACTTACTGATTCGAAGAACTACTGGATCGAATGAATTGATTCGAATGATCACCATACTTGTTAATTAACTGAATCAAGTCAATTGATTTGAATCAGAGACTCAAGTTGGTGATTCGAATCACCAAATCAGTATACAACTCTACTTTATAGTGTTACTTTTATTTATATTTTGATCAAAGCCATTGCAATAGGACAAAGGAAAAGTATTATTCATGTTCAGTTCTTTTAAGCATGATTTTTAATATTTTGAAAAAAAAAATGAAGTTAATTTAAAAAGCATTTTTTTCTGTAACTTTAAATAAAGCTGGGAAGGCTCAGTGATTAAAGGTATTAAACTTTCATTGGTAAGGGCTGGTGTTTGATTCTCAGCGACAGCTTGAAGTCATCCATCTTAAAACTGATGGGTATCAGCTTGTTTGGGAAGTAAAGACAACACATGCTGACTACATTTAATTTTATTTTATAACCGTCGTTGAACAGCCGACTCAATTTTGGGTTTAAGACTTATACTGTTCAACTCTGTAGCCTTGTAATTTTGAGTCAATCCAGAAGACAAGGAAACTCCTGGATCAGTACCCCCAGAGATATGATTTGTTATGGGAACACGGAGGAATTTGAGACTCGACAGATTTAACGTACATCAGTCACCGTTTACTACATGGGGAGTCTTCGGTCGGCGGGGATTGAATTCAGAACCTCTTGGACATATGCCCAGTGCCCTACAAGCCTGGCTATACCGGGGTTCGAACCCAGGTTGATACGAATTCCGCATCTGGCTTACATCGACCACAGTGCTGACGTGAAATATCCTAAGCGGTAGACGGATCATGGGTTAAAGTCCCTTTGCCGTCAGGTTAACCATGGGAGGTTCTCGTGGTCTTCCTCTCCATGTAACGCAAATGCGGGTTAGCTCCATCAAAAAGTCCTCCACGAAGGCAAATTTCTCTTAATATTCGATCCAGGAGTTCCCTTGTTTTCTAGATTGGGTTCAAAATTACAAGGCTACGGAGTTGAACATAGGAGTCGTAAACTCATAAAATTGGGTCGACTGTTCAACGACGGTTATAAAATAAAATCAAATCATGGTGCTGGGAGTCGTGAAAGCTCTGGGGATAGAGCGTTCGCATTCCAATGAGGTGAACCGGGTTCCAATCCCGGCGATGGCTGTTAGATACGAATTCCGCTACCGGCTTGCATCGACCACAGTGCTGAAGTAAAATACCCTCAGTGGGAGACGGATTATGGGTTAGAGTTGCAGATGGTCTACCTCTACCGCGAAACAAAAGTAAAAATTCGTCCTCTTGCTATTGATTTGTTAAAGGCATGTCAGCATAAAACGCGTCATTTTTAATGGTCCAATGAAATCCAATGTCTTGCAACGTCATATAGTTGTATCTTTTACAAGAAAGATTGTTCTCCTTATATATTGAAATATATTATAAAATCTAGGGTTCCAGTAAGACTACGAAACTACAATCCTTTTTTAATAACTCTATAATATACATCAAAAGAATAGCATGAATTAAATTTCTGCTAAACAAATCTAAATTTTGGAAGTTTTTATATTGTTTTTTAAAGCATAATTATATAATTTGATAATGAAATAAAACGGAACTATATGCATTCGCTCATGATTATTTAAATTCTATACCGCAATGGTCTTTTCTTAGTTTGCAACGGAGTATAGGACAATTTTAGCTCTTGATACTAAAATTTGTTCAAAAATTTCAATTAGATCATTCGGGAGAGCCGTTTTAAAAGGCAAATTTTGTCACTGGTTAAGCGCTAGGCAGTGTTTTAAATTAAACTATTGTCGATTCTGTTTTTTTCACATATTTAAAATCATCAATGATGTTTGCGGGGACAAATATTGCACGCACTTTAATATTTAATACTTTTTATTCGGTATATCAGATAAATTCAATAACCAATGTTAACGTGGTAGCATGAAACATTTACCAAATTACGTTGTCAGTCATCCTAAAGTTAACTAACATTATGTATTTATTTTATTTAGAGTAATTTTTGTAAAAGTGTTTCTACGGAACTAAATAGTTGAAAATCGAAGGTAATTAAAATGAAAAAAAAACATACTTAGTTACATATTGCAAAGTAAAATTAATGAAAAAGATTTATTAAAAAACTCGTATATTAAAAATTTTATTTTTCAGGAACAATTTCACCGGTTTTGCTCAAATTTTGTATTGTATGTAATTTTGTAATAATCTTTTAATTGCAAAAAATATTTTTTAAAGTGGCGTGAAAATTTTATATCACACAGGTCAAAGTATTTTTTTTTACTTTTATAAAATAGAATAATAAAAAAAAATAAAGCATGCTTCTTCTTTTTTTATATAAAATAATCTTTGAATAAAACATATTTTATAATTGTGTGTATTATAAAACATATTTTATAATAATTCACTTTAAAAGTTCTCGAGATATAGCGAAATATGCAAAAATTGAAATTTACATTAAATGGTCTAAACTTTGAATAGCTTTCCTTAGCAAACTATGGGGGTGATATTACCAAGATTGTGACTGACTTTATATTTTGGGGGTCAATATTTCAAATTCATAAAAAAATGATATTTTTTTCAGAGAAAGTACGTTTTTGTGCTTGATTTCGTCACTGGAAATATCGTCTGCTTTAATTAATTAGTATATTTGAGTTAACCTCTATGAAACAATATGATTGATTGATTGAGTTTTAGAACGTGAAGAAGCAATTATTTAGGGTGGTTCATATTTTTTTTTGTGCACTGCACACCAAATATGGTGCGGATTGGTTTAGAATTGAGGATTTGTTTAAGATACATACACACATTTATTAAAAATTCTGCTTCAATTATATAGATAAATATAAAGGTTTCTTTAATCCAGTTAATCTTTTTGGTTTATCATGCATTTTAAGAAAAATTGGTGCAACGTAGTACCTTTATATCGATATCTTGGTTACATGGTCACTTTACTTCCATGGTTGCATGCCAGCAAAGTCAATAAGCTGATAAGTTGTATCTTTTTGATCCAGTTAAACTATTCTTTTGTTGTAATCAAGTTCAAGAAGTAATAATTTGATTTATAATATGTCTCACTTTGCTCCATACCAGACTTTGTCGTAAATATCTAAACGGATCTATGGTTTGACAATGAGATAAAATTATTATCAAGCAATCTTGTGTAAAGACTACAACATATACATACTATTACAAATTTCTAAAAATGTGTATAAATTTGTAAATATTATTTTGTTATTCGGCTAAATAATCCAGGCGGACATTACATAAACAGTTTAATTAGAAAATTTGTAAAAAAAGTCGCGTAATTCTAACGTAATTTAGAGAAAAAGTAGCGCCCAATGAATTTCGTATTGAAAACTCGGTTTATCTACATTTTTGCCGACTTGGCGATAATTTTTAGTGATATTGCGATAATATGGCGACAAAATGATAGTTATGGAATATTCGATTTTCGAAAGCGATAGGACTAAGATTGATGGAGTTATACGAGAATTGTCTAGAATCTACCTAAAATTCAGGATTACTGTCGCCAAGCCTCTGTAAATAGAAGTGTGCAAGTAGATCATTAGTCTGTGTCTGCAATACTGATCTGCGAGATTCCGGTGAGTTCATTCACCTGTCTGACACAGTGAGGTCTGTGTTTTGTGTGTTGCACTGATATTTAAGTACTAGATTTTGAGAGCTAGAAATTGCTGATTAATTAGAAGATTTTACTATTAAATTTTTGGAGTCTTAAAGACTGTTTTATTCACCTCCAATACACACAAACCTTTATGTATATATATATATATATATATATAAAGTAATATGTATATGTTACTGTGAATGAC
>NC_092211.1:77841751-77853969 GCF_043381705.1 Parasteatoda tepidariorum | reverse complement strand
TTTTATTTACACATCCTGTACATATCTTGTTTTTTTGCAGAGTTTACACCTCGAAAAAAGACTTTATACACTTTTCTAATTAAATTAATAAACCAAGAATTTTAAAAACTAATGTATCAAAAAACATTAATTTTCTCAATTTTTGTGTTTTGGACTTAATCGCATTAGCTTCTGAGCGACTCATATATAGGCTCACTTTATATATATATATAAATATATATGCTCACTATAGCGGGGTTTGACTGCATAAATATATAACTGTTGAAAAACGTAATGCAAATAACTTTTTGGCTTAATAATCTAAATTCTTATACATGTGAGCAAAATACAACTAGTAAGAATTATCTTCCGTAACAATTACCTCTTTTTGTTCTATTTGTCATTTATGCGTAAATGATTATTTCCTGTAATTAACTACTTTTCTGTATTCATTAAAGATCGGTTTTCATAATTAAGGTAATATTAATAATAAATCTAAAAATTACTTTGATCAAGTTAATCGTCTTTTTTGCAAATGATCCCAGCCACGAAAATGAATAAATAGCTAAATTGCCCGAGCAAACATAAAGCAGCTTATTGTTCATAATATAGATTGTGTGATACTCGGTTTCGTGCAGGTAAAATATTCCGCAAAATATGATATTCAGCCTTAGGCTACACGTGAGAAAATAGGCTAATAAGTGTCGTAAAAAACTCTTTGCGGTTCTTTACTTTATCAAGCAAAATCTTTGACCTTTCTAGAAATACGAGTGCAAAATTGTGAATGACTTTGCGTGATCTCTGTGACTTGTAGAAATTTTGACAGATTATTTGTCGCGAGTTCATGAGACATTTAAAAAAAGGGTACTTGGAATAGTGAATTGGAATAATTTTAAGCCAAAAACTTTTATGTTCTGCCGGAAATATAAAATGGGAAATAACATACTTAAGATTGTGATATGTTTTCTAACTTCTGTTAGAGGTATTTCTCTTATTTTCTTTTGAAAAATATGGAAAAAGTCACATAAACACTAAAAAGAGTTTTTTTAGCTATTTATTTTGGTATTTTTTTGTGATTTAGTCACATAAATTGACATTTTATTTGTCAAAG
The DNA here is from genome assembly GCF_043381705.1 of Parasteatoda tepidariorum. Taxonomy (NCBI): domain Eukaryota; kingdom Metazoa; phylum Arthropoda; class Arachnida; order Araneae; family Theridiidae; genus Parasteatoda; species Parasteatoda tepidariorum. Next base: position 77,852,879 of record NC_092211.1, on the reverse strand, counting down.
ATAAATTTTTTAATGTGTTTGAAATGTTTTACTTTGGCGACGCTAGTTTAATTTTGGCAATTTTAATTATTTTTGGTTAACAAAGAGTAAAAACAAAGGTTTGAAGATAATATAATCCTTATAATAATAAATGGGAAGAACTAAGTGTTTTTACTAAGGATTTTATGTCTTTCATCTTATCTTATATTATTTCTGTCAAGACTCGTCTTTAGAATGATGTGTTTGAAATAATTTTTTTTGGTTACGCTAGTAAAAATTTTGTAATTTTAAGAATTTAAATTAAGTGCATAAATGCATTTAGTAACTTAAGAGCAAAATTATGAATGAGTTCGCGTGCTGTCTGTAACTTAAAAATGTTTTTACAAATTATTTGTTGCGAGTGCATGAGACATTAAAAAAAAGTATTTCACGAAGTAAATTGAAATAGTTTTTAGCCGAAACCTTTCATGGTTTTCCGGAAATATAAAATGGGAAATGATAAACTTAAGGTTGTGATATGCTTTCTAATGACCTTAAAGGTATTTTTATTGTTTTCTTTTGAAAAACGTGAAAAAAGTCACATAAGCACAAAAAATTTTTTTAGTTATATTTTGTGAGTGATTTTGTGATTTACTCACATAAATATATTTGAGCTATTTTACTTTAGCTACGCTAATATATATTTTTTGAATTGAAAAAGAATATATTTATGTGACTAAATAATGGAATTAGTCACATAAATGTGTTTTTTCTTTGTCGCAGGTATTCTTTAATGCATTTGAGCTATTTTACTTTGGCTACGCTAATATATATTTTTTAAATTCTTACAACTGTTTTTTTTTTACATTAAAAATAGGAATAGTAGCTTCAAAGTGATATACATCTTTACAAGAAACAATAAGAATACATAAGCTTTTTTTATAGTTAAATCTCACCTACTCTGTAGATAGGAGACATGAAACCGCAATAAAAATAACACGAAAAACTTTAGCGCATTTATTAGAAATAGTTTAAGAAAAATCTCACGTATCAAGTGGTTCCATGAAATTTGTAAAGCAAAATTCCCCAGAAGAGCAAATTATTATATCAGCATAATTATTATATAGCAAATTATAGCAATAATTGAATTGAAAATAAAAACATAAATTGAAATGGATTGTACCTGTTCTATGTAAACCTGTGAAATTCGAAGAAAAACTAGTTGATTGGAACCCACTGGGAAATAGAAGAAGAGGAAGGCGAAAAAATATTTGGGGCAAGACGATTATAAGTGAAAATGAAAACACTAAAAAGGACATGGAGAGAGGCAAAATATCTGGCCACAAATAGTGAGATGAAGAGCTATGATAGAAGTCCTATGCTTTAATTCGGAGTGAAGATAAATATGTATGTTTGTGTTTTTAATCTTTTATCATTTTTGTCGTCGATGCCCGTCTATGCGATATTGTGTTTAAAGTATTTTTCTTCGGTTACGCTGAGAAAAATTTCTTATTTGATAAAAAAAGATGAACATTTATTTGAAAGATTATATAAATGTTTGTTGTAAGCAATTGGGATATTATAAATATTCCCACAGTTGTGCTGTAGCCATGCGTAATATATAATAGAGCCGACGCTCACTTCCTCCAGAATGTATGAGAATGAGAGAAATGAGAAAGACCAGAGAAATGAGAATATATTCTTGGAAGATGTGTGCTTTGAAGATAGCGGCTTTTTAAAGCAGATGGATGAAACCATTGCAAAACATCTCTTTCTATATATTTTTCTGGTATTTATCTGCCTTTATTTTGTGTTTATAATGACTATAGCTTAAAATTTAAGTTTTATCAAGTAACTGTCTTCGAGGATATTTTTACGATATGGAAAATACTGAAAATTGCATTCATAGCTGCAAAGTTTAGTTTTATATTGAAAAGAAATAATTACGTTTTCGTGTGGGTTGGAGGGTAATCTTGCTTTTAATCCTTTCTGGACTAATTAGAAGACTAAAATCTCTACTAGCGTTCTGTTTTTGCTGACACTACAAGTTTCAGTCGTTTCCTTACTGCTAAAAGCAAAATTTATTGCCATTTTGTCGCTAACGGTATCGTCAGTCACAATTTTGACCTCACTCCAAATAGCTGGAGTGGAGTTTTGTGCCTGACTAGTTACATATGTTTCCTAATTGTTGGAAGCAATATTTATTTCCTTTTATTTTCATTTAAAATTATGACTACTTTTAGGCTACGCTGAAAAAAAATATGGTTGAAACTACCAGAATATGGTAACATTTACTGTGTTTCTGGCTCTACGAGAACAACTAAAAAGCTCGAAAATTTTGAACGAACCGTTTTGGTAATGATTTTGGTAAAATTAACAATAAAATATGTTTTCATAACATGTGATAAAATTTGGCAATTAGATAAAACTTGTTAATAATTGGTAATAAAATAGGATGTCATTACTGTAAAAAAAGTTCGAAATCAAATTATGGTAAAAAGTAGCAGCACTCAGATTACAGGTACTGTTTATCATGAAATTTATTTTTACAGGAACGTATTTTCGGTACAAAAATCGTAATTTTGACAGTAATTACCATATAATAATTGAATCACTCTAATGAAATGAATATTACTGTGAAAATCACGGTAAAACATTTTACTGTAAAAAGGAATTTTATGGTAAAATGGATATTACGGATGCTGCACCCAAAGTGCCGGTACTTCATATTGTAATTTGATACGAAATTTTTTACAGTATAAACGCTTCATAAGGCAAATGAGAATTTGCAACACAATTGTATGTGTTTATGCTACGTTATGCTGCGTGTTGTTTTAAATCTGAAATTGTATACCTTTGTTTTCAGTAGTTATAAGCGTGTAGAGCTTTAAGCGTTAAAACAATTTCAGATCAAAACATTTAACAGTTAATTTAGAGATTAGAGATTAGATTTCGAATATAGTTAGATATTTTATGATTTTTAAGTGTTTACTAATGGAAAAATTAATAATAACAAATTTCTTTCATCCTTTCTCATAGGAAGGTAAAAACTTCGAAATTAAATTATCGAAAATAAATCAATGCATTTAGTTGTTGTTGTTTTTTTTCACAAAAAATCTTTAATAACATTTAAATTGTGCTTTCAAGGTAGTAATTTTTCAATTTTACTTAAAAACCTGTCGTTTGCTAGAATTTTGGCCATTTGCCACAGGAAGCGAATAGAAAGTTTTGCAGGACTTTAATGATCATTACCAAACAATGACACTGAATTTGGCTCAAAATCAAAGCTATTACTGTGAATGAAGTTTAATAAGAAAATAGGCGCGTTAAATATATTATTTTCTTCACGAGAAAACAGTAATTGGAGTTAGTGACATGAGATAAAAGAGAGAAATATATTGAGTTATTCTTGATTCATTAATAATAAAATCTTTAAAATATATAATAGATACGTGGGGAGATTGATGTTAGTTATCAAAAAATTAAACAAAGAATTGAAACAATTCCTTATGTTTTAAATTTAATGATCAACTGAAGTTATCAACGGTATTTGTTTAGTTACATATTTCTTGTAAATGTTCTTGAATAAAAACGTATTTAAATTATTTAAAATTATTAATTTTTAATATATAATATTGATTAAGCATATTTTCTTCCTAGAAATTCAATATTTGGATTTAATTATTTGAGATAAAAGAGTGAGAATGCATGGAGTTATGCATTCTCCCTCTTTTTTATCATTCATTTTTTATTCATTTATAACAGAACTTTTGAAACATTTTTTTTCAATACTTGGAGAAGGGCTGGCATATTACTATACCGTTAAAACTTTAAATCAATTGAAGGAAATTTTCGGATCAAATATAGAGTAGCTCAATATGAAAGTTTTTCCTCTAAGTAAAGCTAAACAAGACAATTTTATACAGCTTTAGAAAACATTTAGTTAATACGATCATCGAATATTTGAAACTTTAAACTGATAGATAAGAATTATTATTTATCAGTAATTATTAGTTAATTATTATTTATTAGTAGCTAAAGGTATTAAATTGATAATAAATAAGTATATCATTTATTAGTAATTCAATACTTTTAAACTATTAATGAATAAGAATATGAATATTAGTAGGGGAAAAAAATGAACGACACTTTCAACACTTTCAGGGTTGATGACCTCTCTTATATAGTGCTATGTGATGAGCACTTCTTCTAAGCAAATGCTTCCTAAAATTTTGGGTATTGATTTCTTTACAACTATGGGTACATTTCAAATAATTGACGCTCACTTTGAAATCTGAAACAACTTTTAAGTGAATAACTCATTGCAAAAAATTATAAAAAATTCACAAACGTAACATCCTCTCAATGTAACATGGTCTGGACTAAACAAATGCTTCCTAAAAATTTTGGGTATTTATTTCTGCACATCTATTTATATTTTTGAAAAAAATTGACTCTTACTTTGTTGTCTCAAATAAGTTTCAAATGAATTCTTCATTTCTAAAAGCTATAAAAAATTCACAAATTGTCCTCCAATATGTGAACTATAGATATANTCATTGTTGGCGGTAGGGGAGATCAAGCGGCACACTTCGGGCTTTAATTAAATTAATTAGCAGCATCAGAGGTGGACAAAAGAAGATGGCCAGAACTTATGTTTTTGCTGGGTATAGATATACTCTTAACGTAGTATTGTTAGGAGTAAACAAATCCTTCTTAAAAGTTTTGAATACCTATTTCCTGACGCATATGGGTACTTTCGGATAATAATGACGCTCACTTTGTAATTTGAAATTAGTTTCAAATGAATTCCTCATTGCAAATAATTATAAAAAAATTCGTAAAATGTCCTTCATTATGCTAATTAAATTCATGATCTTAATGAAGCATTGCTTGAACTGAAAATTGCTTCTTAACAATTGTTGGTTTTTTATTTCCTCACATCTATGGGTACTTTTTGAACATTAGACGCTTTCTTGGCCATGCCATCAAGTCACCATCTAAACCATCGTTAAGGGCATATATATTGCTAACATAATGGAGGCAATGTGAAAATCATTCGAAACTTTTTTCAGACTACAAAGTAAGCGTCAAATTTTTCAAAAATCTCCATAGATTAAAAGAAATAAATACCCAAAATTTTAGGAAGCATTTGCTTAATCCGAATCATGCTACGTTGAGAGCATTAATATAGTTAACATAATGAAGGATAAATTGCGAATTTTTTATAATTTTTTGGAATGAGAAATTCATTTGAAACTTGCTTCAGACTACTAAGAAAGTGTCAATTGTTTTTCCAAAATCCCTATAGATTAGAAGAAATAAATACACACAATTTTTAAGAATTATTTGTTTAGTTCAAACGATGCTACGTTAGGCGTATATATAGTTAACATAATGGAGGGCACTTTGTGAATTTTTATAATTTTATGCAAATGAAAAACTCATTTTGAAACTTATTTCAAATTACAAAGTGTGCTTTACTTTTTTCAAAATTACCAATATACTTCAAAGAAATAATTACTCATATTTTCAAGTTAGAGATTATATTAGTATTTCACCATATTTTTAGTGTATGTGTAATTTTATTTTATTTTATAACAGTCATTGAACAGCCGACCCAATTTTTGGGTTTACGACTACTATTGTTCAAATCCGTTGACTTGTAATTTTGAACCCGATCCAGAAGACACTGGAACTACTGGATCAAATATTGGGAGAAATTTGTCTTCGTGGAGGACTTTTTTGATGGAACTATCCAGCATTTGCGTTATATGGAGAGAAAGAGCACGAGAACCTCCCACGGTTATCCTGACGGCAAGGAGACTCTAACCCATGATCCGTCTAAAACTGAGGATATTTCACGCCAGCACTGTGGTCAGTGCAAGCTGGATGCGGATTCATATCGACTAGCCGTCATTGGGATTCGAACCCGTTTCAACTCATTGGAAGGTGAACGTTCTATCCTCTGAGCCATCACGGCTCAATGTATGTGTAATTAGAGTTAATATGACTTTGCTGATACAGCTCAGAGCTCCAAAATTATGTTTCAAAATAGATTTGAAACCTTCAAAGTACAATACCACCCTGTATTGAATACTCTTTGATGTATACTATCTCTTCCCTTCCTCATTCTAGTTTGAAATATGAAAGGCGAAGATTTGGATCAGAAATCTAAATCAAATGCCTTCAATAGAAATGTTTACACGTTGTGTATTACACAAAATGTTTACAATGTTATTGTTTGATGAATTGATAGAAATTTATTTATGTCATTTTCAGACCTAAATTCGTAATATAGAGCTATTTCTCATAATTTTAGCAAATAATTTGTATTGTCTATAGGCAGTTGGGAACTTAATTTATCCTTTTAAAACTAAACTAAAGCATTGATGAGAAAAATGATAATGTTTAATATTTCTTTTAAAGAAAAATATAATAGCTCCTTTTAGAATTTATTTTAAACGCATATTAATAAGTGTATTTAAATACAATGAAAAGAAATATAAAAATTAGCAATAAAAAATTTAAAGAAATTTTAAATTATTTATTTTTTGCATCGTAATGAAATAACCTTGACAAAATGGGCATGAAAACAATATTCAGTATACAATATATGCGATATACAATATTATACAACTAGGATTTTTACTAGAAAAAGAGACAACCAATAAAACTAGAAAACCAATAAATATTTAAACAATAGTCAAAATAATAATGTTACTGTTTTATTACGTTTATATTAACATAACGTAGCGTAACGTGTATATTAACGTGCGTCATATTAAATAGAAATACATTTTTTATTTTTATTTAAAAAATTCTTTTTATTGCAAAAACTGCTATTTTTATTTTACAAAATGCTTATTTTAGTATACAAAGCGAACTTTAAAGAAAAATAATATTTCCGTTGTTAAAGATGTTCTTTCCATTGGAAAAATGTGAATTATGCGTTGTATAAACATCTTAATGAGTTGTAAGGAATGATAATTTAAATTGTACAGAATACTCATTGCATTGTAAAAAAATACTATTTCCGTTGTTAAGGATGTTATTTACATTGTGAAAATAAACGTTTTGCATTGTATAAACGGCTTATTGAATTTTACAGAATGATGTTTGCATGGTAAAAACACTCAATCCATGCTTAAAATGTTTCTTCCTGGTGTCAGAAAGATGAAGTAAAGTTTTACAGATTTTTTTATAATTTTAAATTCAGAACGAATGTTTAAACACATTTGAATGTACTTTAAAATAGAAGAGTAAATATTGTAGTACAAGCATTAAATAAAAATTTGAAATAAAACTCGTTAAATATGTTCTTTACAATGTGAAAATTGCTACTCCTAACTAGAGTAAGTGTAGTCGATTGCTAAGACCGTCCTAACTACCTAGAATAAAGCACGAAATGTGTCAATTGGGTTTTCTTTATAAGTAAGAAAGAGACAGACAGCAAAGAAAAGTTCTGGGCGTGTCTTTAATTTGTTCCAGTGTGATTTCGTGCAAAACCTGCCATTACGAGTTGACATTTACGCCTCTGACTTTATGAAGCTGGTGGTATAGGGTTCTATTTGTCACAATTTTCATCAATAGGCCGAAATCGATAGTTATGATGGATCTTTTTCTAAACTCACAATAAATTATTAATTTTTCTATCATTTTTTGAAAGTATAACGGGGATAGAAATTTCATGCTAATTAGTTTTGGGAATGTTTTTATTAATTAAGATTGTTACGATGAAATTTCAATAAATTTATATGAAACAAGAAATTACAAGCTAAAGTTCATTTTGGGCATTAAATATTTCATCTTGAATTCTATTTATAAAATACGTGTTGGTTAAATAACAGTAAAATTTTTTTTATTAATGTGAGTTTTGTAGTTTTAATTAAAGCACTATTGAGTGGCAAATTACGTTTAGGTTATTATTATTATTAAATTAATGCTTTTTATAATTAGTTCATAACCACAAATACTTTTGTGGTTTGATGCAATATCAATTCAAAGAGCCGTGATGGCTTAGGAGACAGAGCGCTCGTTTTCCATGAACTCGGTTCAAATGCCAGTGATGGCTGGTATATACGAATTCCGCATCCGGCTTGCACCGACCACAGTGCTGACGTGTACTCAGTGGTAGACGGATCTTGGGTTAGAGTCACCTTACTGTCAGACTATCCATGGGAGGTTTTCGTGGTTTTTCTCTCCATGTAGCGCAAATTTGGGTTAGTTCCATCAAAAAGTCTTCCACGAAAGTAAATTTCTCCCAATACTTGATCCAGGAGTTCCCTTGTCCTCTAGATTGGGTTCAAAATTAGAAGGCTTCGGAGTTGAGCATAAGTAGTCGTAAACCCAAAAAATTTGGTCGGCCGTTTAACGACGGTTATAAAATATAAAATTAAAAAAAAAAATCAATTTAAAGTGATGTTGCTTTAACTGCATGGAGCATTGTGGATATACGCTATATTTTCCCATCGAATTGTTCATTCGTATTACTTTCAGATAAGCACTATATAAGACTTCTCAAAAATCTGCTAGATAACAGCACAGAAAAAAATTGTTTTAAAGATAAAAATTGTTTTGAAGATGAAAACTGTGGTTTTTAAAGCCAATTCTTTTAATTTGACCTATAATTATTTTCCCAAAATACTTTTTGAAAATATATTTGGATCTAAAGTTTAAATAGTTAAGAAATTTAAATATTCAGTTTCTTTACACAGCATGCAATGCATTTTTTGGCATCAGCAGCACAACTGTAAATTCGCCTTAATAATTTAACATTTTTAATAGATATTTCAGATAAAAAAAATTCAAACTGATATTTGATTTTGAGGTAACTTGTTTATAAATTGAATAACTGGGAACCATAAAATCTAACTGAAACTAAAAGAGAAAATCTATTTTTACTCACTCACAATTTATTGTCATTCATTATATTGTATTTAACTTTACATTTCATTTAATATTAATTTCATGTTAAGCAATATTTCAAAACATATAACATTATAAAAAGTGCTTAAAGCCACCTATTAATTATAATTCTTATATGTGAATGTAGTTCTTATAAAAAAAGTTCGACATTAATTCTTATAAAAAGAATATTTTCACCATTACCAGTGCTTTATCAAACATTGTTATTATTTTGTTACATTTTTAAGAAATTTTTCAAATAAAATTTTTTAATTCAATTCTAAAAACGCATATTAACCTGTATTTATTCACGAAATAAATATTTTTAATGGTCCTATACAATTTTATTCAGTGTATCATTTACTATGTAGACAGAAAAGTAATGTAAATTCAGTTGAAATATCAATGTACTGTAATCAACAAAGGCTATACTTGCAACATTCTAAAATTGGTTTCCTTCTCTTTTTTTTAAAAAAAGGAGGGTAATTTTCTGAAAGAACAGTTACGAGGCAGAAGCAGAGGCTATTCGAAGCTGCTTATTACTTTCGAATGTCTTTTTAGGCATATTAAAGTGAAAGGTTCCATTTGCAAATCAGTTTCGTAGCTTTTGTAGAATTAAAAAGAAACTCTAATTTAATTTACAGTTTATACTTTAGAAGTAGTGGTAAATTATAAACTTTATTAAATTAACTGAAGATATAACGGAAAGCATATCTAAATAATATTCAACATACTTCAGCGAAAAAAAAAAGAAAATTACAAATTTATAAACTTTTTTTAGTAACTGATTACCCTAGTTAATATGATTTGTCAATTCATGAATACGCTAATTTAGTGATTCGATCATTCACTTGTTTGTTGTTCACTTGTTTCAGATGTTTCATTGAATAACTTATTTAATAATTTTTTGACTCACTAGTGCACCTATTTGGTGATTCACTAACTCAAGGAGTTTTCAGCTCCCTGATGTTAGAACTTTCTTTTTAAAATTATGGTAAAATAACCTGAAGCGGTCTATCCTTCTAATTAATCGTAAAGTTTAATTCATGGTAACTGGACCTTGTGGCATGATAAGCTTATACAAATGTATTTTGTTACGAAAATTTTATGAAAAATTCAATTAAAGATATGTTTATTTATTTCATTCTCTAACCATATAAAAAATCATCATATGGGAAGTTAATTATATGTAAACGAACAGTTTATACTTATTGACAAAAAATAACAAATAATGCTTGTTAATTAAATGATGCTTGATTAATATTAAATGATGTTAACTAAATTCTAAATCGCCTCTCCTCTGAGTAAGATGGTTTTATAAGTGAAAAAAAAAGAATAAAAATGACTGAAACTATTATCTCTGTATCTGTTAGTAACTTTGAACGATTACACGCTTATTAGTACAGTGTTAGAAACTTCTACGAAAACATGGTTAAACAATTTATTTAATTGTTACTTTACCATACGCAAACGAAACTGTCAAGTAACCATACATAAGAATCAAATTATTAGCGGTGAGAAAAAACTGTTTATTAACCGCTTTTATCTAATACGGTTAAATAACCAGAATTTTTTCGCACTCACTAGGTTCACCTAATGAAGCCACTATAAGTCTCTTGCAGCTGAGTACATATTATGGCCAAGATGGCCGACAGTACAGGTGTTCGAATCCCAGCTTTGACACCACAATATTTCTTCACTTCAACACAGGGAGAGTGACCATCGTCCGGCCTATTATCTAAAGAAAAACCTAGCTCCTACGTTCAGTTGAATTTCTTTTTATTGGTTTTGAAACCATGCAAGCAGTAAATGAGCAGTAAACCATAAATGTAAGAAATGTTCTTTACCTTACACTTTATGGTTAATTGGATAGACAGACTGCGGTCGGTTTATTTTACCGCAATTTCAGAAAGAAAATTCAAATAGTGTACACCCTTGTGCAAATTAATTGAAACAAACTCAATAAATTCAGAAAACTAAGAGAAAATGCTATTTTATTTAAATTTATACAAACTCAAAAATTTTTAGTACTTAATATGATCTCCACGATACTTATTTAACATTTGGACACGATTTGGCATGGATTCCACTAATTTTTAACAGTCATTTATAATATTTGTGTCCTTGTACCACACATGAATTAACGCCATGATTAGCTTCTCCATAGTTGTACAGTCCATATTTAATAGGCGATTCTTGCATATGGCCCAGAGATTCTCAATTGGGTTGATATCCGGAGAGTTCCCTGGCCATTCCAATGTCT
>NC_092211.1:77805904-77841665 GCF_043381705.1 Parasteatoda tepidariorum | reverse complement strand
TAAGTTTTTACATTGTAATGTACTGCTCAGAACGCATCATACCGTCAATAGGCTGCAAAGGTCCAACCCCATTGAAGCCGAAACAACCTCAAAACATCTTCGTTAAAAAACACGAAAAAAAAAGATTGTTTCAATTAATTTGAGCAAGGGTGTATTATATGTATTAGAAAAAAAGCAGAAAAACCGTCTTTAGCTAATAATGTAAAAGATTTGTGAGAAACAATATGGATTTTAAAGTGTCAGAGAAATGTTATCTTTTATCATTTAAATGTTAGACTTTCAAAAAAAAAATTGGAAAAATGGAGAAAAACGTGACATGACTTTCTAGCAATTTATAAAATTTATATAATTTTGGAACAACTGAATAAAAAGCACTTCATTCATTACTTTTGAACAACAGATGAATAGTGTTTAAGGAAATGGTTTTACAAAATGTATCCTGCAATTATTTTGATACAACAGAAAAGTGTATGGTATACAGTTATTTTTGGAATTTTGGAATAACAGAGGAGTTTTTGTGTATTTACATTTACATAATAGAGCTTGTCCATTTGTATTTTTTGGATAAAAAAATACATGAATATCCGGTGATTATGTACTTTCTTATGTATTACTCATACTTTTAACATAGAAAAGTATTAAACAAATATGTACTTTGACTTCAACGAACCTATTTTTTATGTACTGAGTTGGAATAGAAACAGTGAGAGTGTCTTTATATTTTTTATCATTTGTTTTTACAAAAGCATTTCGGTAGTGGTTTGGTAAAATTAATAGTAAAATATGATTTTTTTTATCATATAAATTATATTTTAACTGTATGGAATAGATGAAATATTAAATGAGGTAAAATTTGCTAACATATAAAAATTTTATCATGGTACCCTACAGCATAGCATAAAAACCATTTATTTGGTTAAATTTAATTTTAAGTTTTGCAATTATTACTAAATGAGTAGTAATGTGTTGCGGTGGGGCCACATATTAGAAGAGTAACTAAAGTCACTGAATTTGAACTAATTTGAATGACGCTAATTTCTTTTTCTAATCTTTCAAGAAATTAAACAAAAACACAGGGTTGAAAATGAATAAATTAAAGTATGCAAGTTAGTACTTCCACGGTCAAATATATTCTTACTGTGGTAAATTGTTGAATCTGAGAATGATTTTTATTATAATTTTAAAACCAGAATTTTTGGCAAACTGCTGCCATACAAATGGAAAAAAATCACCAAATGAATGTTTACCATACATTTTGGTTTTCTTGACCAGAATTAAATATTTTGCTAAAAATGTCATTACTAAACAGTACGATAATTTTAAAAGAATTTTTTTTCCGTGATTGATGTAAAATGGTCTACAAGTACTTATAGTTCTTTACGCAAATATTAAGTTTCCCATCATAGACAACGCTATAAAACAAGGTTAAATGTTTCTTAGTCACTGTCTAGTATGTTGTAAACAAATGATTCTAATTGCATTACCTGATAGTTTTATTTTTATACTCTTTATATCAAATTTGGTGTTTATTATATGACTTCATACGAAATCTGGCTGTTGTTTGATTTAGTTCCCTATTTGCGCTTTTTTTTTTATCTTTTAGTATAATTTATACACTTTTAAAACTGATTTAATTATTAACTTTACATCATCAGTCATTTTTATTATTAATCTTTAATGATTAGTGACGTTGTAAAACTTAGGAGAAATAATAATAATGAAAATAAATTATTTACGCGTATGAGTTTCTTATAAGAGAACGAGATTTTGATTTTCGCATAAAAAAGAGAAAAAAATACTATTATGTTATTAATTTTTTAATACTATAATCTAAATTATTAACTAATGATTAGATTAATTTTTTTTGTCTGTGTTACTGTTAATATTTTCCTTAGATGTTTTGAGACTTTTATGGATTTTAAAGATTTATTTCCATTTCCATGCATTTTCCGTTTTTACATATATATGTATTTACTTATTCATGAAGTATTGATAGAACTAAGATCTTTTGTTATTATTTTTTTCACTTTCTTCAGTTTTTTGGACTTTGCGATTTTATATTGTGAGAACTTTGCCACTCGGCTATAGGGCAAGTGTCAAGGAAAAAAAAACAATTTTTGCTTCTTTTGTATTCGATATGCGTCGAGTGATCGATTCCTTTCGGTCTTAACTTCATGCTTAGAGAAAATGAAAAAGGATAAGAAATAATGATAAAAAAAAATGCAATATGAATGTAGAAATTCATATTTCGAAATGAAAATTATTCTTAACGCATCTGACACTGGAAAACAGATATATGCATACAAAATGTATAAATACGTAAAAATATTTGACCCTCGGGTATAAGCGTTGATATTTCCATGAAAAAGGTTTGAATTGATTTTAAGCAGTCTTGGAAACGAGATAAATGAAAGTTTTGGATAGAGTTTGGAAATATGATCGATTTTTTAATTCCCAAAGCGAAAAGGATTACAATAGTCAACAAACATTTCGAAAATGTTGCAAGTTGGAAAAATATTCAGAAGTTTTTAGTTTTCATTATTCTGATACAACTATTTAAAGTAATGACATTTTTGAAACATTTGGAAAAATGTTTTAACGTCTTCAAAAAGATTGAAAGTTGCAATTTAAATAGGAACGGAAAATAGTTGTTATAATATGATTTTAAACGCAATTTTCTAAGACACTAATTAAACTGGGCAATCACTTCATCGTGAAATCAATGCAAAATATTGTCAATTCTTAATGAAGTCAATGCGTAACGTTCTCAATTCCTAATGAAATCAATGAGCAAAGTAGTCGATTCAATTAATAATTAAATTAATGCATTTAACATGAATATGAAAAATAAGTAGCTGAAGTGGCTATGGATTTTTTGTTATGCAAACTCATTGTTTAAGAAAGTGTTCTGTGCAGTGAGCCCAACATTTAACATCTTAAATAACGTTTGATACAATTATGGGACTTTCGCGTAATAGGAGTTAATCTTAATGGCAAGAGAGTCTAACCTTATAATTTGCCTTAACTATAATTTAATTTACAAAATCAGACACATAAACTCAATTTTTATGAATAAACACCTTTTTTTTCAATGGATTTGAATTCTCGACTCACACAATGGGGCATGTAGTAGAAATTTGTAAAATATGGTCCTAATAGTTTAGGCAATATAGCAATTGGAAATTTGGGCCCCTTAATGTTAATTTTACTTTTTCGCATTTCGACATATATCGAGAAATTTTTATAAGAGATTCTAAACATCATTCTTCGATAAGAAAATACTATCACTAGTGCAAAGAAAATTGCAGAAATTTAAAAAATCAAAGTAAAATGTAATATTTTTAAAAACCACGTTTTTTGCAGTGGAGAATAATAATTGAAAAACAAAAATTTGAAAAACGAAAAACGTGGGGCTCATGAAATACATAACAGTAATGTTACATCAGTGTGGGTATGTGTGCTCATGAGAATGCGTGTATGTATGTCTGTAATTGTATCTGAATGTGGATGTGTATGTGGAATATGTTTGTGTATTTGCATGTGTATGAGGAAGTATATGTGAATGAGGAAGTATATGTGAATGTGTATGTGGCTGTGCATGTGTATGAGTAAGAAAATGTGTATATGTATGCGTATATGTACTGTTATGTATTTCATGCGCACCACGCTTTTCGTTTTTCAAATTTTTGTTCTTTAATTAGTATTCTCCACTACAAAAACGTGGTTTTTAAAAATGTTACTTTTTTTGTTTTTTTTTTGTACTCACTTCCAAAATCTCAATTTTTTTACTCACTGTACACAAAACTTTTCAACTGACATGTGACACTAATTTGAAATAATCGAATCGACAACAAAGGACAATCGCGAAAATATAAAATTTTTCTTTAATTTTAATTTTGTTTTACTTTGTATGTCTGCTTTCTCCTCATTTTCATGCATTGTCAGCCAATTCTGAACTATGTGCAAATTTGAAGTCTGTAGCTAGTCGGGAAGTTAGTTTAAAATCGATTACAAAATTCCAGCCGAACAGACATACACGAATTCAAGTTGATATAAACGTGGTAAAAAAAATTGCTGAGATTCAACAATAACTGAAAGGTGGAAAAATGTCCAGTTACGACAAGGACAACCAGAACAAATACAAGCATCGAAATATGCATTTCATTGGTCCCCAATTACACGGAGAAACTAATTCTGGTAAAAATATCGCGCTGTAGATAATGCCATTTCTGGTAAATAAAAACCTAATTACAGTTAATAAAATCAAAATATATGATAATAAACCAATTATTTGGTAACTTTTTCTTTCAAACATTAATAATTTATCGTAAATTCTGGTTTTTAAATTTATAGTTCTTATTACAACACATTTAGAAAAAAATACAAAAGTGAATAGTAAATTCAACCGAATAGATGGTTTTTAGGCCATTCTCTGAAGTATCATGATAAAATTATTCAATTTTACCACATTTCCCAAATTTTATCACAATTTATAAAACCATATTTTATTGTCAATTTTACCTAAATCATTACCAAAGTGCTTCCGCATAAATTACCGATCCTTTTGAAGCTTTTATAAGGCCAGAAACATGGTAAAGTTTACAACATTCTGGTAATTTTGATCATATTTTTTTATCATTTTAGTTTAATTAAGCATGCAAAATAATGAGTGAGATAATAGGAAAATAAAACTACAGGGTAGCATTATATTAAAGGATGTTAAATAAAGGTTTGATGCAATTTGAGATCGAAGCATATTACATAGGTCGAAGAATGTTGAGTTTCTTGAATTGATCCTATATAATTGATAAATAATATTTCTCATTATTTTTTCGCTACTGTAATTTTATAAATGTTCAATAGAAATAAAGTATAAAACAAAATGAAATTTAGAAGAATATTCAAAAGAAGGTTTAAAAATTTTGCTAAAACCATCTAATGTTTTACTTTGAACAAGCCATATATTGTATATTGATTCCCACTAAAGTTTATAAATATATGCTTAAAGGTCTAAATTATTTCAAGAAGAGAAACGCAAAGATTTTGTTTTAATCTAGTTTCAAATTTATGTTCATAATATCAGCAATCACGCAGTATTTAAAGTAAAATAAAATATTTTAATAACTAAATGGAATCGACATAAAAATATGTCACAGTCTTTCCTTTTTCAAAAGTTGTTTTGCGAGACATGATACAAAATGTTACAAGGGCAAATCACAACTGCAGACAATGCATTTGGCACCCTTTTTTGTTTTAGATCTTATAAAGGTATGAAAACATGTTACGTAAGGTAATTTTTATTTTTACCTGTCATCATAATTTAGAACGAAATTATTAGGATAAAAAAAATTATGACACAAATTATTTCCCTTTTTTAAACTTTTCACCAAAACTTTTTGTTAGTTTCATTTTAACAATTCTAATATGATCTTTCAAATTTTTTGATAATTCTATATTTCATAATTTTTTTTTTATCTTAAATGACGAACTGTTGAAAACTTGCTGAAAATTTTGACCAGTTAAGATATTTAAAATATTTATCTCTTAATATTTATGCACAATTGTGTTTTGAAAAATGAAAAACCAACACAAAAAAGTATTAAAATCCGTGGCATAAGTTCATTGATATTAATCAAGAGAAAGAAATAACTGAATACATTGATCAATTTATTTTTAATTTGTTTCCACAATATTTTCAAGAACTCCATTTTAAAATTTTCTGTGCACATCAATGCTGATTTTTCCTATTTTTTGCAATTTAATTTTTGGAAAAGAAAGCAGCTGCTATTCCTAAACATCGGTCAGTGATTTCTTCCAAGAGTTCGACCAATTGTATCAACATAAGGATTCGCCAATTTATTTCTGTCTCAAAATATCTTATACAATTGTAATCTATTCCAATTTCGTAAAAAAATTTTTGTGGAAAATGGGGAACTAAGTAACAAGTCTTAGTTCAATAAAATTTTTTCAGAGAAAAAGCTTGTTTACTTTTCTTTCAAGATAAATAGCAAGAATATTCGATGCATTTTCCTTCATTTAATGCTCTGGGGAAACTATTTTGCATTTATAAAGAAGTTATAGATATAAGGAAAGCAGAAACATTTTTAAAAGTAGAAAACTACCGTCAAAAGTTTCATTATAAATTAATTTTTTAACAGTCAATATAATATAGAATTACATGGAATCAATATATAACAATATAAAATTAACATGAATTTAAATTAGTAAGAGGACAAACATTATCGTTCGAATAATTAATAAGAAGGAAAACATTGATTGCTCTTGTCTGTTAATTAATCAACTTTTTTCAAATTTGTTTTTAGAAACAATATTTTCGAAAACTCTACTTAAAATTCATCTAAGTGCCTTAGAACAATTTTTCCAATACTTCGTAGTTTAATTTTTTGAGAGGAAAGTAGTTGCCACTTCTAAACTATAACTATTGGTAATTTCTTCTGAAAGTTCGACCGATTTGTATCATAAACTCTCGATAACTTATTTTCAGTCTTAAAATATCCTGTGAGATTGTAATCTATCCCAATTCCGTATTAAAACTTTTATGGAAATATGAAACTAAGTAACGTGGCTTCTTTGGGTTCTTTTTTTTTGTTGAAAAAATAAAACTTGTTTACTTTTCTCTTAAGATAAATAGCAAAGCCCAGATCTTCAGATACAGTTTCCTCCATTTAATGCTTTGGGCGAAGTATTTTGTATTTATGGAGAAGTTATTTATGGATATGAGGAACGCGAAACCTCTTTTAAAGGTAGAAAACTACCGTTAAAAGATCATAAAAAATAGCGGCCAAGAAAACCGGAAAAAATAGCTTCCAAAAGTAGCAAATATCCGGAAAGTTGGAATCCTCCATTTCCGTCAAATCTAAACCGAATTTCACATCAATTCAAGTGAAAGGTAAAGGTTTTACTTCACACACTTTCGAATTTCTCTCTTTTATTCGTCGGGTAGGATTTCGTAATTGCCAGAAAAAGGATTTTATACTATTGTAACTCCCTAAACTTATGATATCCATTGTATGACTCATTTTTTATATACATGTTGAGAGATTTATAAAAAATATAAATGGCTCGATAGAAAATAGGTTTTCAGGTGAAAAGTTTTATAGATTGATGTTATTGTTGGCAGTTTTATAAATGTTTAAGGCATGATTTCATATTTTATAAAATCTATAAAATTTATATAGATATAGCTTACGATACTCAATGTATGACTCATTTTTTACATGAAGGTAGCGAGATTTATAAAAAACAAATAGGTTGATTCAAAGGAACCTTTAAACAAAACGTTTTTATAGATTGTTGGTATTGTTAGCCAGTTTTATAAATTTTTAAAGTATGACTAAATTTTTATTTTATTATTTAAATAATTATTTTAAATAGCTTATGATACCCAATGTATGATTCATTTTTATTTACATGTTGACAGATTAATAAAAAATTAATGGATAAATATAAAAGAGGTTTTCATAGGAAAAGTTTTCGATATTGTTGTTATTGTTTTATAGTTGTTTAAAGTATGATTAAATTTTTTATTGCGTTATTTAATAAAATTTATATGGATACAACTTATGATACCTTATTTCTGATTCATTTTTGCGAGATTTATTGTATATGCGTCATATGGATAAATTGAAAAGTTCACCAAGATATAGTTTTTCGATATATTTTTACCTTATTATTTATAAATTTTAAGGTAGGCCTAAAATCTTTTATTGCATTATTTATATTAATTTCGTATAAAAAAACATATATCAAATACTTATTAAATGTATAATATCTGATTTATTGCATTTTTTCAATGCATATGCTGTGTAAAATATTGATCGATAGGAAAAGAATCTTCATGTGAAAAGCTTTAAAATATGTATTTTAAATTTATAACAATTTGATGTGTGACTCAAATTATCTATAATAGCTTTTGAAATCCAATCTTTTTTGACCTCATATATATATATGAGCCCCCGCCGTGGCATGATTCCACAAGGTTCTGATAGGTAGTCTGAGATATCTGGTACCAAGCGCTCACCAACTGGTTCTGCAATTCCCTCACATTGCGAGGGGGTAGCGTGGCAGCACGAATTTGGTTTTCCAAGTAGGACAACAAATACTCTATTGGATTAAGGTCGGGTGAATTTGGGGGCCGAGATTTGACTTGAAAGTCACTGGAATGTTCCTCGAATCAATCCATGACGATTCGACCTTTACGACATGGTGCATTATCCTGTCGGTAAACACTCCCCCCCGCAGGAAAAACTGTTGCCATGAATTAGTGAACTTGGTCTGCAACTAAACTCATGTTTGTGAAAATTGCAACACCATGAAGGACTTACGCGAGTGAGCTGAAATTTTCAGGAAATGCAAAGTAGAGCATGATATGCAAATGATTAGAATTTCAGACCCGTAGTGCATGTGTATGCTGATCAGCGCCCTCTGAATGGCGGATGGATCCGAATAAATAGACGGCTGTAGCCAAGCAAGTATGGTTATCGGTGGTTATCTGCTAGTGGTAAACGTTAGCTTAGTCATTACTTATGCCTATTCGACGAAAGAGAGCGATATTTCAACAACGTACGGAGTTTGAACGGGGGAGAATCCTCGGCCTTCGTTAAGCTGGATTATCTTATCGTGCAGTAGTCGCTCGTGGGCAGCGTAGCAGCAGCACAGTGATGCGTATTTGAAAGCAGTGGATCGACGAGTGTCGGACAACTCGGAAATGCGGGAGTGAACCCCGAAATGTCACGTCAGCTCGCGATGATAGACACCTGCTCGGCGTTGCGCTAACGGACCGTACGGCTCCCTCTAGACTACTGGCAGCAAGGTGGTCAATAGCTACTGGTGTTTCATTGTGTGCATTATCAATTCGTAGACATCTGCTGCAGCGTGGACAGCTCGCAAGGACTCCTTTATACAGGATCCCCCTCACGCTAAATCTTCTCCACCTGCGGCTGCAATTGGACAACCAGCATAGGAACTGGCTTGCTGATTGGCAGTGTGCCGTGTTTTCTGACGAATCTCGCTTCAATTTGTGGTACCAGGATTGCCGCACTCGTGTCAGACGCTATGCCGGTGAACTCCATCTTCCGGAGTGCGTTATCGAACGCCACAGTGGACGAACACCCGGAGTTATGGTCTGGGGTGCTATAGCATATCATGGACGATCTCAATTGTTACGAATTCTGGGTAATCTGAACAGTAACCGGTACATCAGTGAAGTTCTACAGCCCCAAACTGTTCCCTTCCTTCAAGCCTTGCCAGGTGCTGTATTTCAACAGGACAATGCCCGCCCTTATATTGCTAGGACTGTTCAATCCTTCCTTGTATCGCGACAGGTACAACTTCTTCCTTGGCCAGCGTATTCCCCGGATATGTCGCCGATTGAACATGTGTGGGATTTCGTTGGTCGGCGTCTCGTTCGTAATCGTCGTTCTGTTGCTTCTACAGACGAACTTTGGGTACTCATATGAACAGTATGGAATTCTCTTCCTCAGACAGACATTCAAAGTTTACCTGACTCCATGCCACGTTGTGTAGCAGCACCTATTGCGGAGCGTGGTGGTTACACAAAATACTGATTTCGATCTCTTGTTATTGTTTGTTTGCTTTGAAAGTTTAATCATTTATTTGTACCACTACCACTCAACTGTGTATTAAATTTCATTCAATTATGACTATTCCTTCATGGTGTTGCAATTTTCACAAACAGGAGTTTATGTTCAAGTAGCTTACAGACGTCAGGGATTGTTCTATGAGGATTATGGGTTCTAATGTGCCCCATGAAAACATTGTTCCTGGGCGAGAAACCATGAAAACCTGGGCGAGCCCATTGTTATAGATGGAGGTTGGTCATAATGTAATGGCTCTTCGGTGTATATATTAAAAACCTCTAATTAAAGGTTACTTTTTAATTTAAATTAATTAATAAACTTTATTAAGTAAAGGTGACCGTATGAGTTTAGAACTTAAAGTTTATTTTAGGGAAAATGCAATTATTTTTTTCTCATTAAGTCGTCATGGGTTGTAATGTATTTCAACTTAGTACCTAATGCTTGCTTAAAATATATTTTGACAGAGAACTGTAATAACTTTGAAATTTCTGTATTGTACATTTTTATAAATATAGATATAAAAAGCAAATACTATATTTAAGAGGGTAATTATTTAATATATTTCTTTGCTTAAAAAGGAATAGCGTCAGATTCTAATGTGAGGATTTACTAAAAGTTCAACTAATATATTCATTAAAAATAAATATTGAAATATTAAAACTAGGAGACTAAAAATTTTTTTCTCTAGTGAGAAATGAATACATTTCAAAAAATGCATTTATTCCGCATTGGTAGAATTTCTTTTTGAATAAATGGTTAAATGGTCCAGTAACAATTTATTTAATTAATATCTTACCATATTCAAGCAAAATTGCCAAATAACCATAAATAAGATGGTTTTTAAAGTGCTAACTGTAAGAGAACCAGTTTATTAACTGCTTTCACCTAATACGGTTAAACAACCATAATTTTATCGCAGCAACTACGAAACCACGTAGTTTCATACAGGCTGGGTACATATTATAGTTAAGTGGGCTAATCTGTCAATCTTATGATCGATAGAACGGGGATTCGAATGCCAGTGATGACAATACAAAATTTAATACATTCCTTTCTACACATGAAAATTTCCAGTGTCTTGTACTCCCTCATCTTGCACCGTGGACTGTTAAAATGCAATACTCCCATTCACGTATAAGTGGTAAGTCCGAAAAGCTGCTTAATACACAAGAAAACGAGAATTTTCTATCTGGTTACTATAGGTGGCTCAACCACAAAAACTAATTAAATCAATACCTACCACAAAAGTGCAGCTCCAATTAAACTTTTTTTTACGGTTTTGAAGCCATTTTCGTTGTAAATGGTAAAAAACCGTATTTTGGTAGTCATAGTTTTTTAACTATACTAATTGTAAACGGTTTCAAAACCGTAAAATTTAAAAATTTTCTTAACTCTAAACTTTACGGTTATTTGGATGGACAGAGTGCTGTCGGTCATTTAACCATAATTTGGAATGAATTTCCAGTAGTGTGGAGAATAAACTCAAGTGAGGATGAAAGCGTCTTTTATTGCATTTCAAATCCCTTATAAAAATTGAGGCAATTATTTTATTATTAAAGATAGACAAAACAGCTTAACTTAATTTGTTTTTTCTTTATGTGCATCTTTACTTTTGTACTGCTTTTTTACTTTATTATTTATTTTAATTTCAATATTGTTTGTTAATTATGATTTAATTTTAATGCGTTCTCAGATTGTTCATTTAATATAAAAGCGATACAGTGTTATTAATACTTGGTTATCTATGTATAAATTGCTGACAATATTAAAACTCAAATAAAGAAAATTGGAAGGAGAGAGAAAAGTATGGTTTTCCGTGCTCTTCTTAGGAAATCACTTTTTTTCCCATGAAGTATTAAATTAGTATTGAAGGTCGCCATTAGTCATCTTTGTTATCACCGATAACAGAGAAAAACTGAGAAACAAATGTGTCTAAAATTAACACCATTTGTAGCAAATATGTGGAACAGTTTGAAAACAAAATTTATAAACACTTGTATAAATAGTTTAATTATAATAATATGACATGTAGCAGAAAACATTGTTTTATTGTTTTTTTTTTTCGATTTAACAGTGCAATCTTTTAAAGAACTTTCTAATTCTTTCTAAAAATTAGAAAGTGTAAATTCCCCAAATGAATGCACGGTTGGAGGGGAATCGTAAATATCTATCTCCTTAAGTTTTAAGTTTTATTTATGGTAAATAAGAAGTAAAATAAGCAATAATAAGTAATTTAATTTTTAAATTGACGCTCATTTCCTTACTCTCGATAAATTAGGAAAATTGTTTGAGACAATAATTTAGAATAAATATCAAATAAATTTCATTAACATAAATAAGACACCCACTTATGAAAAATAAATGAAAACTATGCAAATATTACTGTCAAAAATCTGTGTAACTCATTATAATGAAATGCATAAATGTAGTAGAATAAAGAAAGTTTTCTAAGGCGCCTAAAATATAAAAGAGCATTTTTCAATTAATAGAATATTTCTGGAAGAGTAGTTCAGTTTCTCATTAAATCAGAAAATAATTTAATTGGAAAAAATACAATATTACAAGGTAAATGAATCCAAAACTGAAATATTATGCAAGAATGCATTTCACATGTTTCATAAGCTGAAATGCAACCAAACTTCTGAATAATTCAATAAAAAACATAAAATATTCTTGTAAGAGGAAAGAGCTGTCTTGCCGTTCGAAACTTTCCGCATGGTGCTATGTTATTATTGAGAAGAAAATTTTCCTTACTGTGCTTTTGTGAAGAAGCCAAAGAAGCTCTCAAGCGGAAGTAGAAACACCTGGGCTGATTCTTTTTGTAGCATTTATTTCCATTAACCAAATCCGAGGGAATTGAAGTTGTTTTTACAAATGGGGATTGTTCAAAAATTGGATGGTAAAACTTTTAAACTTCAGTTCAGAAACATTAAAGTGAATAAAAAAAAATAATCTTTTTAGGGAGGGGAGTATATTTAATTCAATATTTGTGAATTTTATTTTATTCTTTCTAGAAAATTTTCATTTTGAAACACTTTTATTTAACTGTCTGTATTATCATTATTCGTTCATTTTTTACGCCTTTTAGCAATTTCAAATCGTAATTCTTTTCATTGGAAAATTGTATATTATCACAAGGAATATTTTTGCTACAGAATTTTAAGCTTCTTAAATAAGACATGGTTAAAGCACATATAAATTCAAAAAGCATTTATGTACACAGAGGAATCAATTACCAGAATATGGTAACTACCAGAAAACTACCTAAATATGGTAACTGATAGAATACTAAAATATGATAAAAATTACCGTGTTTCTGGCTCCATGAGAACAGCCAAAGGCACTGCAACTTTTACTGAAGTGATATAGATTTTGATAAATTAATAATAAAATATTATTTTATAATATGCGTTAAAATTTGGAAAAGGTAGTATTGGTAATTTTATCTTGATACCTTAGAGCATGGCCTAAAAACCATTTATTAGTGCCAATTTACTTTTATGTTCAGCATTTTTGTACTAAATGTGTTGTAATATGATCTATATTTTTGAAAACCAGAAAGAATTTCCTGTAAACAGTTACCATATGTACGAAAAAAAATCACCAAATGTATGGTTTAAATACCGTAAATTTCGGTTTTTATTATGAGAATTATGTTTTTTTTATACTTAAAATGTCATTACCACTTAGAAGGGTAATCTTAATAATTTTCACTGTGTACTAGCGTTTTAAAAATATAACTTTTATTCTAAATAATTAATTATAAATGAAAGACAAATATTTTAATAAATTTTGACTAATTCCCAGTATTAAATAAAAAGATATTTAGAAGGAAAAATTCGAGTATAATGTTGGTTTTTATTATGAGAATTATGTTTTTTTATTACCTGAAATGTCATTACCATTTAGAACGGTAGTCTTACGATATATTTTTCTCTGTGCACTAGCATTTTAAATGTATAACTTTATTTTAAATAATTAAATATAAATTAAAGGCAAATATTTTTCTAAATTTTGACCAATTTCCAGTGTTAAATAAAAAGATTTCCAGTGACCAATTTCCAGTGTTAAATAAAATTCGAATATAATTTGATTAAAGGTGAATAAAATATTAGTTCCAATTGAAGCAATCTTAAATAAATTAGTAATTTAATAATATAGCAATAAAATAAATAAGTACTCAAGTTCGCCTATAGATTCCATTACTCAATAAAACATAGAAAAAAAGAGAATACTCAAAACTTGTTGCAAATTTTTTTGTAAGTGAAGCTTTATTGCATTGTCATTCAATTTCCAGTGGAAGGAACAGCAAAAAAATGGTAATTCCTAAATAATTACCGTTAGCTTATGATTGAAAAGCCTTACAGCTATACTTCAAATTCTGACTCTCTATCACTGTGAAGCGATAAAAATAAACTTCTCATTATTCTTTCATTTTTTCAGGTATTAAAGAGATAAAACTAAATCATTACTTTTATGAAAAATGAAGCAAAAAAAGGTAGCATGGGGCACGCCCCAGTAATTTTTATTATCAGTTCGAGCATTTTCTTCCTGTTTTGTCATTTTTCTTTTTATCTTTTATTTATCAAAAGGATTATTATATAAAAAAATAAATATTTTACAGGTATGCTCCTTAATGAGGATTTATTGAAAATTCTGACTGCAATTTACCAGTTGAGGTTAAAAATATTGATCCTGTCAAAACTCTGGCACTTTGCTTTAATAAAAAACAACACAAGAATTAATAACATTTTGCTTTTACATCTTACCCGGGGATTTGTATTCTTGTTTGTAAGGCTTATTTATTTCATATTCTTTTTTGCAGGGAAAATGTTTTTTAATATTTAAAATTTACTTATTAGGTTTAGTCTGAGAGAGTATTTTATTATCGAATCACAAAATTATTTACGCTATTAAACTTTATAAATTATTATTTCGTGTATGTATTATATTACAGTCTTATTGCGGAAAAGGATAAGCAACGAAAACAGCAACTAAAGCTATAATTATAAAATAATAAGGTGTGTCTGAGAGCTTTTCATTTAGACACCAGTTCTTTCGAAGTTTTTCTAATATGTATGTATATGTAATGAAATATTTATTCATAAAAATTTTTTTTTGCCCCAAGTTTCATTTTTAGAACAGGAATTTAAAAAATAGAACAAATTGATAAATTGAATTTAATAAATTGAACAGTTTCATGCTCTGAAAAAAAGTATGATTGAAACTATAAGAATATGGTAAAATTTACCGTTTTCAGGCTCTATGGAACACCAAAAGGCTCTTAAAATTTGTGCGTTGGTAGCGAATTTGATAAAATTAATTGTAAAATATTTTTTATAACATGTGTTGAAAATTGGTCAATGTGGCTAATTTATCATACCTTAGAGCGTAGTATAAAATTCATATATTCAGTTAAATTTACTTTTCAGTGTTTCATCTGTTACTAAATGTAGTTATAAGAATTACAATTTTAAAAACTAGAATTTCCGCTGAATCATTACACCATATGAATGGTAAATTACAGAATGAAAGTTTTAAATACCACATATTTTGATTTTATTACCAATTTTTCTTTCCTGTCCTTTCTTTTTACCAGAAGTGGTTTTCCCATACAGTGCTGTAAATTAAACAAACTTTTTTTCAACGTTTCATTTCCATTTTAATTTCTAATGAGATATCGTGCAGATTAAATGCTTAAAAAATAACAAAGAAAATTTGTTCCTAGCAGACAGAATTTCATAAAGCAGACTGAGATTATTTTGCGTTTCTTAGATTTCAGGATTGTTTAGATTCTCGTTTTATTTAAATTGAACCACCTGCATTAAAAGTTTCTCCCTTGCTTTAGCTATATTTAAAAAAAAATCTATCTTAAATTCACTTGTTACTTATAAACGCAGAAAAAAAGCGAAACTTCTTCAGAAAAAATCTTTTTTGGACAGCAACAATTTAACCTCTTATTATAGTAAGCTTCATAAATCACGCCATACTAAATACTATTTAAAAGTATAATTTACCTCGTTGCTTTTTAAAAGAGCAGTAGTTTTTTGTATATAATCTTAAAACAAAGATTAAATAGTTTTGTTCTTCGAAGAAAATCAAGAGATGAGTTTGAAAATGACGCATCGTGCAAATATTCTTTCCAAGTTCGGACAACAAAAAATAGTAAACGGATGATTTATGGACGTTGCGTTTCTTTAATATTCAGCCAGTTTTTGGAATATATTTTGCTTCTCAGGATAAAGGAATACTTTACTTAAAAGAACTGGTTCAGATAAACATACTTGCTTCTGAGAATAAAGAAACAGGTAAACACATTAAATTTCTCTCAAAACTAGGTACATATTTCTTTATATTTTTTGATATTTAACGCGTGGAACAACGATTTATCGGTTACGACAATAATAAATATGGTTTCTTACATACTGCGCTAAAATATGTAAATTATGTAGAGATGAAAATCTACTTTTTTATTTACCTCGCAATAAAAGAAAGAGGTTCTATTTTACAAAAACATCTGAAGTATAATTGAAGACTAAAGCTGGAGAACTTTTTAAGTTCAAAATGGAAAATTGTTAAAGAGAGCGGAAAAACAATAATACCCGACTTCCGGCGCTTACAGCGTTTTTCATTTCACTCTTCATGATTTTTTGGTTATGGAGTTATGCTATTTGGTCTTTTTTATTTTTTTAATAAAATACGAGCTTCCCCCTTCCGAAAATATCTCAGGGAAAAATAAGGATTAAAAATGTAAACCATTGTATTTCTAGTGGAGAAAATTCTTCAAAAGGAAAAATAACCCTTCGTTTTGGTACTTATAAAGCGTACTCCTTTTGAATCTGGTAAATTATCTCCATCTCTACCGTCTTTGTTACTAAGCTTTTTTCCGTTTCTTACCTTTTTCTTAAATTCTTATACATTTTTACAGGTAAATATTAGAAGAAAGGATTTAAAACAGTTGCTCCTCCAAACAAAGAGATTCCTAATAGTGAATATAGCAAAATCTACATGTTATTGGTACCAAATGTAATTTCTAAGTAAAATTGCAACACATGTAAATTTAATTAGAATGTATATAAATTGAATGAGTATATATCATAGGTTTAAGAACATGTATATGCTGCACAATTTTAAAATTATATTTTAAAAAATAATATCATTACACACACACAATATATAACAATATATATACGATAAGTTAGGGTTCGGTTTTGGAAGTCCGAGACTACACAAGTCCGAAGAATTTTTATCCCAGACCAGACTGTTAGAGTTTGCCTTCTAAAATTATGGTAAAATGATCGGAAACAGTCTGCAATTTTGATTAACCTTAAAGTTTAGGGTAATGAAAATTTTTTTCCTTTTACGCTTTTGAAGCAGCAGGTATACTTCTAATCAAAGTCTCATTTTGCGGTTTCACCTCTCGGCCTTTCAAGAATTTTTTTTTGTCGTGTGCCTGTTTTAGACAGTAGGGGGTTCGATTGTTCCTGTTTTTCAGTGGCGCCATCTATGGGCAGGAATTCGACTTCTGCCACTCCATTCACACAACCACAACCCGTTTATAGGGCTGGTCACATTCACACACAAAGGAGAAAGGACATAGAACACACACAGAGCGAGAAAGAGACATCCATGCCTAGCCCGGGATTGGAACCCAGGACCTTTCTGATGCAAGGACAGTTCCCTGCCCCCTACACAGCCGGTCGGCTTCAAGAAAATTAAAACAAGCTTAACAAGAACTTAACTAAGAAAATTAGTCAAAGTCATTAAAGTAGTCATTAGTCATTAAGAATTTAAACCCGAAAATTAGTCATTAAAATTGTTTTATCACTATTAAGACACACTTAGTAATGTAACCGGAAAAGAGAAATCTGGAATAAAATAGGAAATTTTACCATGAATCTGAGCCCACCCGAGTCGGAAACCTTTTTTTCAGTAACCGAGCCTGAGCTAAGACTGAGCCTGTCTCATTTCTAATAAGAATCCAATAAATAAGCTCGAATTTGCCAAATCAGATCCGAGGATTCCTACTCGAACTTGCTTCGAGCTTGCTCAGCGAGGGGGTAGGTGCTTTTAGTAAACTTACAAAATGCTGTATCAAAATATAAAAAATTTATAACATTTAAAAATAACAGTTAAATAGAGTCACTGTTGCTCATATTATTTAGAAATCCGTTTTTCAACAGCTAGAATTAAAAAAAAGAGAAGAAAATAAGCAAAAATATTGCACGGTAAGTATTGCAAAGATAATATCACAAAATAAATTCATGTCGATAGCTTATTATTATTCCCAAGCACAACGTTTAAAAGGAAAAATAATTCTCCTATTTATTTGAAATTTTCTTAGAGCATTTTGTTCTTTATCCAAACTCATCATATATCTTATGAAATCTAAATATTTCGTTCTTTTTCTCTTTTAATCTAACATTAAAGTGACAAACGTAATAACAAATACAAACATGAAAAAGTAGTTTTTATTTTAAAATTTATTTCATCATGACAATATGATAGTTTCATATTAAAATGTTATATTTAATAAATATAGCTATTTGCAGTTTTTTAAATACTATATTTTTTACAAAAAAATCAAGAATTATTTGACTAAAAATATACTTTCAAGAAGAAAAAAAAAATGCTACTGAAGGATTTCGTAAAAATAACTAGACTAATATTCAAAATTGAGTGAAAGAACTGTCAGTAAAAGCAAATAAAGTACCGAAATTTGTTTCTTTGGTCTTCAGAAAATGGCTGGAATGCAATTAAGGCTAGAAGAAGTAAATAAGATATTTCGACTCTTTTCCCAATCATGTCCGTAAGTATATAACTTATTCATGGTGCCAAAGTGCTCCACCAATCAATCCAGATCGTTGCTGATAATTAAATTCCCCTACATATCAAGAAATGTCCCTAGTTAGGCTTTAAGATTGGACGTGTATCTGAACTAATATATACTACAGTATTAGAGTAATAAATATTATACTACTTAATATTCATGAATGATATTTATTGCATCGTTGATAATAAAATTTTTTTACTCTTCAGAAATTATCCTTGCCTAGGCTTTAAGATTGTACGCGTATCTCAACTGATATATACTACAGTATTAGAGTAATAAATATTATACTACTTAATATTCATGAATGATATTTATTGCATCGTTGATATTTACATTTTCTTACTAATCAGGAATTTTCCCTTGGTTAGGCTTTAAAATTGGATGTGTATCTGAACTGATATGTGTGTCAGTATTACAGCAATAAATATTGGAGTAATGAATATTATACTACTTAATATTCATGAATGATATTTATTGCATAGTTGATAATAAATTTTTTTTACTCTTCAGAAATTATCCTTGCCTAGGCTTTAAGATTGTACGCGTATCTGAACTGATATATACTACAGTATTAGAGTAATAAATATTATAATACTTAATATTCATGAATGATATTTATTGCATCGTTGATATTTACATTTTCCTACTAATCAGGAATTTTCCCTTGGTTAGGCTTTAAAATTGAATGTGTATCCGAACTGATATGTGTGTCAGTATTAAAGCAATAAATATTGGAGTAATGAATATTATACTACTTAATATTCATGAATGATATTTATTGCATAGTTGATAATAAAATTTTTTTACTCTTCAGAAATTATCCTTGCCTAGGCTTTAAGATTGTACGCGTATCTGAACTGATATATACTGCAGTATTAGAGTAATAAATATTATAAAAGTATTAGAGTATTAGAGTAATAAATATTATAATAGTATTAGAGTAATAAATATATACTGGTGCATTATATCAGAATATGATCTGGAATTTTTTACAGTGTGATATAAGCTACCAATACAGCAGCAAGTCTCTCTGACCCAGCTTTAAGATTTGCTTGCATCTGAACTGATGTATTGTATATATATATATATATATATATATATATGTTATTTTTTAAAAAATTTTTGAATTTTATGAATTTTTTATTAATTTTTGCAAGGAGGATTTCCTTTGAAACGTGATCCAGATTACAAAGTGAGCATCAATTTTGCCAAAAATGCTTATATGTGTCAAGAAAAAAGTAATCAAAAGTTTTAAGAAGGTTTCGTTTACTCTAAACAAGGATGTGTTAAGAGCCTATGTATAATTGAGGAAAAAGAGGACAATTTGCAATTATTNTATATATATATATAATGTGCTAATATAAAGCCAATAAATATTTTTACTACTTAATATTTATTCTTGAAGTTTATCTGAACTGAGATAGGCTTATAATTTACTTCTTTCTTATATTTTAATAATTTTTTTTCACTTCAGGATTTGTTTCAGAATAAAAATTAAAATTGGCTTGCATCTGACTATGCTAATATATAATGTGAATTTTAGAATATTGATATGCTAATTAATATTGATCTGCTAATTAATACTGATATGCTAATATAAGATGTCTAAATATTATATTACTTAATACTCATTCGAGTTATTTATCATTATTTTTGACAAATACAATTTCCATTGTCGAAGTTAAATAGCCTGAGTTATTCTCTCAAAAACACTCACATAGTTTTACATTATATTATGAGTTGTATATTATAATTTTATCACTATAAAGCATCTGCTTTGAAAAATTAATGTTTCTAATGAGTGCTTTTCCTCACAGTGGACTGATCGTAGAACACAATCCCAGTAAGTCAGGCATTACTGGCAGTGGTAAGTGAGAATGGCGGGTCACCCCTTTTATTAAACTGCGAAGGGAAGACGGTGTGCCGTATCGGTTTTCTTTTCGGTCCTTTTTTATACTATAAAACGCTCACCTTCTCTCACTGTTTATTGGGCTACTAATGAGGAATAGCC
Organism: Parasteatoda tepidariorum; assembly: GCF_043381705.1. NCBI lineage: Eukaryota > Metazoa > Arthropoda > Arachnida > Araneae > Theridiidae > Parasteatoda > Parasteatoda tepidariorum. Next base: position 77,821,201 of record NC_092211.1, on the reverse strand, counting down.
ATCTCCCCTGCAGAGGATTAAAATTGTGATAAGTTTTTGGATCATCCTCGTGGAAATTGCCCAAACATTGTGCAGTCCTAGTGTAACATTAATGAAGTACATTAATGAAGAAGTGTAACATTAATGAAGTAATCATAAAAAATTAGGCCTAAATCAAAATCATAAAATATTGAGTTATCTATTTTTAGTGCAATACTTAAAATATGGAAGATGAAAATATTTAAGCTTGACCTTCATAAAGGGAAATATTATACGAGGCATTTTAAAAATAAATTTTCAAAGTGAAATTATTGATAATTTTTATTTTAAATAAAATAATTTTTATACACTAAATATTCACATAAAATTTTAATTTATGATTTTTTATTTAATATTGCCGTTCTGTATTATCTATCATTATCTAAGATTTAAAAACATTATTCATTCTTCCAAGAGAGTTGTCTTTTTGCTCAATGAAAATTTGTGAGAGAAACAACATGAAAGCTAACTTTAAATGTAATCAAAATAAATGAGAAATATTATCTACAGTAAATAAACATTTAAAATCCATCATTATAGTTCCATTAGGAAGTTCTTAAAACAAATTCAATAAGCAGAGCACGCCTCCTTTCCTATGCATCTACCTTATGATACTTTTTTTATGCAAAGTCGCCTATAACGTTAAAATATTTTTAATGGTTTCGCAAATGACCTTTTTTAAAATTTACGACTTTTCAGAGGCGTGAATGTTATGAAAAATAGCAATCAGGTAATTCAACAGAGAAAAAGGATTTTTTCAGATCTTGAAGTTTCTTAAAAATGAAAAATATTTTAGAAAGTGTCTTTTTGGAGAGAAAATTGACTATTGGCCCACGTAAGTCTCAAAATTAAACCAAAATGGGCATCTGTGAAATATTTGTAAGCTTTAAAAGACGGGTCTTTCTCTGCTTATTAAAAAATCTTAAGTGATTTGGCAACTGTTTTAGGTGGTCTACTTTACATTACGTTTTGTTTTGCTGCGCTAATACTACATAACTTAGAAACTAGAAATTACCGTGGCCGTCCTGGTTGGCAGGGCGCTGGTTTGAAAGAACGTGAGTTCGAATCCAGCCTTCCGAAGACCCCCCGAGTAGTAAATGGAGGCTGGTACACGGTGAATCTGTCTAGTCACAGAGTCCTCCATGTTCCCATAACAAATCAATACTTTTGGTTATACTGAATCGGAGATTGATTGTTCTCTGACTCAGGACAAAATTACGATCTGTGGTCGAATGAATGGATTTACGAACGGGTCAACTCTATAAACAGGTGTGACGCATGGGCGTGGTGCTGAAGTCGAATTATTGGCCATGGATGGTGCTACTGGAAAACCAGGACAATCGCACCTGCACTGCCTTATTGGCCAACGATGACGACAATAACAACTTGAAATTACAAAAGTGTGTGGAAAAATGTACTGGAAGTACGATGGAATTAACGAAAAAAGGATTAACATTAAATAATTAGTTCGATGATTTTATCTACTAAGTTTCAAAAAATGCCCTTCGAGCCGTTATGCAGTGTGTTATTTAAAACTTTGCACGAGTTTTTTTCTTCGTCTGGAATTCTATATTTTTTTTAGAAGAACGAAATGAGCAATAGAGGATTTTATGTTTTTTTTTCTTCATGGAACCTGAAAGAGAAATAGATAAAAAATCCTCTTTGAAAAATCTACACAGTAGATAGCAAAAAAGTACTGGCACCCTGAATGCAGCATCTGTAAAATCCATCTTCACCGTAAAATTTTGTACCATAATTTTTTCAAGACTATTTATTTAATTACAGGAATCCAGGGATTTTAAATAAATGTTGCTCTAAAAATAACGATTTATCAGATTTTTGTTCCGTAAAACTTTACAGTAAAATGGATTTCATTGAGAAAAGTACTGGCACCTAGAGTACCAGCAATTACTGTATTTTGATCCATAAATTTTTACCGTATCTTTCATCTCGTTTCTCGTCTGTCATCTGTCTCACCTTCTTTTGTCTTTTGTGTTAGGTTTAAAATAACAGGATTGTTCAGATTCAAATGTAAATATTTGATTCATTAATCGGATGTTTCTGACTGAAAAGTAGATAAGTGTTTTCCTTTTAAAACAGTTGTTGTTGTTGTCGTAGGCTATTAAGGCAACGGGTGCGATTGGTCATGTTTGAAAGTGGCGCCATCTATGGCCAAAAATTCCACTTCTGCCACACCCATACATCGCATCCTTATATTAAGCTTACCAATTCATACATCCATTCATTCATTCATTCACAGATCGTAATTTTGACCTAAACCAGAGAACGATCAATCACCAATTCAGTACCCCCAGAAGTATAATTTGTTATGGAAACATGGAGGACTTTGTGTCGTGACAGATTTAGTATGCACCAGTCTTCATTTACCACACGAAGAGTCTTCGGCCGGCTGGATTCGAACTCCCGTTCTCACGAACGGCACACTGCCTACCAGGGTATTCCGGTCCCCTAAAACAGTTCATTCATATAAATGATTTTCCTACAAAAAAAATTGCACGTTAGATACTTTATCATTCTTATCATCGCCCTGAATACTTTTATCATTCTTATCATCAAATTAAATGCTTTTATCCTTTTTATCATTACCCTAAATACTTTATCATTCTTATCATTACTTTAAATACTTTTATCATTCTAATCATCACCTTAAATGCTTTTTTCGTTCTTATCATCACCCTAAATACTTTTTATAGTCTTGCTGTTTAAAACATAAAATTGTAGTACTTATTTGTTCGATTTATAAAATATGTATGCACAGTGCACAAAAAAGCGAACCATCTTGAATAACTTTTGATCTAATAATCAGATTTTCACGTTCTAGGATTCAATCTTTATGGCTCAAGGGGGTATGGTTAATGGTCAAAGGGTTAAATATGCTAATTAATTAGTGCAGACAATATTTTAAGTTACGAAATCAGACAAAAAAAACGTACTTTCTCTGAATAAACACAACTTTTTTTGACAGATTCGGATTTCTAACTCCCAAAATATAGGGGGTAGCAGCAATCTGGGAAATATGGTCCCTATAGTTTGGCCAGGTGAGCTCCTCAAAGTTTGAACCCTTTAAAGTAAATTTTACTTTTCTCGCATTTCGCTAAATCTCGAGAGCTTTTTTAAGTGAATTGGAAAAATTTTTGCATTCAATAATAAAATTTGTTTATCCAGAGATAATTGTATACAAAAAAATAACTTTTAGTAAATATTTATTATTTCATATTATTTTATTTAATAACGGTCAAAACATTTTGAATCGTATGGCATGAAGTATTTTGCATCATTTTAAAGTACATAGTTTTGTGTAGCAAAATGCAAAATTTGAACAAAATCGGTTGGATAGTTCCTGAGAAATCGAATTTTAAATGTCTGACTTTTTTTAAATTCAATTTCTCAGAAACTATTCAACCAGGAACTCCTGCTTAAACTTTGTATTTTATCATATAAACTTACACTCTTTTTAATAATGCACAAATTTGTATACCTTACAATATAAATTTTTTTCAACCTTTATTAAATAAAATATTAAATATTTACTAAAAGTTATAATTTTTTTATTGAATTATCTAGCAATAATTTTGTAACAAATTTTATAATCATGTACAAAAATTTTTCAACCGGCTTAAAAATTTCTCGAGATCTTTCCTGACCGAACTATTGGGACCATATTTCCCAGATTGCTGTTATCTCCTATATTTTGGGAGTCAGAAATCCTAATCCATCAAAATAAGTTATGCTTTTTCAGAGAAAGTACGTTTTTGTGTCTGATTTAGTAACTTAAAATATCGTCTGCACTTATTAATTAGCACATTTGAGGTCACCCCCTTCGACCCATGAAGATTGAGTCCTAGAACGTGAAGATTCCATCATTAGATCCAGCGTTATTCAAGGTGGCCCATTTTTTTGACTCACTGTGCAATTATTTGAATTCTTTTAATGAAATAATCAAGCTTATATCTGGTTTCCTCGATCTAAAGAAAACTTAACTCTTTCTTCTGAGCCCCATGGGAAAAAATAAAGGAAATTACTTTTCTGCAATCAGAAGTTAAGACCTACTGAAATCGTTTACTATTTTAAACCTTGCAGTAAGTTTCTATTCACCCATTAACGATAAACCTCACTTTGAATCCAGGACGTAAACTGTAGTAGACTTCTTCCTGAATGAATGGATAATTCTGCTCTACTTTTGTTTGCTAAACTTTAATTCGACTAAGACGTTAGAACTTTTAGCGAGTGCTTTAAAATTCTGCAGCACTTTTTTGTTTACTTTAGGAATTAGTTTGTTTAAAAAAATTTAAACATTTCAAGTAACTCAATATTCGGTTGGATAAGATCTGCATAGCAAACATTTAGAAAGTTTTAACTTACTTAAGAAACTCGATACCAGATTAAAAAAATTACTTAATGCTTGGGAAATAATTTGTATGGTAATTATTCCGCGTGTTATCGTAATACATATATCTTCCATTAAAAAAAAGTTCTAAATAGATCTTTTTTTTTTGTATTATCTTTCAATCTTATCTTAAACAAACATATTTTTAACTAAAATTTGTAAAGTTTTTTTTCTAAAGCAGTTCTTAAAAAATATGCACAATTTATAGTCTTGTGAAATATTATACTTAAGAATAATACTATTGCATGTAAAAATTAATAATTAATAAAAAACTAGTCATTTTTTTTACATTTTGCATTCTTTATAATCTTATAATTATTTATCTTTTACCTATTATAAAAATTGCATTTTTCATATATCATTAAAATCCTTGCAGTATTGAGGTTAATAGTTGATTCAAATTAATATATAATCAGGGAAAGAAAGATAATCTGTATAGAAAACTAATGCTTCTTTGCCGAGAAAGATGAAACAGTAACATCAAAACTTATTTGATCTTGTGATAGATTTTAGAAGTCAATTTATGATCACCTTGTAACTTCATTCTGTTAAAATCTAAGCTTTTAACTTCTTTTAAAAGTTTCTTCTAATCTAACTTTTTTAATTAGATCACATAGGAGATTTGTTTAAACTTTAATGTTTTCAGTTCCTCCTTTCCAAGTAGTGTGATTTGTTAGATTTTTATAGGTTTTGTTTTTTTCTCGAGAAACAGCCGTAACTAACTATTGTCAAACTAAGAGATCTCTCTTATCGGTCACGTACTGATAATTTACAAAACAGGGAGATCTTTCCTATAAGACTGCGTAGTGTTAAAAAAATAACAAAAGTTTCATTTTTGTAAAAAATTACTAATATCAATATACCATTTTAAAGAATAAATAAAATTAGGCATTTAAAGACTTTTTTACTGGTAAAAGCAATTATATTGTGACAGTTTTGAAGTTGTAAAAAATTTGAAAAATAATACCATTATATTAATTTTAAAATAAGTAAGATAATGTTTCAAAGGATTTTTTCGGTAAAAACTATTTAAAAAAAAATTATATTTTAAATTTACTTTTTAGTAGCTAATATCAATATGTCAATTAAAAAGCATTAAAATATAGTAGTTAAAGGTAATTTTTGAGAATGCAAACTATTTAATAACAATGGTTTTATAGTAGCAAATATTTAGAAACTAGATTAAATGTGCATATATGTAGATTTCTTAGAAAAATAATAATTATAATTTTGATATGGGAGGATATTTCTGAAATTCATAACTATCTTATAACAATCGTTTCGTTTTAAAAACTTGGAAAGTAACATCAATATATTGTTTAAAAATTAAGGTATTTAAACACATTTTCGTGCGTTAAAGCAAATATGGGCTATTGGCGACGGTCTGGAAAACATTCCTTAAGATGATCCGAAGACATGTCATCGCAAGTCTGATCCACTGCAGAAGAGATGGCTTCCCTGCTTTGGTAGCCCGACGACCTGCGTTACCGAGGACCGATACTGCGCACAATCAGTTCCTACACAAGCTGATCAAAGTGGTCACCCACCCGCTTACTGACTGAAGCCAGTATAAAGTCTAAAAATATAAGAGAGATAATTGGTTTGCAAAAGCATGAATAAAAGTAAAAATATTAAAAACCTAACGGGCTGGCAAAAGCATAAATAAATTAAACACATAAAAAGATAAATTTAAATAATAAAAGCAGACGATAAAATTAGAACACCAGAAAGTTGTTGATTTTTTAGAATCCCTGCTTTGGTAGCCCGACGACCTGCGTTAACGAGGACCGATACTGCGCACTGCGAGTTTTCATATATCCCGTTACGGGCACTGGGAAAAATATACTTGAGGGTGCCCCTTGGCGAAATTGGCGACTTATGTTTGGCGCCATACTTGTTTACCCGGAACGCCGTGGTAACCCACAAACAGGACATTTATATCTATTACTAATTAAACCTTCATTCATACACCAGTCAATCACTGTTTGTTCTTTTCATTGATAGTAAAATCGTACAGAAACTTAAGATTTATCTGATTGACAGTATTCATTTTTAGTACCAGAAGCAAAAATAACCTTACCAGCTGGTATCCAAAGTAGAACTAACGGATCTCTGAAATTACATTTAAAAATTCATTTTAAAAAACAACGCTAAATTCTATACTAATCAGAATCATGATTAAAATCTAAACCAATCAGAATCACGATTGGTTTTCAACATCGCCCAGCTTGGCGATCAATCGCGATCACAACTTGGCTGGGGCACCCTCAAGTATAGTCTACCCCGGGCACTTTATCTAGTTGTTTTATAATATTTTATATATCCGTTACGGGCACTTTATCTAGTTGTTTTATAATATTTTATTTATCCCGCTACTGGTGAGTTTCCTTATATCCCGCTACGGGTTTTTCTTGCTGTTTTATGATCTTTTCACTATCCCGTTACGGGTAATTCATATTTGTTACTGTTTGTGTTGTTTGTAAATAAAAGTTTTTATAAAAAAAACTGAACAGTTCTTTAATATAGCTTGATACGCTACACCAGTGATGCTTGATATTTGTGCTCTACTGGGAACCTTGTCTTTACGATCAGTCCACTGCGGGGCAAAAGCAAATATAAAACAATATTTTTGTGTCTATAAATCTTTAAAAACCATTTTCAATATTTCTATTAATAAAAAAATTTATGGTTTTTTAAAGATTGTTTACTATTTTATAACAATAGATTTTTTAGTTTTAATGCCGGGTAAATAATGTTAATAATTTTTTTAATAATAATAATGAATGAGGAAGTTTTCAGGGAAGGAAAAATATTTTACAGCAATTTTGCTTCAATTTCAAATTTCAATTGAAATTTGAAATTGAGTAACGCATACACCCCTTCTTTGTTAGTTTAAAGAATTTAATTGTTAATAGCAGAATTCGGGAATTATTTTATTCTATTCACGGAGTTTTCCTCCTGAACTTTTTGTTTCCTGATTGCTTCATGAAATTTCTGATCACGTTTGAATCGAAGCTATTTCAAAGTTTAATATAAATATAGTTTATTGCTGTTGGTTTTTTATCTCCATGAAATTAATTTAGATTTTTTCTAAAAAAAAGGTGTGTAAGTTAATTAACTGAAATTTTTATTTTTATTTTCAAAGGCACGTATAGATTCAAAGGCATTAGATTTTATATTAAGTATTAGTGAATAAAAATGCAAATTAAAAAAATGATACGTCAGTTGATTAGTTGGCAAACATTTTTTTCTTTAGTTTGAAGCACAAATTGGAACGTTACTTTTAAAAGTAACGAGTAAAAGTACAAGTACTTTATGAAAGAGTAGCAGGTAAAAAATAAGCAGTTTTGATTTTTAAAAAGTATCTAGTGAAAAGTACAAGTATAAGTACAAGTAAAAAGATTTCAAGGCCAATTTCGAAGAAATTAAATATTCAGCTTAAACTTAGCTTTCCTAAAAAAATTTTAAAAAAAAGTATTTTTTAAATTTAAAATGCATAAAATTTTAATTTAAATTTATAAATGCCGGAGAATGGTTACAAAATTCATAGAAATATTAAACGTTAAAAATATTCACAAACCAAACCAGAAATCAAAATTCAATGTTTGCATCTAAAAAGGTGTTTCAAATTAAAAAGGTGTTTTAATTTTAAAACTACTTTATCTTTGGAAGTTTTGTTATTTCTTTCGAATTTATAGCGACTTTTGTAAATAAGTCATTGAGAGTTCAAAAGAGTCACCTTTGCCCTTTCAGGAAATTGTAATCCTTAAATGTGTTTGGAAAAAAGAAGTAAGCTAGAATATAAAATGCGTTACATTTATAAATTAAAAAAAAAATTCAAAAATGTTTAAATATTTTTTTTCTGGCGAAATTTTTTAAAGAATTTCAGAAGGAAGTATCGATATTTTTTAAATATTTTCGGTACAAATACTTGAACTTATTCCCCAAAAGAAACGGAAAAACAAGTTAATATGCTAAATTTAAGAAGTAACATACTTTTTACTTTCGCTTTCGTTACAAGTAACGAAAGTAAAAGTATTGCCATGTATGCAATGTTGCATAATGTATTTGATTTAGGTATTAGCAAATAAAAATGCAAATTTAATGTAACTGTAATGAATATTAGTTCTTGGGAACAACAGATGTTCCCACAGTAAGATTTCATGCAAATATATACACATTCATCTTTAGTTCAAATTGGTGCATAGTGCTTCCATCATAGCTTTCCATCTTACTCAATTTGTGACTAGATATTTTGCCTCTCTTCATGTCTTTCCTATTGTCTTCAATTAATTTACAGTCGCCTTCACCATCTATTCATAGGTCCTTCTCTTTTTCTATTGCCCTAAGGGTTCCAATCAATAACTTGTTTTACTTTAAATTTCTCAGGCTTACGTAAAACATGACCAATCCATTTCCAATTACGGTTTTTAAATTCCAGATCAATCGGTTTCTGTTTTGCTTTTCAAAGGATTTCTAGATTACTAATTTATGGAACCACTTGACAAGCGAAATTCCTTTTAAACATTTTTTAATAAATACTTGATACACACAGTAACATTTCGAATCGAAATAATTCATTTCTTCTTTACTTATTTCAGATTTTTCGACATGGAAAAATTCAATATCTATTTCATTCACTTATAATGTTAATAATATCAAATATTTTCAAGTTACAGTCGTCAATATATTTTGCAAGAAATTTTATAATACCAGTGATTTGACTTTTTATTTATGATCTTCTTTCAGAGAGTGAAATTGCATTTTCCATTTGTTGGAAGCAAAAAACAAATATGTAACTGTAAACATTGAGTAAGAACTAATATTTGACTTTCTCAATTCTTGGAAAGATTGGATATCAAAACTCAGATTTAAAATTAAATCAACAACTCACGGACATATTATTTGAAAAAAACATACCAGGGTTTTTTCCTTTATTATTTAAAAGTTTTGCATTTAATTTAATTTCATTCATTTCCTGATGTCTTAAATTACGCATGGTTCATTAGTAATATTATCAAAACCAGTGTAAATGTTGCATTATGATACACTGAGTGAAGATAAGGTCAAAACTATCAGAGTATATATGATAAATTTTATCGTGTTTCCAGTTCGACGAGAACACAAAAAAGTTTGATAATTTTTACGGAAGCACATTGATACTGATTTTAATAGAATAACAAAAAAGTATAGTTTTTTAATATGCAATAAAATTGGTAAATGTGATACAATTTAGTAATTTTCATGATCAATTTGGTGACTTTCCTTTTATGATGATACCTCCAACCATTGCACAAGAACCATTTATTCGGATACATTTATTTAACAGTTTTGTATTTTTTTATGAAAGGTTATAAGAGCCATGAATTTGAAAACCGAAATATCCTGTAAACCATTACCATATGAAAGAAAAAATAAACAAATGAGTGGTTTAAATACATGATATTTTGGTTTTTTATTATCAGAATGCGATTTTTCTTTACCAGAAATGTCATTACCGGTTATTGCGGCAATTATAATGTTTCTACGTGTATAAGGCTACTTCTATAGACATAATTAAAATATTTATATATTTATTTATTGTAAATATTATAATATTTATTTATTATTACTATAATTAAAATACTTATTTATTATAACTCATCAAAATTTTGCTTTATTCAAAAGTAAATATACTCTGGGAGAAATTTTGGATCATATTAAACCATAAAATCATTCAAATTTGCACCAAAATTTTAATGATAGTACGTTGATCCATGCAATCGTATATAATAAAATTAAATACACGATACTATGGTCCAAAATGACACCATATTACGATGGCAAGGAATTTGCATCACATTATGATGCTAAGTATCAGCAATGTATAACGTTAAACCGACGTTCCTGTAAGTGTACCAAAACAAAGAGAGTAAAGTGTTATAGAAAAAGTGTAAAGTAACATGTTACTCAAATAGACTCAAATAGACAAAAATGTGATAGGCTAAATAGACTTTTATAGACTAAAACAACGGTTCCCAAATAGTGTTCCGCGAGACCCTAGGTTTCCGTGGAATTGTCAAAGGAGTTGGAGAGTTTAGATATTTTTTTAAAACTTAGATATGATTTTCGAAACTTATATCTACTTTATATCTAGTTTATTAAACAAGATGTCCCTCCCGACCTGTGAATTCACCTGTCTGGCATAAAACCCAATTTTAAGACTATCGATAAAACGATATGATAAAAAAATTATATTCTTTATTCATTCACTAAATGTTTTCAAAATAATTAACAAAATTAAAATTATTGAATATTTTCAAAATTATTAATCTTTTTTCGTTGTTGTTTCTAATGCCATTTGCCAATAACAGCAATTCTGTTTGGGGAAATCAAAATAATGTAAGGCATAGGACGTGTTCCTTATTTTTCAGTGGCGCCATCTATGGCAAGAATATGACTTCAGCCACACGCACTTCACTGCCGGTCTATAGGACAGACCCATTCATACATCCTTTCATTCATCCACAGATCGTAATTTAGACCTGTACCAGATTGCAATCGATCTCCAATTCAGCACTCTCAAAGGTATGACTTGGCATGGGAACATGAAGGACTTTGTAACTCGGCAGATTGAACGTGCACCAGTCACCATTTACTACATAGAGAGTCTTCGGATTACGGGATCGAACTCATGACCTCTTGCACGTGGGCCTAGTGCCCTCTTAAGTAGGCTATCCCGACCCATATTTTTTCGATGATTTATATGTTCGCTATTACTAATAAAATTTATTCATTCAGTCTCGAGTGTTCCACCAAAGGAAAATCAAAAATTTAGAGTTCCATAGCTTAGAATAGCTTAGGGTTCCATAGCGTTCCACAGCTAATCGACCTTATGTACTTGGTTCCTTAACCGAGCAGAAAGCTAATCAATTTTGAAATTCACGAAGCATTGAATCATACGAATTAGTAATCAGTTATAAATTCCTAATTACTTGATTTATATCATGTATGGCAAAATACATTACCCAGTGTCTATAAGAGGGAAACATCCGAACTCTATGCAAATATAAATTCTTTATAGCTCCCTTACGAATAATATTTTTCGAAAACTAAAACAGAATGAAAAGTACAAGTCTTTGGTATCACGAAAGGGTCATAAATTTTTCTTGCGTACGTGACTATTTTTAGCGGAAATTTTTCCCTTTTTTTCCCTTTTTCAAAGCATAGATATGCCTTTGGTGGGTGTGGTTTTTAATGCAAGCAAGTATTTGCGTAACATCCGGGAATTTTTTTCAGGTGTATTTCATCGTTGGACAAGCCTGTAGATTGCTAATAAAAAAAAAGACTTTATGTTAGGAAACTTGTTTTTGGAGTGCCTAGAATCTAGTTAATTTTGATATAAATTTGTAATATTTAACTGTCAACAGTTCTTTAAATTTTCTTTTCAGTGTATTTCGTATAGTAATTATTCTATAAATAATTATTAATGCCAAAATTAAAGTCGTAGTAGAAAACATAAAAAATTTTTTTTATGAATTTTGAGAACTAAATTGAAATTGAAATTAAAATCGAATTTTTGTCAGATTGAATCCAATTAGAGCAGTTACAAAAGAAATAAAATAATAAAAAATATTTTAGCAATTTAACCAGTTGTGTTCTTGTTATAGTTTGATATTGATAATGTTAGGCATTGATGTGTATTAGATAACTAATTAACTTTGTTTAAAGAGAAACAAAACAAACACGTAATTTAATAAAATTAATTATTCAAAAAAATCTCTTAAAAGGGGAGATTTTTTTTCCTCAAACGATAGTGAGAGTGCTTATAATATGCTAATAGTATTGTCTCTCTTATTTTCTTTACAAATACTGAATGAAAAATAAAGAAATAAAATAATAACTTTTGAAAATAATTAGTACTAGCATAAAAACAATTAATATTTCTTTATTGTATTCTTAAGATTCATACACTGAGAAAAAAGTATGGTCAAAATTATCAGAATATGGTAGAATTTACGGTGTAGTGGCTCTATGGGAACACGAAAAAGTTCGTAAATATTTACCGAAGTGCTTTGGTAATGATTTTGGTAAAATTAGCAATAAAATATGGTTTTTAAAATAAGTAAATAAAATTTGGTTAATATGAAGCAATTTGGTACTTTCATCATGATACCTAAATGCGTGGCATAAAAACCATTTATTTGCTTAAATTTACATTTCAGTTTTGCATTTTACTAAATGTGTAGCAATAAGAACTATAATTTATTTTTAAAACTAAACTTTTATTTAACCATTACCATATGAATGGAAAATTTACTACATGAATTGTTTAAATATCGTATACTTTTATTTTATGAAACAGAATTGCGTATTTTTAGCTGAAATGCCATTAGTGCGGTAATTTTACAAGAATTTCTTTTCCTCATGTAGTTTAATATATTCGGTAACATAAAAATTTAATCCTCAATGTTCTTCTATCAATATTAATGTTCTTCTATAAATATTGAGTTCATGAATATTTCAGCTAATGCACAAAATTTTCTAAAATTGTTTACATTTCAGTAGTTTACATTTTTATTTAGATTAAAATGCTTACCTGCAGAATTTATTCATAACTAAATGTCAAAAATTCAAATTGTTACACATGAGATTTCTTCTACACTGGAAGTAATATTGAGTCTCTTCAATTTTAATATGATTAAACAATTTATTTTTATTCGGATTTTATTAAGAGATTATTTTGCATATTTAAAGCAAAAATGCATAATTCATTTCCTTTTTTTGAGAAATTTTGAATTCAGTAGATAACTTAATTTTAAACTGGATTTTATAACTGGATTTTAAAACATTGTTATTTTTACTCCGATGTCAGTAAAATTAATTGCATGTTTTTGTGAAGAACTCTTTGTGCTGTTTTTATTACATAACTATTCCTTGTGGTGACTTTATTTTAAAACTGTAAACTTTAGCACAAAAAGAAAATTTTTACTATAAGTATTGTCCCGTAAAACTGCAAATACGGTATTTATAATCTTTATATTATTTATATAAAATTAAATTTTTTTTATATTTCTAAGCGTTTATTCAAAAAAATTTATCACAATTGTGATGGTTTTCTAGTGTTTTCTTTTTAAAGAACAGTAAGTAGCATCAAATTAGCATTTTTTCGTAAAAATATCAGACACAATTCTTAAAAAAATTACGAATATATTTTACTAATTATAACTAATTACTAATATAATTTACTAATATATTATTTACAAAAACATACTAAATATCAGAAAAAAATTTAAGCTGATTCCAATAAACAAATTTGCTTTCGAAAATGTTTCTTAAAAATAACATTTATCATCACTTTGGCATGAAGTGACTCCTTTTACCTTAATTTCTGTAAACCTGGAATGAGTATATATATATATATATATATATATATATAATAGGGTGGTCCCGAATTCATGGTACAAACTTTAATGGTAGGTACAGGACATTGTAACAATGATTTATTGTATAGGAATGTATAGTCGCAAGTGACGCGGTGAGGCGTAAACAGGAGAAATAACGGCCGAAATAAAAAACAAAGATTTTATTGAAAGCGTTGTTGACAAGTGTCATGTTTACAGTAAGTGTTCAAAATTGCGTCCACCAGAAGCGATACATGCTTGACAGCGTCGGTGGAGCAATTGGCGTACACGTTTAAAGATGCCTTATATTTCACGCACACCTGCAGCAGCTACAGATATGCGTGCGACGAGATCCTCATCTGAGTCAACTGGAGTCTCATAAACAAGATGCTTTAGATGTCCCCATAAAAAGTAATCGAGGCTCGATAAATCGGGAGATCGAGGTGGCCAAAGGATTGGTCCACCACGCCCAATCCATCAAGCACCAAACGTGGCATTCAGGTAATTCCGTACATCACTGCTGAAGTGTGCTGGAGCCCCATCGTGCTGAAACCACATGCGGTTACGAATGGCGATCGGAACATCATGCAGCAGTTGTGGTTACACTTCTTTCAGAAAAATAAGATAGCTTCCGCCACTGAGTCGCGATGGTAGTAAGTATAGGCCAATCAAAAGTCGTTCACAATACCAGCCCACACATTAATACAGAAACGTTGTTGAAACGCATGTGGACGCTTTGCATGTTGATTATCGGTTGCCCACACATGGGAATTGTGCGCATTAAAGACACCCTCGCGTGAAAATGTCGCTTCATCTGTAAATAGTACATCACCTACGAAATCCGGCTGCATCGCACATTGCTGCATCACCCACAGGCAGAAGTTCACGCGGAGAGGATAATCTGCCGGATTCAATGCTTGTACTTTCTGAAAATGGAAGGGGTGTAAGCGATTTTCGTTTAACACTTTGCATACAGTCTAATGACTCACACCTACGTCACGCGCAACAGTTCTTGTGCTTGACTTGGGTCTGTCAGCCACAATATTCAAGATGCTTTCTTCCAGCCATGGAGTGCGTACAGCTCTTAATCGACCAGCGTCATGTCTGTTGACGTCGAATGCACCTGTTTCACAAAGTTGACGATGTAACCGTTGAAAAATTATATGATCCGGCATTCGTCGATCAGGATACTCCGCGCGATACATTCGTAACGCAGCTCTGCCGTTACCATTTGCACGGCCGTACATGTAATGCATGTCTGCTTTTTCTGCATACGTAAAGTCACCCATCGTCTACGGCAGCACAATTGTGAATGGCGCTTTTCCCTACTGCGATGCATCATTTTCAACGGCGGCTAGACATCTACTGCCCTCTACCGGCAATGATACCAACCGATCACTCCATTTCTCTTTCCTTTTATTTCCCCTGTTTACGCCTCACCGCGTCACTTGCGACTATACATTCCTATACAATAAATCTTCGGGACAA
>NC_092211.1:77785398-77805595 GCF_043381705.1 Parasteatoda tepidariorum | reverse complement strand
TATATATATATATATTATTGCCGTTATCTGTTACCATGAATGAACGAAATCAAGAGATTGTTGACTTTCACCGGTGAATGTAAACAATCACATAATCGCTGTGGTAAATGTCCAAAATTTCTGTTATATATATATAAACTAATATTTCTAATATTAATTTATTCATTGATATTATTATATTTATTCGACAATTTGATATTTGTCCAAGATTGATTAGGCGAATCATTAGTGTTCGGAGTACCTTGCAAATGTATGCCGGACAGTGGTACTTAACTAGACCTAGTTTATATTTCGCTCATTTACCAAAGCGACTATGTAATTGATAATGATATCAATAATGATGACAATGATACTATCATGGGATTAATATTGCAAAAGTTTCACGAGTCTTTATTTTCCTATCAATTGTGTTTGGATGACTCACGTGTCAATGAGAAGGACGCGAATCATTTGCTTCAAGACCCCACTTGACCGATTCTCTAATGAGGGTAGTCAGCAATCGGTTACTTTAGTTACACCATTAAGCATGAAACTGCGAATCAATGTCAGAGGATTCAACGGTTCATACAGCAATATAATACGAGTAGCATACCAAATTTATTTAATTATGTAAAGTTTGATCCAAGATGGCTTAGAATGAGCTAATAAATTTAAATATATATACTACTTGTTGGTGATATAACGTGACTTAATTTTATTTTTTGCATGTTTAATTAATGGTGAAAAAATGAAAAATAATTTTTAACAAAGTAATAAATTCGTCTCCAAACAGAGTCGAGAGTTTCTGAACCCTTTTCAACTGAGAATGCTCTCACAGATAATAGTTTAAGATTAATTTTAAAACCAGAAACAAACAACCTTTATTACAAAACCAGTTAAGGTTTATAAGTGATTAGCAAATAAACCATGCTAACCTTAACTAAGTAAGCTTCCATACTATAAGCTTCACATTAAAATTACATAAACGATATTTTTATATAAGATTGAATATCCCTCTTCAAAACAAGGTTAAAAAAACCCTTCTGAAATCGAGGATGAATCATTTATTCGCAAAGCAAAAGTAAAAAGCACTCTCAAACCAAGGATAAAATCTCTTTCTGGCTCTCGATTTTAGATTATATAACAATCAATAAAATAAGGTTTATTTGTGTATTTTCAAAATAAACTGAATGTAGCTTACATATTTCAAAATACACTAAAAGAAATTTTTCCCGTCAACTATTTTACATCAAAGTGATGTTCCCTTAAGGATTCATTACACCAAGATCAAAAAATAGTTCCCGGTGCAGTAAAACCCCAAGAATGTTCTTTAATACTACTTGGTAAAAAGTAGCCCCACCATATTTTTTATTAAAAAACATTAAAACTTATAATCACAGCATGATATAATACATATAAAAATCCGTAGAATTGTTTTACGTGTCAATATATTGAATGATTCAGTAACTTAGGTTGCATACATACACCAAAGCTGAAAATAAAATTAGTTTGGAAATAAAACATACACATTGCTCAGAGAGAATATATCAAAGAGTTTTAACTAGGCTTAAGAAAGCAGAAGTGTATAAAAACTATTTAATACAGTTTAAGGAAGAAAAATGTAACTGCACTTATTACACAACTAAAAACATACAAATATATTTTAATGGTGAATTTCAATTTCCGTGAATGAAGAGTAGCACTGAAGACGAAATCAAATGCATTCAACTTGAAAACGATTGGAAACAACTAATAACTCACTGTGCTATTATTTTTAATTTGTTTCCTTTTTTTTAATGATAAATATTATTATGTAACAAATTGAAATGCTTAATGTTCATAAAAAACACTTTAAACACTTTTCTGCAATGCAGTTTTTTAAAGATTTAATTAATTTTACTTCTGCAGTTTTGAAAACAATTGCACTCACACTATAAGGGGAGTGCTTGAAATTTTTTAAAATAACTTTTATAATTGATGACTCTTAATAAATTAAATTCTCCTTTGAGTTTTATTTTTGTAATAGTAACAAATTATTTATGAAACTGAACTCCTTTTTGATGATTTATAAAATTAGTATAATATATCCCAAAAAAAATTACGTTCTGAAAATTACTGTGTAAAAAAATAATTCGTTAATTGTGTATAGTTTTCGTGCATAAATAAATCTCTAAAGATAATTTTATTTTTATTTTTCAGGTAATTGACAATTACTTATCTTATGTACATGATGAAAATAATTATAAATCTATCAAATACTGATATAATTTCCAGAAAGTTTAAGGCTACTTCAAGGATCATACTTGGTATGTGTTATTTTATTTAATTTACTTTTGAAAAATACTTTCCTTATTGAAGATTATTATGAAAATATTTTGCTTCTAAAGCGGAAAAGTTTTGTTTGATAAATTTTTGTTATGTATTATTGTTTGGTTAGGCATTGTTGTTTTGTTATTTTAAATTCGTAAAAATTTTACTAAACTCAATACTTCCTAATTATTTTATTGCATTTAAACTTCAATAGAATAATTAAGGAATGTTTAATTATAACACGAAAGGAACAAAATTATTTGATTTCAACGTTTTTGGAAAAGAGTTTTCAACACACTGTGACAGTACTTCACAGTATTGATTACTTATTTCCATATATTAAGAGTAATTCTAGCTTTGAAAATAAAAGGTTAAAAAACAAATCAAACATGATTTACTCATAAAGCCCATTTATTAAGCGAAAGATAAAGAACAAAAAAGATGGTGTATGTATAATATCATTCATAAAACTTACGATTTTTGCTTCCTGGAGCAATTATAAAAATATCTCTTTACAGAAACTTTATATTACACGACTGGTATGATGTTTAATACGTTGTAAATTTCCCATGTGGTGAAATACGCCTAGGCATTCTTAGTATCAAACTATTGAGCTAATAACGATTACTCCTCTCAACAATGCTCTCCAAATTTCTGGTACCCAAGTAGGAGTTGATTGACGGACTGCAACTCTCCGTCCAAGCATGGCCCATTCATACTCTATCTTATTCAGGTCAGGTGAGAATGATGGCCATTCTGTACCAGTGATATCCTCTGACTGTAGGCATTCGTTAACGATGCTTGCTCGGGGAGGACTGGCGTTGTCATTTATAAACACATATTCTACGCCCATGGAACCCTAAACGCCTATACATATTCCAACAGAATGATGTTCCGATAAATTTGACACTGCGTAGCTGTGATTGGGACATTCAAATCCGTTTTGGAGCTCAGAAAAAATTCCACCCTATACAGGTCGGGATTGCTTTGTTGGCAAGGCGCTGGACTCACGTTCGTAAGAACTAGAGTTCAAATCTAGCCGGCCGAAGACTCCCTATGTAGTAAATGGTGACTGGTGCAAGTTAAATTTGTCGGGTCATAAAAACCTCCATATTCCCATAACAAATTATACCTCTGGGAGTACTGAATTGGAGATTGATCGTTCTCTGGTTCAGGTCAATATTACGATCTGTGGATGAATGAATGAATGTATGAATGAGTTCGCCCATAAACTGGCGTGGCGTATTTGTGTGGCAGATGTTGTATTAGTGGGCAGAGATAGCATTACTGGAAAACAACAACCATCGTTCCCCTTGCTTTAATGGCCTATGGCAACAGCAAGTAATGGGAGTCATTTAAGTTAATTCTTTAAATGCATAATTTCTTAGAATGCAAGTTAAAAGACCTTCTTGAATATTAAAAATTTTAAGATATCAGGGTTCAACGCTTTACAAAAGTTTGAAGCTATGAGTTTCTATTAATGCGAATTTTGAGCCGCGATGGCTCAGGGGATAGAGCGTTCTCCTTCCAATGAGGTGAACCGGGGCTCGATCCCGGCGACGGTAGGTCGATACGAATTCCTCATCCGGCTTGCACCGACCACAGGGCTGACGGTAAATATCCTCAGGGGTAGACGAATCATGGGTAAGAGTCCCCTTTCCGTCAATCTAACCGTGGGTGGTTTTCGTGGTCTTCCTCTCCATGTGATGCAAATGCGGGTTAGTTCCATTAAAAAGTCCTCCACTAAGGCAAATTTCTCCCAATAATACTTGATCTAGGAGTTCCCTTGTCTTCTGGATTGGGTTCAAAATTACAAGGCTACGGAGTTGAGAACAAAAATTGGGTTGGCTGTTCAGCGACGTAATGAGTTTTTATGAAATGGTTATAAGCTGTAGAAAAAAAAGGTTCGTTAAATATAGTTATCAACCAAAACAATTTTAAGTCTAGTTTAATAAAATTCGAAACATTTTTAGGAGACGAAATGTCGAATGAGTATGAAACTGCATCACCCGTCGTCTCCGTGTATACATTATTCAAACCATAGCACAGGATTTTTTTTCTTTCAGGATATTTATACATTAATAAAGTATTTTTTTTATCTGTTCCTTAATATTATTTTTTTACATCAATTTATGTTCCACTGAATGAACTTTTGGAATTGCCATTTCTGGCCTAGGCATGTCTTTATTTCATTGTAGATCGATAAGTTCTTTTATAGGGATGGTAAAAAGTCTTCAATTCACATTTTTATCTTGAAACTTCCTAAAGACATCCGATATTCATAGAGAGTCCATTATCTTTTTAACCACCACTTAAGAATGTTTGTGTCAGTCAAGGTCTTAAAACTTAAAAACGATCGATGTTCCAAATATGGTGCTTGCTTTACTCTAAATGTATTTGCCTTTCCTCTGATATTATTGCAGTTGAGAAGTTCTATCTGTAAGATCTGATACTGATATTTGAGAAGATACTTTAATTGTTAAAAAATATTATGAATTAGTTTTATTTTAGAATGATATGACACAATGCATTTGTATTTTTCTAGAACTTTCAATTTTCTTTCAGCTTCTTAATATTCTCAATGCAGTTACAAACTGCACTGAGAAAAAATATGTTCAAATATATCAAAATATGGCAACCAAACGCTCGGTAATTTTTACTGAAGCGCTTTGTCAATGAATTTGGTAAAATTAACAATAAAATTTAGTATCGTAATATGAGATACGTGTTTCTCTAGTTTTGTTTCTCACGCTTATTTACCATTTTCTGTTGGCAACTTTGCAATATATAATTCTAATAACTTTTTCTTCTTCTCATTAACGTTTGGCGAGTCTTGATAATGGAAGCTAATTTTTGGGCACTTAAAACACGTTTACTGTTTTTTTTTCTAATTTGAATATTTTTGAAGCGAAATAAGTTTCTTAATAGAGTAAAGTGTGGTCATGTCTCTGATTTTATAACTTTGTTAAATAGTCTTCATTGTTGCATTTAATAAAAAATTAAAAAATTTGCTTAAAATTAAGTTGCTTAAAATATTTAATGTATAAACATTAAACACTGTAAGGACATTTTACTATATATAAAATATAAAAGACGAGCCATTTTTCTTTTGAAAATTTGTAACATTTATATAATACAAACTTGAAAACAAACATGCGAGTAAAGTTTATAAATATTTTTTTAGCAAACAATGACACATTATACAATGCAAGCATTTTCATGACAGAACTCATTAGGAATTTTTTTTCTTTCGATTATCTTACATTTCTAGAGCAATAATAGAATGTCTGGATATTTTCTTATTTAACTGTAACTGAACTGCAGAACTTTACCTAAAACTAAGGATAAGAAACAAAATCGTTCCTAAATTGATTAAAAAATTGTTTACGAGGGGTGAATTAAAAAAAAATCAATATATCAGTTCGTAATAACACAACGAAATCATGCACAAATCAAAATCATGCAATGCACACTACGAATCATATTATGATAAAACTACCAAATTTTACCACATTTGCCATATTTTATAAATTTTTTAAAACCATTTTTATTGTTAAGTTTACCAAAATCATTAAGCTCCTCAGTTGAAATTATTGAGACTTGTATTCCGATGCATCCAGGAAAACAGTAAATTTTACCACATTCTGGTTATTTTGACCGTACTTTTATATTTAGTGCTCTACTCTCGCATTATTTAACATTTAGTAATAGCAAAATATAAAAGAACTAGCTAAGTAATTTAGTTTTATTTTCAGAATTTTCAAAATAAACTTTTAATTATTAATTTAAACAAAAGGGTGAAATGTTTTTTAACGAATACTTGTATAATAAAATGTTCTTGTTTTTTAACTTAATGGAATTGATAGAATACATTTGTTATTTAGTTTTTACCTGTTTAGGTACACATTTTTAGTATATTAGTTACAATTTAATGATTTTTTTAAAATAATGTAGAGCTACACTGTTCAATATTTCAAAAGAATTCCTTTATTAAACATAACTGTTAATCAATTGCTTTTATTATTTATCAAAAAAATTTAATATAGTTTGTTAACTTTGGTTGGCTTTTTTGAACAATTTAATATATTTTAAAACAATAAAAAGCGATTTCTAAGCATTTGAGATCACATTAGTCAATCGAAATTCTTTTTGTTACATGAAAATGGTTTTTTTTTCCACAAAATTTAACAGTTTTTTTTTTTAAATTTTTTTCTGTAAAGTAATAAGTAAAGATATAAATAAGTAAAGATCGTTCTCATAATACCTTCATTTAAAAACTTTTTTAAATACAAAACATAAAACTTTGAAACACTTAAAAAATGTATGTTTATTGGAAAGTTTTCTGAACTCCGAATTTTTCCGTTATGGGTGTTTATGTCTTTTTATAAAATTCTGAAGTTTTGTTCTAATCAGGCAATTTATAAGCTGGTAAAAAAGTTGCACACACAAACATATGCTAACTAAAGACATTGCAAAAATTTTTGTTTCCTAGAACAATGTATAATTGTTTAAATTATTTCTCATCAAAAAAATTCTAAAGATTGTTTAAATTGTCTCCCACCAAAATAAGCATCCTAAATATTGTTAAAATGGCATTTATCAAAAACAACGTTCATATTGTTGTTCGTCGAAATACGAAAAAAATCTTTATGTTAAATAATTAGTTTGACATAAATGTTTCTTGAAAGAATCAATCTATAAAGCAATTACACGACCGTTATGGAAAATTTTTAAATCCTAATTAGTCATAGAAAATGAATAGGAAAGACTTTTACTACAGAATGTATGGAATTACTGCGGAAATTCAGAATTCAGATTTAATGAGTATTATTTAACGACTGCGGTTTCAAATAAATATAATATAACAGATATGTTTCATTACACACACATGGGGTTAAAAAAATTTATTTATTGAAATTGAATTGTATAATAAATTAGGAAAACAAAAGATAAGCATATTGAAATAAACGGAAATCAAATTATGAAACTTCAAGTAACGACGAGATTAAAATTCCATGTAGAGATACAATTTTACAAATTATTGTTACCCTTACAAACTATGTTTTTCTTTTAAGCGTTATTTTTTTTTTATAAAAGACAGTCAGGATATTAAAATGTTTTAGTATCAAGTTTACGTAATCATAAACATTCTATATGTTCCGAATCTTATTATCTATAGATAGGTTTTTAAAATATGCGCAATGCACGAACCAACTGCATTCCCTTTTAGAATTTTTATTGCTTCTTAAACTTTATTCTTTAAACATCCTTGTAACATATTTTCAGATCAATTTAAAAGCAAAAATAATTTGTAAACAATATTAGAACAACTAAATTCAGCGAGGCATGTCTGTTCATGCAGCCAGATGGGTGCCAGAATGTCTTGATTTTGGTTCGATATTCTCAGACGGGATGTGACCTTATAAATAACATTTTAGGAAAAGTTCGGAGTAGTTAATGTCTTTTCTTTCCTCATGAAGAGGAAAAGTTTTCTACAAAACTAAAGACTATTGGATATATGTTTTACTTTTTAGTCTGAAATGTAAAATGTCAAAGTTCCGAGACAGTTCTAAAAAATCCTAAAATTTTTAAAATAGGAAAATAATCTGTTACATACAGAGATGGTTTACGTGCTTGCAATTTAATATTTGTGCTTGCAACGATGATATTTATGTAGTTTAAGAAATTATTATTATATACAAATTAACATATTAAACACACGAAGAATAGGATAAGAATAATGTATTACATATAAAGGTAGTTTAAAGTTTGCAATTTATATTTGTGCTTGTAAAGATGATATTTATGAGAAGAATCAAATTTTTTATAAAATTTTTTATACTTTTTAAATTTATTTATTACATACGCGGAGTAATAAGCTGAGAATTATGCGTTACATATTAAGGTGATTTATATGCCTACAAAGATAATATTTATGTAAGAAAGCAAATTTATAATAATAATTTATAAACATATTTAAATGTTTGTTTTATATACACGAAGGTATATACATTATATATATTAAAATTACTGTACTGTATGGTATTGACATTTCTGATAAAAAATACTATAGCTCGGTGTAATAAAGCAGAATAAGCGGTATTTCTATCATTTATGTGATAATTTTTCTGTTACCCTGGTTACGGTTTACCGAAAATTTTGATTTTCTGAATAATATTTCTTATTACCATTCATTGTGTAAAAAATATGAAAAGTGAAAATAAATTTAACCGATTGAATAGATTTTCTGGCATTCTCGAAGGTATCATGATAAAATTGCCAAATTTAATCACATATTGTAAAGCGTTATTTTATTGTTAATTTGACCTAAATCAATACAAAAGCGGTTCGGTAAAAATTACCGAGCTTTTTGGTGCCTCCATAGAATCAAAAACACGGTAAATTTTACCATATTCTGGTAGTTCTATATTGGTCCTATAGTATTACTTGCTCAAGATTTCAATTTAATATTTTTCAGTGAAAAAAGCATTAAATAAACAAAAATAATTTTACTCTATTTTAATAGAAATACTCCTAATCACAATGAATATAAACATTGCTCTGAATTTAAACATTACTATATTTTAATAAAATATCACAATACTTGATGGTCTTAATGTTAACCACATTTTGTTAACTTTGACCATATTTCTTTTCTCAATCTTATATAAAAGTTAGTCCGAAAAGAATTAAAATTTTATATGGCTCAGTTTGTTAGTTTTAAATTATTTGCACACAAAATATATTCGACAATGAAGAGGATTCTATAAACTTTCCATTAAACTAGTAAACAGTTTGATAAAAATAAGCAAAAGAAAAATACGTTAAAGGGTAGTGTATATTTTTTGAAAAAATTTAAATTATTAGATAGAAGAAACTTTAGTGATCTAAAAATGTGATATCATTTAGTATTTTTAAATTTGCATAGAATTTTCTTTTTTAAACATGAATAGTAAATCTCTATTATGTGTGCTAAACTCCCGTACTAAATCTGCACTTTTTATAAAAAAAAAAAAAAATGTTTTTAGTTCCAGGTGCGTACATTTGACTTAAATGCGTATATAAAAATATATTTTGAGGGAAGAATTTATGACTAATAATCAATGAAATAAATATTTATTGAATATTTTTTGAATATTTACATAATAAATATTCGATGAAAAAAATATTTATTCTATTAAAATACTTACACTTATATAAATATAAGTATAAATATTTTATTGCAAACTTAAGCATTTTGATAAAAATAAGCAAATTATAAAAAAGATTGAAGTAGGCCATCACAAAAATAATAATATTTGCTTTATTCTTTTTAAAATCTGCTTAAAAAGATTAATATTTTTTATGCAAAATGCTGACATTTATTAAATATGTATTTGTGAACACGCATTTTTTATAGATACTACGAAAATTTTTTGGAAAAAAAATAGATTTACAACATTATATTTTAAAAAGAAACTATTTGCCTTTCAGATTTTTTCCAAATCACTTGATTTTAGAATGTCCTAATTTAATTTTTAAAAAAATTTAAGCGTTTTTTGAAGAAATAGTATTTTTAAAATTCAATGACTGAAATAAATATTTTTTTAGCTTTTAATTAAAAAAATAATTCATTAAACATTAATTGAAAATAATGAAATATATACTATTTTACAAGTGTGTAACGATTCCATAACTTAAATATATAATACAACCCTTAATGCAATTTAATCATCCAAAAATTAAATATGTCCGGTTTGCAATTTTGAATAAAACTTAAAGTTAGAATTTGCAATTTTAATGCTGATCCGTTTGAGAAGGGTAAGTTCTACATTGAAGGGTACACTGCTTTACCCGTGCTACAATTTCATTCCTCGGGGCAGAAATCTAGAATGATTACAGTGCACTCAGACTGTCACGTGAGAGTGAGCACGCAAGCGAAGCAAAAGTGTGGCTTACCAATAGAGAAAGGAACACTTTTCTGAAAGTGAGAAAGGAATAATAGAGACAAGGAAATTAGTGGATTTTCCTGGAAGGCATTCGTGAAATAAGTTTTGTGTGAGATCGTGGAACTTTGCTGATTCCAATATTAGATGTTTTCAGATAGATTGTCTGTTTCAAATGTTTTAATTCATAACAATGTTTATTCATTGCTATTAAGAGTATTGCTATTAAAATTGCATACAGTGTAGTATTGTTCTTGTTTAATTAAAATGCAATTTATTGAGAGAAATTTCGCTGAAATATCTTACTTAATTTAAATATAGTAACATGTATCATACACTAAGAAGAAAATGTTCAGAATTACTAGAATGTGATAAAATTTAACATGTTTTTGTCTCTATGTGAAAGCCAAAAAGCTCCGTAATTCTTACCGAATCGCTTAGGTAACGATTTAGGTCAAATTAATAATAAAGTTCAGTTTTAGAATAAATAATGTAATTCAGTAAATGGGTTAAATTTGTTAGTTTTATTAAAATAGTTTAGAGTATGGTATAAAAGCCATTTCTTCTGTTAAATTTCCTTTTTCAGTTTTAAATTTTATATGAACTATAATTTTGAAAATCAGAATTTTAGATAAACCATTATCATATGAAAAAAAAATTACCAAATAGATGGCTTAAATATTGTAAATTTTGTTTATTACCAAAATTATGGCGACCGGTCTGCGTAGGGGTCAGGGAAATGGCCTTACATCAGAAAGGTTCTGGGTTTGAATCCCGGGTGAGGCATGGATGTTCTTTCATTCTCTGTACTATCTGTCCTTACTGTGGGAGCAACGTTGGCCCAACTAAAATGGTGCCCCTGAAAGAGTGTTCAACAAATCTGCCCTTCAGATACTTGTAAGACCTAGGTCATTCTCCAGATGGGCATTGGAAAAAAAATTACCAAAGTTATGTTTTTTCTTCTTTTTTTTTACAAGAAATGTCATTACCATATAGAATGGCAATTTTGCCAGAGTTTTTTCTTGGTGCAAGAAAAGGATCGTCAAGTTTTGCTGATTTCTACATTAATTGTTTTCAGATGGGTTTTATTAAAATTTGTATTATTTACAGTGTTTTGATTCCCTCAAAATTTTTATTTAATGGTAATAAAATTGTCCACAAAGTAACGTTATTCTAGTATGTTTCAATAGTACTTCAAATATACGTCATTAAAAGGTCGTACTGCATCATAAGATCGTAACGTTCTTCATTAAATAAAATATCATGATTTAATTCAATTGTTGATCCTGCAACTACACTCATGAAAGATCATGGAACTTTTCTGATTTCAATATTAAAAGTTTCCGGATGGATTGTCTGTTTCAATTGTTTTAATTCTCAGCAATGCATAAGCATCGCTTTTAAAATTATCTACAAATTATTGGTATCAAAATTGTCTAAAGAGTAATATTATTTTTATTTGTAGAAAACATGCTTTATTAAAAGATGCTTCTTTACAATGTCTTACTTAATTATAAGAGCTTAGTATAAGTCAGGAAAATGGATTCATGGAATTCTGCTGATTTTAATATTAGTTATTTTATGATGGGTCAACCCCTTCCTATATTTTGATACTCGACAGTGCTTATTTATTTGTCTACAGATAAATTACTTACAGAGTGACGTGCTTGTTCTAACAGTACTTCTAACTTACTTCATCAAGAGAACGTGCAACAAAATATTATAAACTACTTTAAAAATTGATCGCGTGGTTCTATTTAGTTGTTTATGTCATTCTAGAGCTACACAAATTAAAGATCATAACAGTTAACTATTTAAAATACCGAGTTTTCTGATGAATCTTTTGATTTAAATTTAATAATTCTTAACAATGTTTATTACCATTAAAATTATGAGTTATTTTCTACTAATATTGCGAATTAATTATTAAAGGGATATACTTAACATATACTTAAGAAACAGAGCAAGTCTAATCAGAATTCATACAATACTTTTTAAAAAAAATTGGAATATTTGTACAGTAAAATAAAAAAGAAAAAATAGGCTTAGAATTAAAGTTAAAAAAGAGTAAATATATTCTTCTTCTTAGGCACTACAGCCGGTTATCAACCAAGGCCGTCTCAGTCCATATTTCTCCACCTGTTAACTCCCATGTCCTTTAGCCACTTCTCTATCTAACCATCTCATTCTTCTTTTTTCCTTTTTTCCCTTCATAACTTTATCTCTTAAACTCCTATTCACCACAAATCCAGTTCCAAGATGGTGCTTACTATCTTGTCAACCCTAATAGACACTGCCATTTCTGCAATTCAGTTTCCCTCTTCGTAACCATATCTTCTCCTGAACCGCTAAATATATTATTGACCATTGTAAAATAATTAATTGATATGTATAATGTTTACTGTAAGCACACATCACTACTTTTAGGGAATCAGTAAGAATATTAACAAAGCATATTTAAATTCTAAATGTAATTGAAATATAATTAGATTTTTTCGAACACACTTCAGCAATTACTATTGAAAATGGATATTTAAGGCTGGCATTTAGCATGTAATAAGAAATGCATAAGAAATAAAAATTTTGCTGTCAAAATCGGAACATATCAATGTGCTAAGAAAAAAAAAGTATGATCAAACTTACCAGAATATAGTAAAATTTACCACTTTTTGACTCCATGGGATCATCAAAATGTAAATTTTTACCAAGCGATTTGGTAAATGTTTTGGTAAAACTAACAATAAAATACAGTTTTTTAAGACGTGATAAAATTTGATAAATCGGATAAAATTTGGCAATTTTATTGTGATTGTAAGGCATAAAAACCATTTATTCTGTTACATTCGCTTTTCAGTTTTGTATTTTTTTCTTAATGTCCAGTCATTTAGTAATAAGAACCATTTTGAAAATCAGAATTTCCGTTATCACCTAAACGGTAAAATTAAAAAATGAAAAGTTTTAATAAAGTATATTTTGATTTTTATTATTCAGATTTTTTTAACCAGGAATCTTCTTATCACACTGTACATTAATTTTACCAGAATGTCTATTCAGTGTGAAATTTATTACCTTTCACTTAAAATCTATTAATTAATCGAAATGACTTTGTAGTGGTAATTTTTTTAAATTGTTGTTCATGTACCTTCATTGGCACTCTTATAGGCAGGAATTTATTTCTCAATCGAAAAATTATTTGCTCGTTTCAATTGCAAAATATTGCTTAAATAAAAGCATTATAATAATTCATTTCTATTTTTGCCATTTCACTTTCTAAGTCTAAAACATAAATTGCATGCATTTTTACCAGACAATTTGGCGACAAAAATAATTGTCCCAATGTTTGGAGTCATGTAGGTGTGGTAGTGATCGCCAATTATGCCAAGAGTTGCGTGCAATAAATTTATTCCCTCAATTCAGAACAGTTTCCATAGCAATATAATACCTTGAATATTCATTACTGTTCCACGAAAAAAACTTTTGAATTTAATAACACGTTGAAGAAGACACTCTGTCAGAGACAGTATCATTAACATTGCAGTGTGACATCCAAAAGACATGTGTCACAGTATATGCCGTAAACAAAAAATCTGAAAGAACACGCTTTTGAAAAATTTGCTTATTAATGCATTTATCATTTAGTTCAGATAATGGATATGCTCTTAATTTATGTGTTGCGTTTTATGTAATTCATAATGAAAAATAAATCATGCTTAGAAATTTATATTTAATCTATTATTAAAAGTATCATTTTGATCTTGTTTATTTAAAAATTCTGCGAAATTTTCAAAATAAACTGAAGTTTTTTTTTTCCAGGAGAAATTTGTAATTTAATATTTAAGTCACCCTCTTCATAAAAATTTAAAAACTGAATTTAAATTATGTTTAGGATATTGAAGAGTTTCTTTTAATCAGATGAAAGAAACAAAAATTCTTATAAATTAAAAATTTACTTTGTTTTTATATCTTTTAATGTATTTTTATCAATTGATTGCTTTTATTTAATTATGCAGAAAAAAAAGCAAAATAAAAATCATGCAAAATATTTGTTTAAAAATTATTTTTATTTTATTGGTAGCCATTATGAGTTATTTATTAAATAACTTGCCGCTTTTGGCAACCCGCTTCGTCGCCTTTCAAAATTGACTTGTACAGTAACAAAACAACAAACAAAAAAATATAGGGATCATTTTTGAATGTTTTTATTTCCAAAATTTATTACATAAATTCAGCGATGCTTCTCAATATGTCGACCTCCGGAATAATAGATTTGTCTACAACTCTTCGGCCATGTTTTTAAAGCCCGCAAAATAATTTCCTGGGGGATTTTCTTCACCTCTTCTCTAATAGCTCTTTGAAGGCCTCTCAATGTAGAAATTCTTCGCTTATTCAATTTGTTTTTCAGATGTCTCCATAGGAAATAGTCAAATGTCTCCATAGGGAATAGTCATCAGGACTGTTTGGAATTCATTGTTCTGGTCTCAGGAATTGTACTTGCTGATCTGTTAGGAATTTCTGGGTGATCTTAGATGCATGCAATGGGGCAGAGTCCTGATGGAACACAGCATCACCATTAGGGTACAATCTGCAGTAATCATCCTTAAGAAAGGGCTTTAATATCTTCTGTATGTAATACTCAGAATTTATTTTGGCCCCAGGTTTCACAAACCGAGGTTTGGTCACACCATGGACGGATATGCCCTTTCAAGCCATTACGCCTTTTGGATGAGGCACCGTGGTTGATGGTGTCAAGTCTCGCCTGTTCTGCCCACGGCTAAGACATGGAACTTTAGATTTAGCTTTGTTTTCAGATAAATAGATCCAAACTTCATCAGTAGTAATGAACTTTCGCCATCTGTCCTTACGGAGAACCTTGTAGAGGGACCATGAACGTTGCCTCCTAATCTGCACCGATCTCTCACTTAAATTACGACATTTAGGTTTTTTATGGCATTTTTTCTTCAACTTTTGTTTAAGTTGATAGCTTACAACTTGCTGACTCACGTTAAGAGCTTTAGCCGTGCTTGCCTGTGTTGGTGGATCCGGTTTTGATGTCATCTTATCAAGCTTCTGCAAATCTGATTTCTTCAATTTGTTTGGCCGTCCACTTCTTCTTGGTTTCGCATTATTTTGCATCGATCCGAGTTTTGAATTCTTGATGCGACTGATATGGCTGAGTGAAATCGCAATAACTTTCTTTTTAAAATGGGTTTGTATAATCCTGTGGCTCCATCGAAGTTCTAAAAATGCTTATACTTTACCAATTAGCTTTTTGTCAAATTTCTTCAAAGGCATTTTTGTGATTTTATGAAATAGTATTGCAATTGAAAGTCTAATAGCAGAGCTTTAGATCAGTATGCTATATATGTAAAAAGATTTCAAAACTTTAGTGGTAGATAACCACAAAAGTGATCCCTATACTTTTTTGTTACCCTGTATAAATTTTAAAAGTAACTAGCTAAATCACAGCACAACTGTATTTTAATTATTCTGATTATTATTATTCTAATTCTTCAACTTCTCGTTTAATTCTAACACCTTAATTAGTTTTAAAATATAAAACAACCAATTTTTTCAATCTCCAGCTGTCGATACTTTCATTCTAAAATTACGGTAAAATAACAGGCAGAAGTCTGTTCATTCAATTAAACGTATTGCTTATGGTTAAGGATATTTTTCACCTTTACAGTTTTGAAACCACCTACAACTAGTGTATTTAAAAAAAACCTTGAAAATAAAACTACACGATTTTCTATCCATTTACAACTAGTTCAGTTAAAAAACAAACAATGAAAACAAAGCTATACAGTATTTCAACCATTTACAGTTAATATGGTTTCAAAACTGTAAAAAAGAAATTTAACTGGACATTGAAGCTAGGCTTTTTGTCAGGTAAAGGTAAGGTTGAGGTTGAAATCTGTTTTATCAAATAAGCCGAGGAATGTTGTTTGATTAGTTTATTTGGTTGTTTCAAGTACCGTTAGAGATGGGGAATGCTAGACTTGTTCTGTGTTATGCAGCTTCACAGACAGATCAGCCCTCTCAGCTATAATATGTACCCAGCTTTAAAGAACTCAGTGGCTTAATTAGGTAGTCCAAATTGGTACGATAAAATTCTGTTTGTTTATCGCTTCGTCAGTCATAAAATCATACAAACTACCATGAGTATGAGTTCGGGATATTTCAGCATAGTTTGCAGCAGAAGTATTAAAATTATTTCCAATCCTGTTGTGAGATAAGATAAAAAGCTCATCCCAATGCTCCATTATGTGCTGTATTATTTCCTCACGCACCTCATGAGTCATTTGAGTATCGTATAATTTACATACTCGAACTCGGTCACCAATAATAGGTATGGCAGTATGCGGCACTATAGAAGCGGTTATGTTTAAAATTTCTACAGCCATTTTAGAAAAGATAAAAAGGAAATTAAGTAGTTTTTTGTAAATAAGTTTTTATTCCTATAAAAATACAACATTATTTTAAATAAATACTTAAAGAATAATTAACTACTTATTAATTTCTTCAGACAGCCTAACCAAATAAATAACTGTTGTGTAGCCAATTAATAGGGAAATACCTCAGTTTATAGCTTTACATACGAGAATATATATATATATAAATGTTTGGNATCTATCAATGTTCAACTTTATATCAATATATATATATATATATATATATTTGCATCCTAATTCCGACTCCATATTAGCCATTAGTATTTGATTAATTATTATTTTTTGCAAAGTTGTTAGTAAATACTTACATAGTTATAATTCGAGAAAGAAAAAAAATTAAAATATTTTTTAATAAACTTCGGCTATTTTAATGAAATCCTCTTATGAACAACCAAACATGCACCAAATTCACATAAACTACAGACAGATTTTTGAAAATTATT
Organism: Parasteatoda tepidariorum; assembly: GCF_043381705.1. Taxonomy (NCBI): domain Eukaryota; kingdom Metazoa; phylum Arthropoda; class Arachnida; order Araneae; family Theridiidae; genus Parasteatoda; species Parasteatoda tepidariorum. The sequence goes on along the minus strand of NC_092211.1, from coordinate 77,788,486 downwards.
TTACTGAAAGGGCTTTGACGTTCGAACTTCAAAAGAATTAGCTAATATGCATCGGGGGAGATCATCTAGAAAATTAGAGTACTTTTAGAATTATTATTAATATAATTATTATTTTTTACAAAAAAAGAAAATTATAAAAAAAGTAAGCTTTCGATAACCGCTGATCTTGATAAAGAATTACAAGTAATATTACTAGTAATTCTAAATATATTCTTAATATATACTTAATATATATTTATTAATATATTAATAAATATATATTTATTAATATATTTAATAAATATATATTTATTTATAGTTGTTCTGCTATGCAAATTAATTGCTAGTTATTGAAAAATTATTACAAGAAAAAAATGAATAAACGCTTGAGCACCACAAATACTTTCGGGGGCAAATTTTTGAAATTTTTTATTTAAAAATTTTAATTTAGAACTATGTGTGTACATGGAATGAATGAAACAAAGTATAAAAAGAAACAATATTTGGGAAAAATGGGTTAAAAAAATTATAAATTGTTCAAAAATGACCAAAATATTATCTTTTTACGAAATCACTAAATTTTGTTAAAAATTTTTTTTTATAATTCCTTTCTCTTTTCCTCCTTTTAAAATAGTCATAAAAATGTATCTTATAGAATAGACTACGCCCTAGACTTAGATATTTTATACCAAATATCAAATCTTTTTGGAAAAACAGCGCTGAAAATTGCAATTATGTTCCTTTAAGCTGTAAAATGTAAAATAATAGTTTAATAAACTAGTTCGTGGTCTATTCTGTAGATACGTAATTATAAAGCATTTTTGAAAAGTTTCAAGAAATTTTACCTAAATTATTGTGAGATATTCCACCTAGAATAAAGAGAAATAGCATAAAAAAACAGTGTTGAGAAATGGGATAAAAATTACCTAATTATCAATGTAATAATCAAAGCAGATGATTTTTTTATATCATCATAACTTCAGCTCTTCTGTTCTCTACAGAATTTGAATAGTTTCAGAAAGAAAAAGTTTATAGTTTTATTTTCTACAAAAAATGGGTTTTAATCTTTGAAAATGCATTCTGGTATCTTAAACGAGTTCAGATTTTATTATCCAACTATATTTTCTGTATGTTCACCCGTGGAAGCGTAAAAAATAAGTAGGATAAATGTGTGTATATAATAAAAAAAGAATCGGCTGTCCTTACTTTAAAACAGTTTCACTAATTTCAAAAATTCAAATATTAACTTTACAATATTTGTGAAACTTTAATATATTTCAACCACCATAAAATAAGTTGTTATAAATTTATGAGCTTCTAAGCAAAGTAAATATTTAAATATTTAATGTCCTATTAAAATCGAAGTTTATTTCACGTTCTGTTAAAGATGAAGTTTACATCGGTAATTCATCTGTTTACATTTTAATCAGTCTCTCCTAGAAGATATTTTAACGTTCCTTGAGTGGTCAATTATCTAAAATAATTAGAACACATATTTAATGTCTTTCTTCATGGACCTGCGCCACCTGTCGGAAGAGATGCCTAGTTTATTTCCCCGTGTATGATAAAATTGGCGCCGACTTGGTCGTTACGGTGGTTTGTTTTGAGCCAAATCATCTATTTCGATCCTAAACTCCGTTTGCGTAGATTCCAAAGCACTGGTTACGATGTTAGAATAATTTATTACTCTTCTTCAACAAAAGATGACACAAGTGTAGAATAAAAGATTTGATGGGCTTGATTTGAATAAAAGTGTTGTGTCCGTTTTTATTTTTATTTTTTATTTTATTCTTGTTGTTATGTTAGTTCTCTGGATTTCAAGATTTCGTCGCAAAAATCTATTCATGCAATTGTTTCGATAGATAAATAAGTATTCTTGGACTCTCATTTAATAAAATTTAAATATATTTATTGTCAGGCTAGATATTTTTTTAAAACTGATATCATTTCTACATCAGTTTGAAAACTTGACTTTTATAATTTTCAAAACATTTTGAAGCTATATGATGTGTAGATAGTTCAAATATATTATATACTTTAATATATTTTTTCATTTAAGTCTTCGAGTAGAAAGTTCGGAAAATTTTATTTTTCTAATTTTATGACCAGCGTTGGTCAGCTGACCAATTCTGAGTATGAATCTATCAATGTTCAACTTTATACCAATGGTATCTTGAATCTAAACCAGAAGACAAAGAAAATCATGGCTTAAGCATTAGGAAAAACAAGCTTTTGTGGAGAACTCTTATGGAACTCACGTCATTTACATTTCATTCAGAGGAAAACCACTACCACTTCCGATGATTAGCCCGAAGGCGAGGAAATTCTAACTTATGATCCGTCCACCACTGAGGATATTTCATGTCAGCACTGTGGACTGTGCGAGCAGGGTATCAGCCATAATTTTGGTTTCATATGAGAGACTCCTTCGAGACTTTGGATAAATGCTTCAGGGCATGTTTGTTTAAATAATTGGTTTAAAAAGGTAAAAAAAATAACGCATTACATATCACTTGATTTAAGTCGATAAACGTTGTCCTTCAAACGAGAAATTACACAAACCGGAATAAAAGAACGAGAATAAAAGCCAAATGATTCTAAGAAGTCTAAATCCTTTAAACTTAATATTGTCCCTTCCTGAATCTAGGGTTTTAAGTCCAACTTTAAAAAGTAATATATTTTGCAGATATATTATCGTATACTTTTCAACTTGTTTACTTTGTGATTACACACCGAAGAGCCATTACATTATGACCACCCTGCTAATAACATGTAGGACCACCTTCAAAACTGCCCTCAAAACTGCTAGCACCCGCCATGGCATTGATTCCACGAGGTGCTGATAGGTAGTCTGAGGTATCTGGTACCACGCACTCACCAACTGGTCCTGCAATTTCCTCACATTGCGGGGGGTAGCGTGGCAGTACGAATTCAGTTTTCCAAGTAGGACCACAAATGCTTATTTGGATTAAGGTCAGGTGAACTTGGGGGCCAAGACATGACTTGAAAGTCACTGGAATGTTCCTCGACGATTCGACCCTTATGACATGGTGCATTATCCTGTTGGTAAACACCATCCCCCGCAGGAAAAACTGTTGCCATGAATGGG
>NC_092211.1:77652794-77785216 GCF_043381705.1 Parasteatoda tepidariorum | reverse complement strand
TATACACCGAAGAGCCATTACATTATGACCACCCTGCTAATAACATGTAGGACCACCTTTAGCCCTCAAAACTGCTAGCACCCGCCATGGCATTGATTCCACGAGGTGCTGATAGGTAGTCTGAGGTATCTGGTACCACGTACTCACCAACTGGTCCTGCAATTCCATCACATTGCGGGGGGGGGAGCGTGGCAGTACGAATTCAGTTTTCCAAGTAGGACCACAAATGCTTATATGGATTAAGGTCAGGTGAACTTGGGGGCCAAGACATGACTGGAAAGTCACTGGAATGTTCCTCGACGATTCGACCCTTATGACATGGTGCATTATCCTGTTGGTAAACACCATCCCCAGCAAGAAGAACTGTTACCATGAATGGGTGAACCTGGTCTGCAACTATGTTCAAGTAGCTTACAGACGTCAGGGATTGTTCTATGATGATTATGGGTCCTAATGTGCGACACAAAAACATTGCTCCTGGACGAGAAACCATGAAAACCTGGTCGAACCCATTGTTATAGATGGAGGGTGGTCATAATGTAATGACTCTTCAGTGTATAACAATTTATATAGAGTTTAAATTTCTCATTCCTCTAAGATCCCTCTTTATTGAAAAGAAGTTCTCACAAAGACAATTATAATCTAGAGCAATTATAAAGCATTTGAAAATATTTAAACTGACATTTAAGTCTCGGGTCTCTCTGAACTTAAGAGGCCTCTTGGATTTTAAGACCTCCTAAGTTCGCCATTTTGGATTTTAAGTAAAACTTTTTAAATAGTGTTTCCCTGTTATTTCTTCTATTTAACAAACTTTTGATTTTGTAGTACTATTAGACAGCACAATACGTTTCTAAAACGTCAATAAAGGGGTCACTTTAAGAGATTAGGCGAAACAGCACTTGGTAATTTCTTTTCAAAACCTTAAACCAATGAAATAATGTGATTTATGGTTTTGAGTAAGTATTCTAAAACTACGTGCTCCTCAGTTTTCAAATTCCAATTTTCTCATTTTAAATCGCATTTTATTACGGTTTAAACAGATGAAAGCAGATTTGGATAATGTTAAAAAATTTCTTTAACGCTAATTGAAAAAAAAGCAAACAAAAACACTTATCAACAATCTAAAAACAGGCAATTGTACGCAATTCAACTACTTATTAAAAACTGTTGGTTTTAGAATTCTATTGACATAATTTTGTCAGAAAAAAGTGATAGATAATTTAAATCACCTCACGCTTTATATCTCAAATTGTGACTGTTTGGCTGCCTCATATTTTACATGTATCGAAATATACTAATAAAATTGAGTAAATTTCTATCATCGGTTCATTTGGGAAAATTAAATAAAGAAAAGTAAAAGCATATTCAGAATTTTACCTCCCCGTCTTCAACCCTTTAGTGGTGGAGTTCAGTCGTGTGAGAAAGGGCACATTTTTGATATTCTCTAGAGTACATTTTTAATAACATTGCCCATTTTTAGCTCATTTTTAATAATATTGAATATTTTTTTAAGCACATTTTTGGAAATATTGCCTTATCAGAATTTTTCCCTTTTTTATAACTATAATCAGAAGGATGTATTATTAATGACTGCATTTTGCAAGATATATCGTTGTTGTTGTTGTCGTGTCTATGCATCAGTGCTAGTGCAAAGATTAGAGATATATCGTTAGTTTTAATGATTTGTAATAGTTTCTTCGAAGAAATTAGGAAATTTATTTATTAATGTTCAACATATAAAATCTTTAAGTAGATTTCTTATAAAAGATTTTGTATACAAGGACGAAATTTAAAATAAAATTGACACGAAGACAAAGCATTTTTTTAAGAGTACAAAAAACTTTTTTGTTTGCATGGTTCTTAGAACGTTTTTTAATAAGTCAATATTTGAATTAAAAAATAATTCGTCTGGAGTATAATGCATGGAAAAACAGCTGACATAATAACATTTTTGTGCGCTACATAACTACACAGATGGAATTTCCATTCTGAAATTACAGTAAAGTAACCTTCAGCAGCCTGCCCAACAGATTAACGATAAAGTTTGTGGTTAGAAACATTTTCTTATCCTTTACGGTTGTGAAGCCATTTGCAGCTGATACGGTTTAAGAACCCTGAATACAAAGCAATACGGTTTTGGAATCATTTACAACTGTCATGTTTCTGAACCGTAAAAAAAAAACGGTCTTAGCAGCTTTATGGGTGCTGCGCCATTTATGCATGAAAGTTAGTCTTATATTCCAACTGTCTAGAGTCAGCGATTGAAAAGTTCAAGGCACTAAAAACTCTTTATGTATTAAAGGAGTGGTATCAATGCTGGGATTCGAACCCTGTCTAGTCGGTCAGGATATTTACTGATTATCTCTCTCAGGTACAGTATGTACCCAGCTGCACTGAATAAAATGTCTGAATAAGAAGGTATTAAGTAAAAACAACGAGTAAAAGTTTTTACTCACATTCAACGGTTTAAATATAATTTTTTACTGTTATTTGACTATTTTGATTGGATATGGAAAAATAACAATTAAATAAATTGCTTTTTAGCCATTTTTGACGAGCAATTTCTAACAGCGTATTTTGATGTAAAATTTATCACAGCTTTTGATGTAAGCAATTCAAAATATTAAGAATATTTCTTAGATATCCTTCGGAAAAAATAGTTTCTTTTTCTTTTGACAAGATTCAGGCTCTTAAAATAAACGTAATTTTATGAGCATTACCATTTTAATAGCAAAGGAAGTAGCATATATTAGCGAGTAAAGTAATGCAACATCACAAAATCAATTATCTTAAAATAGTAACACTACTTTGTTAAGGACATTTTTTCGTTAAATTTCTCTGTTCACTTCTATTATACCAGCACCAGAAACAATTCTTAAACGTTTTTCACGTGAACAAAAGAAATGGTGAGGGAAAAAAATAAAATGTAAAAATCACTTTTGATTTATTGCTTTAAAAGTAAAGCGTTGTAATACAAAAAAAAGAGTAATTTCTTTCAGCGAACTATGAAGAAAAGAAATACTTCAACAACTTATTAAACAGTGTTTTAAAGGAAGGTTTTCAATGGAGAAATGAAACGTGAGTGTTTCTATACATATTATTTAGTTATTAAATTGTGTTAAATGACTCGGGAAACTTTTTGGTTCCTACAAACTAATATATAATTTGGCTAGTATGTAATTTGGCTAATGCACAATAGAGTCTACTACCACAGTAACTCATTATCTGATTTAGGAAGAACATGTTAAACCCCAGATAGAGTTTAATTTACAGTAATAAGAAAAAGTACAAATTAAAAAGCCATAAGCTTCAACATTAAAAAAACGCCTGACATTAAAATATAGACGACTATTGTAATTACTTGATTAAAATTTTCATTTGCTTCAAAAATAGATCAATTTAAAAAAAAAAACAGTCGACATGTTTCATGCTCTCAGAGTCGCCCATTTCCTGTCATCTGGCTAGTCTTGTAAATACCAGACGTCTGGCGAGTCTTGTAAATGGGCGCCTGTTTCTGAGCGCTTGAAACATGTCGACTGTTTTTTTCCTATTTATACATTTTTGACGTGAATGAAGTCTTTAATCAAGAAATATCTTACTGCTTCAGTTTCTTGGGACTATTTATTTATTAATTATTATTTCTCGCGTCTTATTAAAACAACGAAATCAATGAAATAGTTGAAATTGTTTTAATTTATTGTTTACATAAAAAATTAGCTATGAAATTAAGAAAATATTAAAATGATTAAAAAATGAAAATTTAATGAATGTTGAATTCTAATGACACTAAATAAAATATAGATTTTATTTCTATGAAAAACATTTGCCTCAATTTAAAATTAATGGACAGATCTTAAATTTGGGGAATTTTTGTTGTCCAACAGAAGAGCAAGTTTCATTATGGAATTTTTTAGCTAGTTGATTTAGATGTTTGTGATTTCCAAACATACCTACAATTATATAAGAATTTATCAAACGCTTTATTTTCTATAAATTTTTAACAAAGGGCAATCCTAGAAAATTGACTCTCCAAAACGACATAGTCAAATTTCTTTTCTTACATTTTTTTCGATTTCCAATTCGTAAAGCAATTTTAAAACACTCATATATTTTTAAAAATGCATTTTATAATAAATCTGGAAGATACCTGTGAATTTGCTTTAAATTTCCTGGTTAGCATTAATTCTTTCATACCATCCAAGAGAAGTGCTACCAAAGATAATTATTTTTAAAGTTACTTAGTATACTATACTAACAGTCTTTGATATTGCTTTCATGATTCGGTATATGGGAATAGTCATTTTTGAAAACTGGATAATTATTTTTAAAGTCATTCAGTATACTATACTAACAGTTTTTGATATTGCTGTCATGATTCGGTATATGGGAAGAGTCATTTTAAAAAACAAGATAATTATTTTTAAAGTTACTCAGTATACTATACTAACAGTTTTTGATATTGCTTTCATGATTCGATATGTGGGAATAGTCATTTTATAAAACAATCTTGCGGTGAAAGATTACTTTTGTTGTTTTTCAGATTTTCAAAAGTGAGTATTTTTAAATGTTGTCCGGACTGTTACCAACGTTTTAAAATTGATTAGTGAAACTTCCTTAACCACTTATCATATACAAAGTAAGTCTGTGAACCATATTTGAGCAACGACGTCTTAAGCTTAAAAGATTTGCCCGCGGTAGTATTAAAAATCAATTATGCAAAATTGCTGGGCCTGTTACTTATCTGCTCTTTTACCTGCGAATACAATTTTAATTTATTTATGACCTATAAGATCCCCACAGAAACAAGTTTTAATTCAACCTTGATGCTGACTGTTAAACTTAGGCAAAACGTATACAAAAAGAAAAGTTAATCATCGAAAATGCTTAGTTTTATTTTTATTTTTAAAACGGTTTCAAATGCAAAAATGCCTCAAATTGGAAAAATCCCCCTTATATTGTCTTATTTATTTACAAATTGGTTGTCATGAATCATGAATGTTATATTTAATTTCCGTAATATAAAAAATAGAATGACGAAACACATGAAGTACATTGTCTTATTTATTTACAAATTGGTTGTCATGAATCGTGAATATAATATTTAATTTCCGTAATATAGAAAATAGAATAATGAAACACATGAAGTCTCATTTATACGACGAAAATATAAATTCTTTCTCATAAAATGATATTGAACTAATGCCTAAATATTATAAGTAATTATATTCCGCTTCATTTACTTAAAAATGTGTGAGCATAAATGCAGCATTTAATTTTTTTTGATTTATTTACTTTCTCTAGAGCCAAATTATGAAACGCATGAAGCAAAAATACAATTACTACAAATGCATAAATTATTGCGAGTGGATATAGAGAATTTATTCCATTTTATTAACTTTAAATCGGTAGGAATGCATTCAAAAATTATTAATTTCTCTTTAGAAAATAGAATAATATGATTCATCATTCATAAAACAAAAGATACATTTACTACAAACAGAATAGCGTCGTGTTATATCACAGCTTAAAATATTACGAGATTATCTAGACTGTTTTATTTACTTATTGATCAATTGGCATAAATATAATAATGTTTAATTTCTTTATAGTCATATAAAGTAAAATTGCAGAAGTCATGAAGCGACATTCATTAACCCAAAGACAAATTTACAATCCATTGTACTATTATATTGTATTATATCAAATATTAAATTACTACGAGAATATATTCCATGCCATTCATTTACAAGTTATATGGCCTAAATATATATTACATTTACGTTCCCTAATGATTTAGAAAATAGAATTATAAAACGCATGAAGCTCCCATCTATAAACTAAAAGATAAATGTTTTACTCATTAAATGATATCGTATTATTATCTATGTTTAAATTATTACAAAGGTAAATATTAAACGCTGTATCGATCAATCTGATAATCAGTTTCAAAGCTCCACTCATGTTTAATGTCATATGACTAAGAATGCAGTATGAAATTTTAATCCTACTCATAATGCATACATTTAAAGCTCGGTTGTCTAATTTAGTCACCTGCGTTACTTACACTTTGATACTAAGCACAATGAATTCTGGGATTAGTATTCAGAGATCGCGGCTTCTAGTGTCATTTTATGTTTCATCCAGTGGCAACAGAAACCTCATTTCTCACGTTTATGGCCTTTCAAAAGAAATGCAGTGCAGGTTTAACTGCAATATCGCAATCAAGAAAAGTGTCCTTTTGGCATTATGTTCAGCATACAAAGAGTTCTACAAGGATAATAACTCCTTTGGCTAACCTCTCGTTGACACGCAGTTGAGATGAAATTATCGTTTGAATATTTAATCGTAATCGATTCTCGAATAGAAGTCTGGACGTACTTAGTTTTGAAATAACAATAAGTGGTATTTCGATAAAATTGATGCGTATAAACTAGGCAGTACTGGGAAATAAAACTCAATATCAATCACTTTTATGTGTACAAACTTNTTGTTAATTTTTTTGTAATTATTTATATTCATAGTATATATTTCAATTTTAGGAATAATTTTGTATCAAAAATGTGTTTTTGTCCTCTCATCTTGGACAATACAGGTTTTTGCCACTTTTTGCCACTTTGCTTGGCAAAAACCTGTTTTTGCCAGGACGGTTTTTACCGGTATTTACAATGGTTTTTTCCACCTGCGGCAAAATCTTACCAACCCTGGTACAAACTTGGTGTAACTTAGCTATTGCAGCAATAGAATGTTATCAAAAACCTAGTTATCGCTTATGTTGTACCCAGTTATGGTTATTCATTTTATTTTATAAAAAATTATTATCTCAAATACTCGATTAACATAATACTTACTCTTATAGAGCAGTATTACTTAATAACAGATCCGAAAATGACCGACGTTTTCAAAAACCAATGAAGAATTCTGCTCAGAAAACTAGATAAATTTTTTTTCACCAAACTTCGTGAGTAGTTACTAAGTTGTTTAACTGATGGTGCTGCTACTTGCTGCGCTTGATAATATTTTCAATATAGCTACAAAAGTAACGCCCAGTCTTGGAAAAAATTTCAGCAGATACTGGTGTTTTTATTTTAATTAGAATAATCTGACACACGATAGAAAACAATGCTGTATAATTTTTACATGTAGGTTGAGAAAGTAAATAGTTTTGAAATTTTACGAAAGTAAGCTGCTTTCCCAATTAACGAGAAGCAAATTGCTTTGTTAAACAAGCTTTTCTTTTTTTTTTGCTTAATTGGTTTTAAAAGTCAACGTTAATTTTTTAGGACATTCGGTACGTGTGATTTGTATATTTGAATACGCAAGCTGGGATTGTTTTCTTTACTCGTATCTAAGCGGGTAACATAGTTACTTTATTGTAACATTCTAAAATTGTTAAACGCATCTCTAGACCAGTAGAGTTGTCTTCTTTATGTTAACAAATAAATGTTAACAAATGTTATAAAAAATCATCGAACTAAAATCGAGAACATTCGAAAATTTGGACTCCTTAACGTTAGTTTTATTCTTAGCATAATTCACCATATCTCGAGAACTTTGTACGCAAATGGAAAATTTTTGTACACAATTATATAATTAGTTTATCCAGAGATAACTACATAGAAAAAATAAATTTTATTTAATACTTATTATTTTTCATTATTTTCTTTAATAATAGTAGAAAAATTCTGAATTGTAGGTATACAATGTTATCTTCTTAAAAAAATAAATCTTAAATGGCAAAACACAAAAGTTGAGAAAAATCGGTCGATTAAATTCTGAGAAATCTAATTTAAAAAATATTGCTTCTTTAAAATTCAATTTTACAGGAACTATTCGACCAATTTTGCTCAAACTTTGTATTTTGCAATTTAAAATTAAATTCTTTGAAATTATGTAAAAAATTGTATACCTTTCATTTGAAATTTTATTCGACTATTATTAAAGGAAATATTGAAAAATAATAAATATTTATTAAAAGTTATTTTTTACTTAAAATTATCTTTAGTTGAACGAACGAGAAGCGGTGAAATGTGCACAAAATAAAATCAAAATTAAGGGGTTCATACTTTGAACCACTTTTTTGACCAAACCATTGAGACCATATTTCCCAGATCACCCCTATATTTTGAGGGTCAAGAATCTGAATCCGTCTACAAAAAGGTATGTTTATTCAAAGAAAGATCTCAAAACTTAAAATATCATCTGCATTCATTAATTAACATATTTGAGATCCATCCTTCAAACCATTAAGATTGAGTTTGAGAATGCAAAGTTCCGATCATTAGATTAAAAGTTATTCAGAATAGTCAGTTTTTTTTGTTTATTTTGTGCATTGTTACATAGTCATTACATTTTGAAATGGTGACTTGATTTGATTTTAGATATTCGCAATCAAAATTACTTGTAATCGCTTCTTGTTGTGATTACTAGGAATCGTAACAGCCTTAAAAGAAAAAATATTGTTATTTGTAATTGTTACTCTTTGTAATCGTTTGTTTAAAGTAGTTTATTGCGTTGAACTTTTTATTTGTAGTTAAAAACAATTGTAGTTGATTTAGAAACCACTTCTTTTCAGCAAATTTTCACAAAAAAACTTTAAATTTTAAATTTATTCTTGATTAGTGAAAAAAATTAGATGAAAAATAATTAATTTATGTCTTATTTAAAATATTTCTGATGAAGAAAAAACTTTTAATAATTATTCATTAATTAGTATTGCTTCATTAATCTTTATGCATCATTCTGAATGTCAAATGACCACCTCATAAAAAATAATCGATTTAGAAGCACCTTTTCATCATATTTTCACAAAAAAGTTATTCATTTCGAATTTGTTCTCGATGAATTAAAAAAATAAAATTAAAATAATAAAATTAAAATAATAAATAATTTATGCCTTATTCAAAATATTTCGGACGAAAGAAAATTGTTTAATAATTATTCATTAATAAGTATTATTTCATTAATCTTTATGCATCATTCTAAATGCCAAATGACCACCTCATAAAAAAATTAAGTTAATAAGTGTTGACAACACAAAGTAGAAGTTATAAATTTTTAAAGTTTTGTGACATTTTAAATTATACTAATATTGTTAAAATAACTTTTTTGGTGAAATTAAAATTTTTTATCACGTTTACTACCAAAAGGTATGATAATAAAAACATATTCTATTGCTAATTTTGAAAAAAAGTCATTACCAAAGGACTACGTTAAGAATTACCTTACTTTCAGGTGTTCCCATTGAGCCAGAAATGACACTAAATATTACAATATTCTGGTAATTTTCCATTATATTTTATTTTTAGTATTCATTTTTGTTATTATTTACTTTTATTATCATTTATTTTTATTATTATTTTATTATTATTTAGTATTTATTTAGAAGCCAACCTAATTCTTAGTTGACGACTGTCAATATAAAATCTGTAGCAATGTGATTTTTAGCACAACTCAGAAGACAAGGGTACTCCTATTTTAAGCATTGGGACAAGCACATTACAACATGTTACAAGTACATGTTACAAATTAACTTCCTTTTCAAAAATTATTTTTTTATCCGTTTTGAAAGTTTTATTTCAACGCTTATGCAATTAGCAATGGACAAAAAAAGTTGTTCTGCTGCTTTTCTCGAAAACTATTGCGATGCACTTACGTTGTTTTTCAACTGCACGGCAGCATTCATATCAACTATACTAAACAGAAGAAGTTAGAATTTTCCTTATAAATGGTAATAGTTTTAAATGAATTTAATTTTCTTTTAATGCTAACCATTTTATTTCAATTAATTTTGCTTGAAAATGTTTGATATGTTCAGTTAACATAACTTTATAAATGGTAATAGTTTTAAATGAATTTAATTTTCTTTTAAGGCTAACCATTTTATTATAGTTAATTTTGCATGAATATGCTTGATAAGTTCAGTTTACATTATGTACAATTAACATAACTTTATAAATGGTAATAGTTTTAAATGATTTAACTTTCTTTCAATGCTAACCATTTTATCATAATTAATTTTGCATGAATATATTTGATATGCTCAGTTAACATTCATACCACAGAATGTTTCTTTTTAAACTAACATTATTGATTGTCTCATTTACATATTAAAGAGTTTGGGGTTCAAAAGATTCGTGATTACCACGATTAGAGTTCAGGCAGAATTCAGAAAACTTCGCAAAGTACATAATATTTCAGTCTCTACAAAGGTTGCCATAGTTATTGTACAAATAGTATATTTAGTTATATAATCGAAAGAAAAAGTAGTGTAAAAAACTACTATTTTCTTTTATTTTTAACGATTCTGTTTTAACAAAAATAATTTTGACATCGACATTTATTTAAACAGCGTAATTTGCAAAATTAGTTTTGAATGTCCTGAATTAGTTGTTTTCAAAAGATTAAAGCCTGGAATTGCTACGTTAGATTAGAAAATACACATTTTTATCAAAACACTTGTTAATTCTACTTTCAAACTAAAATAGCTTATTTATTCCTAAACTGATATAAAAACACAGCGTTGGATAAGTAAATATATATTTTTTAACAAGGCATGTGTAAGTTAATCTTTTAGAAAAAAATAAGTTTTTTTCCCTTTTAATAAAAACATTTATTTTCATTAAAATCTAATTTTTCCTAAAATTATCGAATAACAAAGTTAGATTAGTATATACACATTCATGGTATATTTTTAGTTGCTTCTTAGAAAGACGTTAGTTTATTCCTGTTTTAAATTTTAAAATGGGGAGTAATTTTATTTCATTTTATAACCATCGTTGAATATCTTATCAATTTTGAGTTTACAACCATCGAAGTTCAACTCCGTAGCCTTGTAACATTGAATCTAATCCAGAAGACAAGGGAACTTCTGAATCAAGTATTGGTAAAGATTTGACTTGGTGGAGGGCTTTTTGATGGAAATAATCCGCCTTTGGGTTATATGAAGAGGAAAACTACTTCCCACAGTTAGTCTGATGGCAAGGGGACTCTAACCCGTGATCCGTCTACTACTGAGGATATTTTTTCGTGAACACAGTGGTCGGTGAGAGCCGGGTGCGGAATTCGTATCGATCAACCATCACTGGGTTTCGAAATCGGTTCAACTAATTGGGAAACGAAAGCTCTATCGCCAGAGCTGTCACGGCTTACTGGGGAACAATTTTTTTGTTTCGTGTTGCAGGAGATTTTTTTACAGATCTTAGGTACTTTCGTATCACTGATTTCAAATCTGTAATCTGTTTCTCCCTCTGAGTTACAGTTATTTTAAATGCCATTTTAGTCCATTTTTATTGAGATGTACAAGTTTAAGAATGTTATACATAACAGGAGGTCACATAAATGCTGCGAAAAACTTCTAGGTGAATTAGGACCAAACACATCATGATTCACATCATCAAGACTAAATTACACCTGAACCCATACTGATACATCTGAACCCATGTCGTCGTACGCTGCTAGGGGCACTTCCATGTTACGAACTATTTCTCCGTGTACTTTTAAACAGGTCATAATTCGAAGCACTCTTAACTGCGAACGACAATATTTTCGGACATGGGTTCCCATGCAATTTTAGCCACATGTTATGTCTTATCTCCCAAAGAAGCGTCTCGCAACATGTTACGGCACCCAGGGTACATACCAATCCAAGTTGCACAATAAATCTCCCCTATGCAATAACTGCAAAGTCACAGATGACCTGGAACATATACTGATTCACTGCCCTCTATTTGATAACATAAGAAAAGCAAATTTCTCGGTAAACCTGACCTATAGCTCCCTCAAACAACACTGGAGGATACCAGCTATGCAAAAGGGCATAGAACGAATCATCGAAAGCCACTTTAGCACTGGCTTGCCACCAGACACGTCATAATAACAAAAATGTTAAAACTGTTTTTTCTCAGAACATTGACGTCACGCATTGAAATTCAAGGACATATCCAAACCCCGTCAAACTTTTCGATTTGTTGTAAAGGTGAAAAGTTCCCTTTCCACCTACCCTAAGTTTTATAATTAAAATATAGGACACTTTGTGTATGGCATGGGTCGCCAAACTTTTTGGATCATAGACCCCTTTATAATTTTTCGAAATCTCCATCGACCCCCATAAAACTAATTTTTTGTTAATTAAAATAAAACTCTATTAGATACTGTGTTTGTACATTTATTTTATAATTTTAAGCATTTTTTAGAGTAATAGTACATTGTGTAACAATAGTTTTATGAAAAATATATTAATGTTGAAATTTAAATACCTTAATATTTATTTAATAATAAGTAACTATAAATAAGTAGAAATAATAAGTAAAGTAACTACAGATTTATTGCTTCTTAATCAATGAGATGGGTGTGCCCTGTGTTTTATTGCAAGGTTCGCTATATTGGGCTCAAAATTGGTCAATTTTAATCTTAAAACCCCTCGAAACTCCACATTTAATTTATAACGGTACGTAGTTAAGATTGAATTCACCGATTTACCCCTCCGATTCGGATCGACCCCCATTCGAACCCCTGGCTCAGATCGACCCCCGCTTTTGTTAAATAGACCCCTGGGGTTCTATATAGACCACTTTGGCGACCTCTGGTGTATGGAATTAACTTTTCACCTGTACTTACTTTCACATTTGAACTTGTTTTGATACATGGACTGGGTCAGCTTTCCATCTGTTAAAATTAACGACTTTGTACACCGAGTTAACTTTTCATCTGTTTTGCTAACTATATTTTGAATTCAAGTCACACTTTCTATTCCTCATTGTAAATACTCATCTTCCATTTGTTTTTCAAACTGGGAATTGTTTTTGTATTTTTAGTTGATCAATAAAATTGCTCCCCGGATGCCCCCGACAGGGGGCGGGACGGGGTTAAGCGTTTCTGATGTATTCGACCCTCATTTATGATAACGTTTTTAAATTTGTACTTTTCAACAAAAAATAGCCTAAAAATGTCATTTGAAAAAGAAAATCTACAGTTTTAGAAACTAAAAACTAATTTCAGCTTTAAATTCCCCTTACTCGAATTAGGCAAAATCATGTATTTGAATAAATGCAAGAAAAAAATGCCCTTAGCGTTATCAGTTGTTTTTTCCTAGACAATGTTATACACTGAGTGGTCAAATTATTATGACCACCTCAGAGTTTTATGCAAATGAGTTATTGCGTCACAGCGTTGCCGCTAGAGGGCAAGATAACCATAACACGGGAATGCTGGACAAGTGAATCATCAGTTACACTGTGTTGCTTGCTCAGATATGGGAAACAAAAGTGATTTAACTGAATTTCAACGTGGAATGAATGTGGGTGCGAGATGTGTCGGCTGCACTTGTGAAGTGTTCTAGAGCAGCAGTTGTTAATGTGTACAAAGAATGGACAATCAAGCAAAAAACCGGATCTCAACTTCAGACTTGTGGTCGTCACAGGGTACTGAATGCTCGATCAGAGAGAAGGCTGGCCAGGGTTGTGCAGCGCAACAGGAGAGCAACAGTGCGACTAATTGCAAGTGATCTTAATCAAGGAGCAACTGTGAACGTCTCTGAACGTACTGTTCGACGCACATTGCGCCGTATAGGGTATGGAAGCAGACGACTGAAGGGATGGTCATAATAATTTGGCCATTCAGTGTATATTCGCAGTGGTAGACTAATAAAAGGGATTAAAAGTGCTCGTATTTTATACCGTAATTTGATTCAGAATTTTTTACCGTAGCCCACATTAAGATTACAACTGACTTAAGTAATACTATAGTTTAATCTTTTCTAATATATCTATGAGTTGGCTCATAGGTGGCAACACGGCTATATTAAAGAACATACTAATTTAACATACTAAACATACTAAATATTGAACATACTAACATATTCAACATACTAAAAACGTACTAAATTTAAAAAAAAGCAAAAGTACTGTAGTTCGAAGTCGAAATAATCAAAGTTTTCACCTTATTTACATATTATAGGCTATTCAATAGAATTTTAAAAAAACTTGACTTAAAAAAGCGAAAATTTTCATTTTTCAATTTCTAACGAACATTTTCTAGCTTAGGCTGTCACCAATGGAACTCAAATATTCTTCTATGATAAAGTTTTGATTTTTTTTTAAAGGAACGTGGTAAAACCAAATGAACTTTTCCATTTTATGGAGCATTCGCGTGCTTTTTATCATCTAGAAACTAAAATCATCTTTTAAAGAGTCTTTTCGTAAATCTCACCCTCCTCGACCAAATTACTTCCTAGCTAATGAAGTTTAACTTCTCCCATGCAACAAACATACTCATTTTTGGCTTCAAGTATTAGTTAAACTGCACTTTTTTATAGCTTGGAACAAATGGCGAAATTAAAATTTACAGTTAAATGAGTTAACGATTTTGGATTTTTATTTCCTGACAAACAAGGTCAGTAAAATAACAAGTGATACTGAATAATGTTTCATTAGATATAAAAATGTAATTCATTACCTTGTGTATTTCATAATTTGAAATTATGCAATTTGTAATTTGAATACATAGACTAAATTACTTCCTACAATATTTTACATTATTTTTATGTATGTAAATTTGCATGGTAAAATTCAAAATTGGCGCGAAATTAGTCAAATAGTTCCTAAGAAGTTAAATTTTAAAGAGGCCCCATATTTAAAATTCGACTTTTCAAGAACTATTCGACCAATTTTGCTCAAATTTTATAAATTTACTTATTTTGGAACAATGTAAAAAATTGTATATCTTAAAATTCAACATTTTTTGATTATTGTTAAATAAACTAATAAAAATAATATATATTTACTAAATAATATATATTACTAAATAATAATATATATTTATTTTGTTTGGAATTATCTTTAGATAAACGAATTTGAGAATTTTAAGCAAAATTTTTTCAACTTGCTTAGAAAGTTCTCGAGATATGACGAAATACGCAAAAAGTAAAATCAATTTTAAGGGGTTCAAACATTAAATCGCTCTTTTGACCATACAATATGGACCATATTTCCCAGATTGCGGTATTCCCAATATATTTTGGTGGACAGAAATCAGAATCCGTTTGAAGAAAAGCATTTTTATTCAGAGAAAGTACGACTTTGTATTTGATTTCGTAACTTAAAATAACTTAAAATATCGTGAGCACTAATTAATTAGCATATTCAAGAGCACCCTCTCAAACCACTAGGAGTGAGTCTTAGAACGTGAAAATCTGATCATTAGATCTAAAGTTATTCCGTGTGGTTCTTTCTTTGCGCACTGTGCAACTGCTGGAATAATAGATAGCATAACTATATATACTTTTAATAACTTGGAAGAATAGAAAGATTTTAATTTACACACAGATGAGCTGACTGAAGGAGAATATCAAAGTCGAAATAACTAATTTGCATACTTGTAAACTGCAATAACTACAAGCATATACTTGTAATTTGTAAAAACATTACTAGTTTTTATTTTTGCTACTGCAAGAGATGCATTAACTGGTGACACATCTGTATATCGTAAAAAGAAATCGTATTAATTTTAATATAATTTATATAACTTTTCAAACTTTCCCAAAAGCTAAGTTTCATATGTTTTTAGTTCATTTAATACTTCAATTGGATACGAAAATTAAAATTGTAGCTAGAAATTAAACATTTAAAAAAAAGCATTTAAAATGAGAATTAGAATTTGTTTCTTTGTTAGAGTATTTTTGTCATTACTTCTCTTTACCCAAGACTAAATTAAATATCACATCACGTAAGGAGAAGTCGCTCAGCGACCACGATACGTGCTTGAGTACTGTAATCACTGGCCTACAGTCACCCATTGAGTTACAGGTTGTCAATTGACTCCTTTTCGTTAATTCTGAAGATCTCCACTAAATTGTAATTGGTTGTTCAGGAAGAAGATACTCAGATCGATCCAAATGGTGGAAAAAAAATTTCGAAGTTCCTCGTCTGATTTTTAATTAAAATATTTATTTCTTGAAGAAACATTTCGAAAGTTGCATTAACACAGCAATATTTCGATATATATTTTGCTAATAAAATGTAAACACGTTTTAAATTTTTTTTCACCCAAAGTATAAATTTTAACACGAATACTTTCATATGTACACTGAGAAAAATGTATCGTCATAATTATTATAAAAATTACTGTGTTTCTCGCTCTAGGAAACCTCGAAAATTTTTACTGAATTTTTTGTGTTTTTTTTAATGATTTTATTACATGTGATAAAATAGGCTAAATAGAGCAAAATTTGGTATTTTATCATGATACATTAGAGCATGGCAAAAAGTCCTTAATTCATTAAAATTTACTTTTCAATGTAGTATTTTTAAATAAAAGTATTGTAAAATGAACTATAATTAAGAAGACCAGAAATCTCGATAAACTGCTACCATTTGAAAAATTACCAAGTGAATGGTTTAAATACCATTCTTTTGCTTTTATTACCTACATATTATGTATGCATATATATATAATTAATAATGAAAATTATGATTAAATTTTTCCCATACAAAATTTTAAGTTCAAATACACATTTACTATAACTTACGTGGGCCTTATCTCTCTCTCTCCATATATATATATATACATATATAGCCATGAAGATACAAAAAGGCCACTCATTTTCGAAGGCTCTTGTTATTTAAACAGGGATTCTGAAAGGAAATTGGCTGCAAGAATATCATTAACTTAATCAAAGATCGTTCAAATGGGAAAATGTTAACTAATGTTTACCAATGAACCTTGAATAAAGTTAAACCAATGACAAATTGTTATTTTAAAAGTTATTAAAACTATTCCCCATTCTTTTCCATAAATAAAGTAAGAATTTTAAATCAAAAGTTTAAAATATTATTAAAATAAAATAATATTAAAAATATCATAAATGCTTTTAAGAAAATTTATATAATACTTAGACACGTTTTAAACTTTTTAAGATTATTTTGTTAAATTGAATATCTGATGATATAGATTTTTGACACGATTTTATCAGTTTCACAACAACGAAAAAAAAAAGCTTCTTTCTTGTAAAACAAATCCCTACTTCTAGTTAATGAAATCAAAATGTACGGTATTTAAACCATTCATTTGGTAATTTTTCCGTTCATATGGTAATGGTTTACCTGTAGAAAACGAAATAAATTTAACCGGATAAATATACTTTTTATCATTATCTAAGGTATCATGTTAAATTAGTCAAACTTTACCACATTTACCAAAGTTTATCATATAAAGCTATATTTTATTCCTAATTTTATCAAAAACACTAACAAAGCGTTTCGGTAAAGATTACTGAGATTTTTGTCGCTATCATGGAGCCAGAAAAACAATAAATTTTATCATATTCTGATTGGTTAGAACATATCTTTTTCTCAGTGAAATAACAATTTCAAATTACTCTGATTTATTTTCCAAAAATATGTTTACAGAATTAAGTAGTATTGAAATACTGTAAGTTTTTCAAACAAAATCCAAGTGTGATGTCCTTTTTCGCTATTGTAAAGAACATATCTTGAAATGTAATTTTTGGGTAATAAGTGAAATAATTTCTTAAGAAATTATTTAAAAAAATTCAAAATTCGAAAAATTAATTTAACAAAATGCAATTTATGGTTCAAAATCTTAGAATGAAGTCTTTTCATAAATTTTGTTTCAAGACAATATTCTATTTTACTTATTATAAACAGTATGAGCTATAATTTTGAAACATATATAAATTAAAATTAAATGAAATAATTACTAAATTATTTGTAAAAATTTAATAATTTCTGGTAATAATTTTGATGCTGTAAAGACTACGATTATTTTTTTAAATTTCAATTAACTGTATGAGCAGTAAATCAGTAAAATTATCAGTATAATTAGTATTAAGATTTGGTATTTGTAAATCAAATCAGTAAAATTGTTGCAAAAAGTAACAAGTGATAATTGCAGTGAAAACCAAGAAAT
The DNA here is from genome assembly GCF_043381705.1 of Parasteatoda tepidariorum. Lineage (NCBI taxonomy): Eukaryota > Metazoa > Arthropoda > Arachnida > Araneae > Theridiidae > Parasteatoda > Parasteatoda tepidariorum. The sequence continues at coordinate 77,767,294 of NC_092211.1, read as the reverse complement.
AATTAGCTTAAAAAAATAAACTATGGCATTACATCCAAAAATATTGTACAAAACTAAATTATTTGTTACTTTTATTGACTAATATGAAATATCCCGTAATGACTAATATAAAATCTCCCGTAATGGTAAAATATTCTAGATATATTTATTTAATGATATTCTTCTGTTTAAAATTAAGTGAAAAACTTGTTTCAGAATTTCAAATAAACTAAAAGTTTCGTAAAAAAATTTTTTGATCCAAAAAAAGCGCTTTTTTAAACTATTTACAAAAGTAGCACATTTGTTTAATAACCTAATTGTTCTAAAAATATTAAACATGTTGATAGTTCTAGAACTTTTGAAATTTATACTACAGTCAAACATACAAGTTAAAATACCATCTGAAAATGAAATACTTTGCTCGCTTAAGAATATTAGTTGTTATCTGTTAATAATTTAGAAAATTAGAAACGCAAATCATGCAAAAAACGAAGAATGACTAAATATATGTATTTTAGCAAAGCAGCACTTCATCAAAGGAGCACACTGTCTTGCCAACACACAGGAGCCTTTCTGTCGTCAGTGGTAATACCAAAAGCAAACTGTGCCACTAGGTCCCATAATTGATAAACTAATTATAAAAAAACAATTAAAAATTTAAAATTGAAATGTAAATCCAATGAAAAATTAATTAAAAATTAAATACCCAATTCAAAGAACTAATAATGAAACTCTCACATATAGAAAAATAAATAAAGATAAAGTTATAGTTCGAAAAAATATATAAAAATAAAATATAATTTGCCAAATCTCTAAAAATGCTTTAGAAATATTTCAAATGTTGACCCTTTTCGGAAATCTAAAAAAATAGAGCAAAAACATTCAAAGAGTAAAAATTCCATCTGCTGTGCTGCCATTATTCAGTGCTGCCATCTATATTAAATAAAGGGCATGATATAAAGGGCAATATAAAGGGCATGATAATAAAGGGCATGAACTATAATTTTTATACAAAGATAAATTAAAAGCGAAGGAAATAAATACTAAATTGTTTGTTATGAATTAATAATTTCAGGCAAACATTTGTATGCTGTTTAAAACCTTAAATTTTAGTCATTTGTATGAACAGTAAATCAGTAAAATGACCAGTATTACAAATAAAAATTTGTTATTGTGAATCAAAGCAGAAGAATTGTGGCAAAAAGTAGGAAGTGACAATTGCAACGAAAACGAAAAACCAATTAGCTTAAAAAAATTAAACTATGGCAGTTCATTTGCAAATATTGTCGAAACTAAATCATTTCTAACTTGTATAGGTCAGCATGAAGTAATCGTCACGTAACTGTAAAATATTCCAGATATATTTCTTTTCATGATATTCTTTTGTTTGAAATTAAGTGAACAATTAGTTTTAGAACTTTAGATAAACTAAAATTTTCGTAAAGAAAATTTGTAATCCAAAAAAATTATTTTTAAAACTACTAGCAAAATTAATACAACCGTCGAAAACCAATTTGTTCTAAAAATATGAAACATATTTATAGTTCTCGTACTTTCAAATTTATACTCCAGTCGAAGATAAATGTTAAAATACCATCTGAAAATAAAATATTCTACACTTTTAAAACACATTGGTATTTATCTGCCGCTTAATATTAGTTTCTTTGGCATAGTAAAAAAGCTTCTATAAACTTTATAAGGAGTTAAAATAAACGTTATTTCCATTTAATTTGAAGCATATTATTTAATACGATAACTATATTTTTAAAACCATAATTTCAGATAAACCGAGATTATATGAACAGAAAAATTATCGAATGATTTAAATACTGTATGTTTTGGTTCTTAATACCAAAACTATAATTTTTTTTTACCAAAAATGACATTAACATGCAGTACCACAATTTTACAAGAATGTTTTTCTCCATGTAGACAAAGTCTATAAGTCCTGTAAGTTTTTTTTCCTTCCAATTTTGATAAATCTATTACGGGAAATTAAACTGTCTGAATCAAATCAAGAAATTATCTGTATCAAGACTTTAACAACTTAAGTTGGTTAATGGCTGTGTATGAAGTTATTTTATTAATTTTAGCAAAAATACAACTAAAGGAATTTGTATTTGAAATCAATTCGTACATTGACTTTCAAGAAGAACGATTACATTTGAATTTAAATAAGATGACAAAAGAGGACTTTTTTCATGTTGCTTTCAATTTCTTGAGAGAGAAAGATAAATTGAAAGTAAGGGTTCCCAGTAATTCAATTAAGCTAAATGTGATTTAATGTCAGTTTCAAAAAACTTTCAAAGCAGCTGGGTAAATTTCTTCCCAAGAATAAAATTAAATGTTAGAGAAATTAGAATTGAATTGGATACCGAAGAGTAAATTTTTTCTCTCATTTAACTATTCTTAATCAAATTATGCAATTAATAGTTAGAAAATACATGCTCAAATAATAGTCCTTTTGTAATTTTCTCAAGCTTTTTTGCAAAAGAGTTTAAGGGACTTCTTTTCAAGATTTAGAATGGTCTTGTTTGTTTTGCTAAATTAAATCTGAGATGAAAATTATTGATTGATGTAACGCAAAAAAAATAATTCTTAATTGTAATAAAAACTTTGCTGTTTTTTTCTTTGTAATATTTTTTTTAATCAGTATGTAACAATATTGTCGAACATATATGTATGGACTTGTTGCATAAAGTAATATAATTAGTATCTACAATTTTTAATTTACGATATTTAAAAGCGAGTTTTCCGATTAACAAAAACACGTTTTTATAAATAAAAATAAAATATAACCTGTCTCTGTGAATTCTGCTGCGTTTTAATGAAATTCGAAAAACTTATGAAGTATCTAACTGGATATATATATATATATATATATATATATATATATANAACCAATCAGGATCGAGTATATATACATATATATATAATTAGCTACAAAAAGGGTAAAGGCAAGTGAATCATCAATCCCAATTCCACTTTCTTCAGTCAATGATGATCAGTTGATGCCTTTTCACGGTAGTGCACAAAGATTTGAGCTATGTTCTAATGTTCTAGTGAATCATCAAACACACTGTGTTTCGCGGGAGTTATATGAGCAAAAGCGTGATTTATCTGAGTTTGAACGCGGAATGATTGTAGAATCTCGAAGCGTCGGAACCAGAATCAGCAAAACGGTTGCTCTTGTGAAGTGTTCGAGAGCATCAGTTATTAATGCGTACAGAGAGTGGAGTGACAAGCAGAAAACCTTGTCTCAACGTCAATATACTCGTCGCACAGGTCATCACAGGTTACTGAATACTCGAGGTGAAAGGAGGCTTGCTAGAGTTGCCCAGTCCAACAGAAAAGTAATAGTACGTTAAATAGCCGGGAATCATAATGAAGGGACAACTTCCAGCGTTTCTGAAAGAAACGTGCGCCGCGCATTGTACGGTATAGGCTACGAGAGCCGGATGAATCGCGTTTTCAATTACAACTTGCGGATGGCAAGACTCGGATCTGGCGGCGCAAAAGTCCTACTGCATTGCCTCAACACTGCTGAAGGCAATGTTGAATGTCCAGGGGAGTTTAGGTGTTACCGCAGATCAAGTACACCCTGTTATTTTAATGGTGTACCCTGCGGGGATGGATACTTTCAGTAATACAATAACGCTTGTCATACTGCTCGTATTGCAGATGGTTCGAAGAATATGACGATGATTTTACCTTGTTTCTTTGGTACCACACAATCACCAAATCGCACTCGAATCCAGAATTTTAGAGATGAGAACGAAGGGGGATTTGACATCTGGATCCAGTGCCATTCAATTTGACGGAACTGAAAAGTGCAGTTCATCGGATATGGGGTCAAATTCCCTATACCACCAACCAACATCTCATAGAATATATGCCAAGAAGAATTCGAACAGTATTACGGGCTAAAAAGGGTTCAGCAGTGTATTGAGGAGGTAGTCACAATAATTTGGGCTCTCATTGTATATATATACATATATATTGTAGTTTAGTTCTTTATATATACCATATATGCTAGATAAAGCAGAAATATAATCTTAATAATGATAGTGAACTGCTTACATGTTAAAAATTGTTAAACTGTTTGTTCTGTTTTGTGTCTGTAGTTTCTGATCTGTTTCTGTAGGTTTTTAACTAAAAGTTGAATGTCGAAGTCTTGGTTGTTGCATTTTTGTCCATTTTTTAATAAATTTATTAGTTCATCTAACCTGTACAGTCCTAAAATTAACAAATATTTATCTTAGTATGGAAAAAAAAATTAGAATCCTCTTATACAATTTTAATGTAATCCTAATCTTAAAATTTCAGTTGAAAGACAAGTGTTTTATCGATTTTAGGTCATAAATGATTTGGGTCGTAAAAAAAGGAGAACAATATAAAATGCCAGTATATTTTGCTTCTATTTATTGATTTAGATTTTATGATTCAAATACCACTTTTCTGCTCGTAAATTTTAATGGAAAATAAATGTTCTAAAAATGCTACAGATTATTGTACTACTATTGATATGTAACTACTTTCAGATACGATTTTCATACAATTCTTTCTACATTAAATCATACCTTAAAATACCTCTCTCATACCAATTTTAAGGCGTAGGAAGTCGTTCTTTCGTAAAGAGTCATGAATATTAATTATTAAAACTAGAAGATTATTTTAAATGTTGATGTGTAATCATATCCGGGGAAGCAAAACTCATTAGGAAAATCCCGAAAGTTCTCCGGAGTCTATATGGCTTCATGTTTTTGAACAAATCAAGATCTTTAAATTTTTCCTTTTAAATTAAGTTCAATTACGTTATGAAATTCAATCAAATACTTCTCAAAATTCCTAAATTTAAGGCAGGACATTCCAAAAAACCGTGCCTTTTTTCATATTTTCATACCTAGAATATTTCTGTGCCATGTCGCAACCCCCCGCCTGTGCAAAACCCTCAATGTAAACTATTAAAACTCTCAACGTTTCTGTGGAATAACAGTCAAGTTTTATTGAAATGCCAGATTGTCTTATAATTAAAAGCCATTGAATGACCTATCTTGATAAAATGACCATCAAATTAATTTGTTGGAATTGGGGACAGAGAACTTTAGAAGTTAGATGGAAGAAACGAAAAAAGATAGTGTCTATGAAGTTTGAAAATCCAAATTGCACTGCAAAACAGTGGTTGGTTTTAAACAATATATGAAAAAATTATAAATTATGCCTTCCGGTTCCAGTTTGAGTTTTTCTCTCAGGACGGTGGTAGAAAAATATTTTACAGATTAATAGATACTAGCTTATTTAGGTAGCAGAAGCGGCCGGTGCGCAATGATAACATTATCTTTATTGTGTTGTTGTCATCAAACTATGGTGCCTTAATCTCTGTGATTTCCCTGACATATAATTCCTGATTGCATGAATGATTTCGGGCTTTACTCTTATTGATTTTTTTAAAATTCATAATCTTATAAATATTGAATATCAATATTGTTCCTCGTCCTTCAATGTTGCAACTTTTTCAAAATTCTATTGTTTAAATGCTTGTAAATTTAAACAGAAATCAAAAAACAGGCTTCATAATTTGTTTATCATCTGGGGTAATACTGTTGCTCAAAGTCAACTCATTTTATATTGAATTTACCACAATCTAGCATTTTTCTCCTGCATTTATGTCTTCGTGGGGTATTAATAAATCTGTATCCAAATTATCTATACACAGTATTGGAGCAATGTTAATTGGACATTTACTCATAATGTACTTTAAACCAGTATTAGCATATTTAGCACACATGAAAACTGTACTAATTACCATAATACCAGTAATGCGTAATTAAACATCATTGGCATCAATAAAAGTATGGCAGTTTTTCACTTATCTCCAAAATGAATTAGTATTTTGTACTTTATAATTTTTACATTAGTATATTGTAATTTTTTGTACAATAGCTTATTTTCTATTTCAATCACTTCCTATCGCTAAAATGAATGAAACTAACTTAAATTATCAAAAATAGCAAGGCGAGTTCTTAAGTCCTCTCTTAAACGAATTAGTACGATTATTTCATTAATTTTGCTTTATGCTCGAACAAAGCTAATAATTTTTTCTAATTTAAATTAGTTTTAATTACCAAAACTAATTTATCATAATCAGCAAAATGATATGTAGATTTTTTACATTTCACCTAAATGACAATGTCTCCATTTCTATTGTTTTTAGTGCTTAACTTATTATTTTGTTTTGATTAATGCTTAATAAAAAATAAATTGAGGATCATTGCCTCCAATAACAATTTGACGAATTCATAGGTTTCTTTATTTGAATTTTGTATTTGCTCTTCAATAAGAAGAAGATCACGAATACTCACAACTACGCGAGCACTAATTGATAGTTTATAAGCAAAATGGCGTGTTAAAGCTAAGTTTCTCCACATAAGTTCGAATGTTAATTAACGTTAAGTTATTTAAATACAGCACCGTATTGCTCGTCAAATATGTTGAAATAAAGTTCTTTCCCGTCTACGTCTTTCATTTAACTTAGATCTATTGTTTATCTATGCATTTTATAGTAACCGCGATGAATATTTTTGTTTGGTGGACTTAGCAACTTCGATGTATGATTAGTTTGTTTATGTCCCACACGGCTTTATGCCTGCCTTTGTCTTAAGAAATGTATAGTGGAAGAACTGAAATATTTGTGAAAGAATATAGAATGTGTCACTTAATAAAATTGGTACTTTAAGGTCTTGGCTTACTCGAAACAGAATGGAAAGAATAGTAGCTAACGTAAACAAAAGCCGGGTTTCAGCAACCAATCAGGATCGAGTTACCCACATTATGTCACTTGTAGGGATCCAATTAGTACCATTTATCCAATAATTTGGGGTTTAGTACAATAGCTTATTTTTTTCTTTCAATTAATAGTACCTATTGACAAAATTAATTAAGCATCATTAGTATTAAAATTGGTACTTCGATGCTTTTACTTTTTTCCTAAACTAATATCATTTCTTCATCATTTTGCCATTTGGTAGATAGGTGTTTTTTTTATTTCAAGTATTTTTTTTTATTATCTGCTCAAATTCAAAGTGAAGAGAAATATGTAAATACAAATAATGAATAAATAAATAAATAAAATATCATTGTTGTCAAAAACAATATGGCAAAATTTCTACACTTATTTAAACGAATTAGTACTATTTCTTCATTAATTTTGCTCTTATATGCATATTTTTTTACTTAAATAACCGTTGATTTTAAACTATTTAGTTATATAAAAACACGTTTTTAAAGATAACTATCAGCAAAATGAATACGTATATAACTTTAAGAATGCTAATTTGGTACCACGTTTATGTTAAGCATTCAGCTTATCTGACATAAAGAAGAAAAATTAAATAATAAAAAACGTGCAATAAACTTTTGAGAGCTATAAGCTAGCAAACCAACACTCATGTTGTCTTAAAAAAGCAGAAACGTAAGCAGCTTCAGTTCTATCAGTTGCAATTTCTAAGTCAATGGAAAAATTATATTTTCCAAACTCGGCCAAACGATCTAATTGAAGTTTTTGAACACTTTTCAGGATCTGGGGTTAAAATTACTTCTTTCATCTTTTGTTCGAATTTCAGGACGTCAACATGAACAGCTTTAGAATTTATAAGAGCGTCACACACGAACACGCAATTTTTTCATTTTATTATTACAGATATGTATGGATTTGGGGGAAAAAATATATAGAACTAATTCAATAGATATATTTGTGGGGCAAAAATCAGTTTGCGATATGTTTAGTTTTCAGATTGGGGACAATGTCCAGCTGTAATTATTGACGAAATATCCCACGTGTTTGTTTATCAGGGCCTCTGTATCGATATAATGCAATAGAATGATACCAACTCTGATATATTTTTTCCAGATGTTTCTAGAGTTATTATTTTGATGAAATACATTTTACGATACCTTACATTTTATGGAATTGGATTGATTATTTTGATACACCAATAATAAAGAGAAGATGTAATTCATGGAAAGTTGAATAACATGGATTAGTATCAATTACTTTATCATTGCAAGATTAGAAATAATTGGTCGGTATTTCTATTATAATGTAATATTTCAGTATTGTGAAAATTTACAGATTATGAATGTTTATAGGCTATCATACTATCAATATTTAATAAATTAGTTAGATTGATTATCGACAGTCTGAACATATTTAATAGTTTTATCTGAGCTTTAATATTCATTTTGCTGCGAAATAAAACATAGATTACTCCGAACTGACTTTCATAGTTTCGTACGCTGTAATGAACAAGGAAAATTAGATACTAATTTGATTTAATAAATGTCCTCTAAACTTTCAGATTAATTAATCGAGGTTCTGTTTGACTCTAAATTTATTAATGTATTGAGTTTTCAAGTTTACATATGTGCTTATCATACTGTTAATGAATTGAAAATGAAAATGAAATAAAATATTTAGCTTTAAAAGCAAAATTTACCTTCTTTGGCGAACAAATTTCTTTATGAGAGGAGCTGCAACTTTAAGCAGAAGATCTTTAGTTTTTCTTTAAAAAGCTTTGGCATATATTTAAAAATTAATTTAAGACAATACAGAAAATTTTCAAAAATAGCTATTATCAGGACAGAATGCATACGATGATTTTTCCGAAATGACCCCAAACAATGCTGGTTTTTTTTTTTCAATTTGTCACATTTATTGCTAAACGCCCTTATAGCAGAACATAAATATTAATCTCACTTTTGGTGAAGATTAAAATTAACGACTTTTTTCACTTGAATAGGGCTGAAATTTTCCTCCTGACCCGCGAACAACCGGTTCTTAGAGTGCCAATACTTTTCACAGTAAATTCCATCTTAAGAGTAAAATTTTGCGGGAAAAACAATCTGATGTACCAAACTTTTTACAGTTATAATTACTGTAAAATCCCAGTAATCAAGTACATATTACCGTAAACATTATGGAACTTTACGATAAAAAATAAATTTTACAGTAAAAGTGATTTTACGCATGCGTGCAGTTCTTTTTCTTGTAATTTATCTGGAATTTTTTTCGATGTCAATGTTTACATTGAAAATGAAGAGGAAGCTTAGTTAACCATGGATGCGCTGTCTGTTGCTCTTTATTGAATTGAAAAACATCTTAAATGCAAAAAATATTTTTGTATTATCAGGGGAAAACTTTTCATCAAGGAGAAAGGGACATTTTCAAACTTACTTTACATCAAGTTTGTTTTATCCTCTGCAAACTATTTTTTTCACGCAATTATTTAATCCCTAATGAATGGCACAAAAAATTAAAAATAAGAACAACGATTATATATGTTTTACAAAATGAACAAATAGATTAACATTTAAGAATAATTTTGCACTTTTTTAACGGAACTGGAGTTTTTATATCTTTCAAGAACATGAAATAGTTTTTGGTGTTAAGCATAAAATACTATTTAGAGACCATGCATGGCATTGCTGGATTTTCGGATCTTTTTAAAATTATTTTAAAACGGATTTTGTTCAGCAAAGAAACCTGTTTTCGATTCTTTTTATAAAATTTTTTTATGCATTTTTTTAAACATTTAATCTTAGACAAATAGCTCAAGCTGTGAAATAACTAGTATAAGAACCATAAACATTGATTTAACAAATTAAAAAATAAATATATATATAATCAAAAATCCTTTTCAACTTTTTCAACTCAATTAATGTTTTTACCCATCAATAATTTCAAATAAATTTTTTATGAACTCAAAGTTTATCCGGTTTATCTCAAGCGTAAACTATGATTCTGAGACTACCCAAACAGAATTGCAGGATGGAATTTGCGAACCTGGTTTTCATCCACGAGTGAAGCGTGTTGAAAGAATGATCGGTCACGAGCTAAACTTACCACACAAAAGGTGTCTGGTATTTATAAATCCTGAAACGTTATCAAAACGAACGGAAATCAATATGAGGATGATACTTTCTCGTCAAGGGGAACGGCCAGCCAGGTACTCACAGATCTCCAGCGGGGCGCTTGTCAAGCAACGGGCGTGGCACCCTCTGGAGTTGAAAGGGGAATATCTCAATATTTAATTAGTTTTGACCTTTTTGAAGGGTGCATCACCCTTATCGCATTGTGTTACTCAAAATACAATGGATGAAATTGACTTTATGAATGAAATTGATTTGTATTCAGCCCCCAAGTTTTTTCTTGTGATTCATTTGTGGGATTTTTTTTAAATATTTAAAATCAACAATTATAAATTTGATTCTTGTAAATAAAAAGGAATATTAATAGCTTTTCAGTTTTAAAAATTTTATTAAAATAACTTTAGTGATTTTTAATATCTCTTTTGGAGTACAGATTTTGCATTGTACTGTAATCTTTATTTATAACTGAATCATCAAAAAACCATATTTTCATATTTAATAATGATCATAAAATTTCAACTATCATATTAATCATTATTAATTCATTATTAATCATTAAATTTCCTATTTAAAGGAAATTTAAGAAAAATATTGTTTTTGGAATAGCAAATGCATTTTTAATAAGTTTATGGTGAATAAATTAATTTTATGATAAAAAGTATTCTATTATCAAGATTGGTACTTTAAGAAAAAAAAAAGTACTGTCGAAGCTACCAGAATATTGTAAAATTTACCGTGTTTCTGGCTCTATGGGAACTTCATAAAGATCGGTAATTTTTGCAGTGGTGCTTTGATAAAATTGACAATGTAAGGCTGTTTTATAATTTGTGATGAAATTTGGTAAATGTAGTAAAATTGGATAATTTTATCATAATACTTTAGAGCATGATACTTTAGAAGATAATGTCACGAAAAACATTTATTCGGTTAAATTTACTTTTTTGTATTTTTTTCTTTTTCTAAATATATGGTTATAAGAACTATAATTTTGAAAACCAGAATTTCTGGTTAATGTAAGAAAAAATGATCAAATGAATATTTTAAAAACCGTAAATTTTGGTTTCATGCACCAGAATTATGAAATTTTTTTAACCAGAAATGCCGTTATCATACATCAAGGTAATTTTACCAAAATTTTTTTATCTGTGTGCCTTAATGTGCAATGTGTATTTGTATTTTGATAAGTACAGTAAAAATGTTCTTTGAGAAACACAGCTTCGAGTTGTTTAAAATAAATCTCCCTCAATTGAAAGCTTATTCATAAATGCTTTTCATTTCTGAACTTGATTTAAATTCACATACTGGCGTTCACATCGATATAAATTCAGACACAACGTTATTGGTTTTGTAAAATATTCTAACTGTGTTTAAGAGAAAAAAAGATTGCTAAGAAATAAAAGAGGTATGTGGAAAATGACGTATGCATCTATCACAAAGAGCAGATGTCAAAAAGATGGAAAACTTGGTCGTAAGTAATTCAATTTGCCTAAAGGAAAGAAATGTTTCAGAAAATTTATCTTCAATTTTTGGTACACATCTTCTTCTTCTTTCGAACTTTTATGTTTATCTATGTCATGTGAAAACTATTTAATAATGTGTCATCATCATATTTAGAGAATCCTTATTTTGTACCATGCGTAACTTTGTTGTAAATAAAATATTTTTGTTATTTCTTTATGATGCACTATTACAATGATAGCAAATGCTTATAAGAAACATGTATATTATTATTTTAACTCTGTTGCACAATTCAGTTATTATGTAGTGATAGACATTTCCTGAATCTGGCCTGTTGTTGTCAATATCGTCACGTACTAGTTTAATAAAGTCATGTGACCCTTTTTAAAACATTTTCAAGTGTCTTTGCTAAGCCTCGAATGCTAAATAAATAAAAAGTTACATGAAGATTGATATGAAATGATTGGATAATTTTGTTAAAACCTGAAGTTGTTGAAATAAAAGTCTCACGAATCTTTCCCTATATTTTTGTCTAAATTTTCATCACATTGTTCGCTCAGTGTACTTTTTTCATTCCATTTCTAGTAAATAAAGAAGTTTTTAGTTTCAATTACCACCATTTCATTGGACCAGTATAATTCTAAACAAGAAAAAATTAATAAANTTTTTGGTACACATCTTCTTCTTCTTCTTTCGAACTTTTATGTTTATCTATGTCATGTGAAAACTATTTAATAATGTGTCATCATCATATTTAGAGAATCATTATTTTCTACCATGCGTAACTTTGTTGTAAATAAAATATTTTTGGTATGCGCTATTACAATGATAGCAAAAGTTTATAAGAAACATGTATATTATTATTTTAACTCTGTTGCACAATTCAGTTATTATGTAGTAATAGACATTTCCTGAATCTGACCTGTTGTTGTCACTATCGTCCCGTGCTAGTTTAATAAAGTCATGTGACACTTTTTTAAAATTCTTTTAAGTATCTTTGCTAAGCCTCGAATGTTAAGCAAATAAAAAGTTACATAAAAATTGACATGAAATGATTGGATAATTTTGTTAAAACCTGAAATTGTTGAAATAAAAGTCTCACGAATCTTTCCCTATATTTTTGTTTAAATTTTCATCTCATTGTTCGCTCTGTCACTTTTTTCATTCCATTTCCAGTAAATAGAGAAGTTTTTATTTTCAATTACCAATAATTCATCTGACCAGTTTAATCCTAAATAAGAAAAAATTCATAAACTTCATCAAAATGAGACACCTTAATTTGTAACCAAATCATCAGTCAACTTTTATAAGGAGTACTATTAGTAAAGATTGTTTTATTAGCAAGTAAAAGCAATGTTTAACAGGAAAAATTATTAAAAAAAAAAAACAGCAGCGAAAAGATGTATTACTTTATTAATTAAAAATTCTCTCTCAATTCTAAAAGGGTGTTCAAGATAATCTACCTATAGATCGATATTACAATATTGCTAACGATATTATAATATTGTTTCACTAAATTATTTCTCTGCTTATTTTAATTGAATTTATAAGATAGTGATGCTTTTCAGAACAATAATTTTTTTACGAATATCGAATGCTGTAATACTTGAAATAAAAGAAAAGGTTCTACCAGCTGGACAAAACCAGTACTCGGCTCTTTTGATTAGATTCATACTGCTATTCGTTAGAAATCATGTGAAATTAATTGCAGGGAGTCATCATGTTATTAGAAGATGAGTGCAAATCAGTGCTGATATTTCTTTGCTTAAGCCAATATCTTGAAAAATTTCTATTCGACTCTCATCCATGTAACCATATCTGAATACTTTATTTGATGAAAATGTTCACATGAACTTAAAAATGTTTTAATCTGTTATTGAGAATTGGAAATTGAACTAGACTTAATAATGCACCAAATAATGTTTTACTCAAGAGAAAATGCTTTTTTCGTCATAGAAAATAATATAAATAGGATATAATATGCGAAAATTTCATTCTCCTATTTCATCTCACTATATCTAAATTCTTTACCTTATGAAAATCATTTTTCTTTAACTTAAATATATTTTAACTTCTTATTGAGAATGTGAAATTTAAACTAGACTTAATAATGCTTTTACTCAAGAGAAAATGCTTTTTTTCGTCATTGAAACGAATATAAATAGGATATGATATGCGAAAATTTCATTCTCCTATTTCATCTCACTATATCTGAATTCTCTACTTTATGAGAATATTTATTTTAATAAAAATAAATTTGGGCATATCATTGAAAATAAGAAACTAAATAAGAGTTAACTCTGCTCTAAGACATGTTTTACTCAAGAGAAAATGCTTTTCTCATCTTTAACAATGATTTAAATAGGATAAAATATTCAAACATTGCATTCCCCTATTTCACCTATCTTTATTTTATGAAAATCTTTATTTTAACTTGAAAATAGTTCAACTCTTTATTGAGAATGTGAAATTAAAATAGACTTAATAATGCACCAAATACTATTTTTACTCAAGAGAAAATGCTTTTATCACCATTGAAAATTATATAAATAATGTAAGATATTCGAGAATTGAAATCCCTATTTCATCTCACTATACATGAATTCTTTATTATATGAAAATCTTTACTTTAACTTAAAAATGGTTTATTTAATTATAAAGAATGAGAAATTATACTAGACTTAAGTCTGCACTAAATAATATTTTATTCCAAGCGAAATGCTTTTCTCGTCTTTAACAAAGATATAAATGGGATATAATATTCAAAAAATGCATTCCTTCATTTCCTATTACTGTCTTTATTTTATGAAAATCTTTATTTTAACTTAAAAATGTTTTAATTCTTTATTGAGAACGAGAAATTAAATTAGACTTAATAATGTACTGAATAATGTTTTCTAGAGAAATTTTTTACCGTCATTAAAAATTATATAAATAGGAAAAGAAGTTCAGAAATTGCAATCTTCTATTTCATCTCACTATCTTTCTTTTACGAAAAACATGGATATATTTTAACACTTTATTGAGAATGAGAAATTAAACTGAACTCAATAATGCATTATATTACGTTTGACTGTAAAGAAAATGCTTTTCTCTTCGTTGAAAATGATATAAATAAGATAAAATATTCAAAAATTGTATTCTTTTACTTCATCTCACTATATCTTTAAACAAGCAAATATGAGTGCAAAACAAAATCAATGATGCCTTTTCAAAATATCCTATTTTATTTGAAAGGAAGTAAAGAAATCCTATTTCGTCCAGGTCTGAAGCTTTCATATACGTATTAGATATCAAAAGGAAGATATATTGCCACCCCGAAGAATTCATTCTGAGAAATTTTGCCACTAAGATGTGAAGCGATGAGAAGCGCACATGTTTCAGATATAATACTTCATTTTCTAGAATTTTCTAAAGGTTATGAAATATAAATCCTGTTTAGTTATACAGCAGAGCAGAAATTCATTCACCGATATTTTTTTTTATATTTTAAGTATCGAGAAACAATTGAAACAGAATATATATTTGGTGAGTCTATTTCAGATTTGAAGAAAATTGCTGATAAAATAGCTACTTACATAGATGCTGAGTTTAAGACTTTCAGTGAAATATTTCCTCCCCCCCCCCGGAGAAGAAGGGTAAAATCACTAAAAAGCAAAATGAATAAATAAAATTTCCTAGAATATACATGAAAAGCTTTAAAGCTTTCCGTCTTTTAAAGATACATTTGCTAATGTGTTGGTTAAAATATTTTAAGTAAAATTTAATAAACTACACTGAAAAAAAAAAATATTGCCAAAACTACCAAAATATGTCAAAATTTATCGTGTTTCTGGATTTATGGGAACCAGCTCGGTAGTTTTTATTGAAGAACTTTGATAATGGCTTAGGAAAAATTAACAATGAAATAGGGTTTTATAATGTGTGATAAAATTTGGCAATTTCCTCATGATGCATTAGAGCATGGTGTAAAAATCATTTATTTGTTTAATCTTACTTTCTAGTTTTGTATTTTTTAGTGCATTTTCTTATATTATTGTACTTTTTTTTGTATTTTTTATTTTACATTCAGTGATTGAGTGGTAGTGCTTCACTCTCTCGTGCCACGGGTCCTTGGTTTGATCCTGGGGTCGGGCAAGATTGACTCAGCCTCTCATCCCTCCCTTCAATGGATAGCTTCGATAAAATGAGTACTACCAAGAATGCTTATGAACTAAACACCGGGGGTTCCGCGTTCGACTGACCACCCAAACAGAACATCTGACCTTGCACGCCTCAGCCCAAGGTCAAGAAAACTGATATGGGTACAGTAGGCCTTGGCCCTCTATGGGCTGTCGCATCACTGAGTTTATTTTTATTTTTTATTGATTGTGTAGTAATAAGAACAATAATTTTGAAAACTTTAATCTCCAGTAAACCGTCACCATATGAACGAAATTTTGTTGTTTTAGTTATGCAATTTAAGTTGAAGAGGAAAAACCCTAGATTTAGATTCCTTTCTTCCGAAAATATACTTAGATCAAAGCGTATGGAATGGAAATTTTATAATTAGTTCTGAAGGAGATGAATGTAGTATACCTGAAGCTTTTATTGATGCTGTTTGCTTGTTGATTTCTTTCTATTGCAAATTGTATATCGCATATTCACTTGCTGCAGTGAATACCTCCAAAATTAAACTACAAGGTTATATGTAAAAGAAAATAGGATAAATACATTTAATATCATGGCTGAACATTAAATTAAATGAATGTTGATTTAGTTTTAACCAATATAAGAAACTAGATGCGGAATATTACCTGGCTGGTGCTCCCGAAAGCACCATTGTAGTTATACGCTGAACTAAGTCATATATTTTCTTTAAAACTAATATTTCTCTCAAACTCGTTTACATAATAGTTTGAAACATGGTTCACCCTTTCACCGCAAAATTGATCCGAAACATTAAGCTTGTTTCAATCTTACACCTAAAATTCCGTTAGCAGTCAAACCATGTACCTGGTTCGTAGTCTCACTGAAAAATGGGTATAAAGAAAAACCTTGTATTCAATTCAATGTTTAACTGCATAAATAGTAATTCTTACAGCACTACGATATTAGTCGAACTTCGCACAAACCTTCTTATTATATTGGGTAAACTAAATTGGCAACAATTTTTTGATGAAACGTTGAACTTTATTTTTAACAGTGTACTTATTTGCTTAAAAACCAAGGACACTTTTTTGAATAAGAGTATTTTTCTTAAAATAAACAGTTTTATACTGGCACACCAGCTGACTGTTTTTTTCCTGTAAATTTAACAGATTTTTTATAGTGTAGTTTGCGTCAACGTAATTATTACGTCTTTATTTCTTGATATTTTAATAAATTTTACAGCCGAAAAAAGTGCATACATTTTTTGTATAAAAGCATACATTTCTTACATAACTTAAATGATTTCCATAATAAAATTATTTTCGTTATAGTGGTAATATATGTATGTATATATATANTATATATTTAGAACACACAAGAATTGAAACTTAATTACTTATGTAAAAACTTTTATTAATGTCTATAAACAATTATATGCAGCTTTCGGTTGTTTGATTGAAATAGATCTATTACGAAGTTATATTTAACTAAGTGATCATGAAAAAAAAGTAGGAAATGTGGTTACAAAGTATAATATATTTGATTCAGTGTAACTCACTTCAAACATTCATTATACTCTCCTTCCTTTTTCTGCAAAACCCAGTAGCGCTATTTTTTTAGGCAGTTGTATTTTCTTAGAACAAATGATTCATATCACGCAAGAAAAAAATATCTTTCTCATTGATAGCGGAAAAGAAGTTTTTCAATATGAAGATAAAAAACATCTTTTACTACATTTTACCTCATTTGCTGCAGTATATTTTAACTTTTTTGACTTTACCGTATTAGACAGCAATTTTTCTAAAAGCGCATTTAAACTTAGTTAATTAATGGAAAAAAAGGAAAATAAAAAAATCAATATAATATTTGATATGGGTTAAGTAAGTAATATTTCTTGATATTATTTTATTTTAACGAATAAGTAATATATAACCATAAACGACTCTAAATACCGAACCAGTATTTTTCTTTATTTGATATACATTCTTAGATTCTCCTACTGTTGGAAAATAATTCTAATTACATATTTAAATTTAATGAAAGGAAAAGTTAAAAAAATATGATCAGTATAATATTTTAAAAAAGTTTTTGTGTTGCTTTTTTTTCAAATTGTACATTTACATTTTATTCCAATGAAAAAAAATGAAAATAGCAAAAAAAAAATTTAAATATACGTTTTACCTGAAAAATATAGTACCTGAAATTGAATTTGCTTTTACTTAAAATCCTTTATTACTTTTATATCGTCAAAATTACAGGAATGATTCAATTTAAATTTTCTTCTTTCATATCTTTTATCTTATTATGAATGGAGGCTTGCTTAAAATCAGAAAAAATATATCACAAGTTATCACTAATACATGGTAATTTAAAGAAAAGTGTTCAAGAATTTTATTGAATTAATCATAAAAAGTTATTAACAAGGCAATTTTCTTTACTATTATACAGATTTATTAAATCAATAAACGAAGTGTATGCTGCTGCATTTTAGTTTCATTATAATTGTTCAATACTATGATATTAACGATATAGAAATAATGGTGACGATGAATAATGCTGCATTTAAATAACAGGGCATTTCTAAAAATTAGCAGAAATTGCTATCACCTCTCTGTAAAAAAAAATTGGTTTTCGCAAAAAAGTTTTCATAAATGTGTCAAAATTGCCCTAAAACATAGATATTTGAATCTCAAAACACCATGTACTCATTATTGAATATAATGACATGCTAAATACAGCATACTATACTCATTTTTGAGTACGATGCATTGTATCAAAATCGACGCATCATGTACTCCTTTTGAGCAATTTGTGGTTGTCATGGTCTTAAAAATGAGTAGATGTTGTATTGAACACGTAACAATACGTAATAGTGCGTTCATGGAGTTCTGAAATTTGATTGTATTTGTTCCAGAGCTATTTTTACACATTTTTGCCCCCTTTAGAGAAACCCTAATAAATAATATAGAATACATTAAAATTTTAAATTTACTAAAAATGCATTAAATTTATTGATCAAAACTTGTCACAAGTGCCATATGTCACGTCAAAGGAAAGTTACTTCACTATTTACCAGTTTGTTAGTCATTATAAAAAAAATATAATTAGTTACAAAAAGTTTTTTCAAAAAAAAAAAAAAAATCAGTAATGAAATTCTTGCTTTTCCGTGAATTTTATTATTTTATTAACTCTCTTTCGATAAGTTAAATCATGAAAACTTCTCACCGCTAGAGCGAGGACAAGGGGATTCCAACCCATGATCCGTCTACCACTGAGGCTATTTTTACGGCAGCACTGTTGGCAGGTGCCAACCGGGAGCAGAACTTTTATCAATCTCAGCCATGGCTGGGATTTGAACCTGGATCAAGAAATTCACTTATAAAATTTTAAAAAAAGGCAACGTCTCGTATATTTATTAAAAGTAAAGTATTATAGCAACAGCCCGTTGTTGGTCAGGGGGCTAAGAAGGGTAAAGCTACAAAATTTCGTGACTAATGACTTGGTATTGGCCATGTGGTCAGTATTATACAGCGAACGCCTCAATATATTAAACAAGCTGATACCCATCAGCCTAAAGCTAAGTGGGCTGCAATAAACCACTACCGGGGATCGAACTCCACTTCTTCACCATGACAGTTGAGGGCTTTAACCACTAAGTCAATATGTTTATTAAGTAATATGAAATCTTGAACCGATAGTGTTAATTATATTTTTCCCAATAGTGTTAGAGCATAATAAAAACAAATTATTTTTTTAAATTTTAAGTTAGTTTAAAAATATTTCAATTATTAACTTCAATTAATTCTAATTGTAACTGTAATTTTTATATAACAGAATAACTCAGAATTTTTTTTCTTCTTATAAATACACATAAGATTCTTTTTTAAGACTTTTTTCTTTAAAAAACCTCCAATAACTTCGGATCTAACTTGAGTGTTAGTCCAGTTTATTTCAAGAGAGCCTCAATAAATTTCTTCACTATTCACCCCATGATTTATGGAATATTTGGTAAGCGGCTTATCGGGTCGAAGTTTACTTAAGATAATCTTGTAAGATTTTGAGCATTAAATTTTCATTTTGACCACAGTACAAAGTTTAAGCCAAAGGCTTATTTCGACTTCAAGCGCTCCGTGACTGGAATAGATATTTGTCTTATCCGGTAGTGTTTATTTTAAAATTGTAAACTCCACCAAAGTTGTTTCGAAGTATAACGTGATGTTTGAACTATGCATGTTAGTTTTGAGGGAAAAAAATAAAAGTTTATGCTTTAAAAATATGGACCAGCTGAAATTCTTGAGAAAAAAAAACACAACATACATCATACTTTCTGGAACAAAATATATAATAGACAGCATATTCTGTATATATTTCTTATACAAAGAGAAAAATGTTAATATAATGAAGCTAATATATTGTTTGTTCTTGAATTTTTAATTTAAGTGAATAATTATTGTAACAGGAATTATTTAGGTCCAAATTATCATGAAAGAAAATAATATATTTTTTCAATTAATGCTTGTAAAATTAAATTTTACAAGGTATCAAATATCACCCGTAATGGCTCAAGGGATAGAGCGTTCGCCTTCCAACGAGATGAACCGGGTTCGAATGCCGGCGATGGCTGGTAGATACGAATTCCACATCCGGCTTGCACAGACCACAGTGCTTACGAAAAATATCTTCAGTGGTAGACGGATCATGGGTTAGAGCAGGGCTCGAAAAAACTCAAAAATTTTACCGGTCCCCGAGGACGGCTTGTCCAACAATGTACCCGTCCTCCTTTGAAACTAACCCGTCGCTTCTAAATAAATAAAAATGTAATTTTCTCTTACTTATTACAAACATTTATATAAATTGCACAATGAATTGTTACTAGGATTGCATTATGCAGTAATAAAAGGAATACTAGGTTACTAATAGGAACTTAGTATTTCTTTTATGAAATAACTTAAATGACAAATGTCAAGTTATCCGGAATGTCAATTTATCCGAGGGTACTGCGTTTTTTAAATGAATCAAATATGACGTTTGCCAGTTCCACAATCAAGCTAGTGATTTACAGAGGTTTCTGCACAAGAATCTAAAAGGGGTTTTCCATTTAGGTAGATGTTCATAATTGCGTTTAACGCTTCTTGTTTAAGACCAGTTCGTAATGTTTTTCTTTTCTTTTCTTTTTTTGTTCATTGCTGAAAAGTCCCTTTCAACCGCTGCAGTATGGGAGACAGAGAAAACATCAATTCCACCATGCGCAGTATGTTGCTGTATTTCTAGATTAGAGGATCGTTTCAGAAGTGAGGCGCTAGACTCTTATAAGATAATAAAAATTGAACATGTATCACCAACATTAACGGGAAAATGACCGTCCGCGCGGACGTCGGATTCGAGAAATTCGTTGCCCGCGGGGAATTTTTGACCGCCGAGGACGGGCGGACGGGTGGTTTTTCGAGCCCTGGGTTAGAGTCCCCTTGCCGTCAGGCTAACCGTGGGAGGTTCTCGTGGTCTTCCCCTCCATGTAACGCAAATGCGGGTTAGCTCCATTAAAAAAAGTCCTCCACAAAGGCAAACTTCTCCCAATACTTGATCCAGGAATTCCCTTGTCTTTTGAAGGGTTCAAAATTACAAGACTACGGAGTTAAACATTGGTAGTCGTAAACCCGAAAATTGGGTCTGCTGTTCAACGACTTTACTACTTTGAATTGATTCCTTTGACATCTTTCATACTAAATTTAGTTATGAGATCCTCTAAACTCTTATGCAATTGAGTTTTTCTCTTCAATTTACCTCTTTGCAATATTACAAATCATTACATTATATACTTGCACTACGAATTTAAGCTCTGGTACAATTAAATTCTACATCCAAACAATCTAATCAAATCCTGTAAAAAAATCTGATATAAAATCTCTACTTTACATTTTTTTTATCCTGTAACCTTTTTTTTAGTTTTTTTTATTTAACTACCCTTACAAACATGTAAGGTATTTTTGAGTTTTATATAAGGTTGTTTTGAGGTTTATTCGAAGTTTATTTCAATGGCAACCTTAAAAGATCATACTCCCAAGGTATAATCAAGGTGTATGAAGTTGTTTTATTCACATTTGATGTTGTTTTGAGGTTGATGGCAATCTACTTTAAAGAAACCAGCTTAGTGAGGTTGCTTTCGGGGTGTACGGGTGATGTTTTCTACATTTCAAGCAAATACGTATAATTAAGGTGTGAATAATTTGACCTGATCTAAACTAAAATTATTTTTGAGTTACATATGAGGTTGATTTTGTGAGGTGTTACAAATCTTTACATAACATACTTGTACTACAAATTTAACTTTGACTATCGCAAAGCTCTGATACAATTAAATTCTACATCCAATCAAGCAGGTTAAAATTTAAGTTTATTAATGAGGTTTTTTTTTTTTTGGTGCAAAACATTACCTCATTTTCAACCTCAGGTGTCTTTTTTACAAATATCAACCCCCCTCCCCCAAAAAAATCCAAAACACCTTATTTTTTGAAAGGGTAGGTCATTTGTTTGATTCAAATAAGCTGAATAATAATATAGAAACAAATTCGTTACAGAATTTTGAAAAAAAACTTCTTTTTAAATGAATTAATTTGAAAAAAATCCTTTTTACACCAAATGACTAATGAAAAATAATTAGAGTAATATTGCTTGGGACTTTTCTTTCTTATGATGTACCTATGTATTTTTACGCCTTTCTTCGTTTGATACTCACTACATGCAACGTGTGGCTCTATTTTTTAGCTTTTCCTAAATATTCAATCCTCACAAATACATTTTCTTTAAAAGATATCTAAGTTTGACAGGACAATTGCTCGCTTGGGATTTGCAGAGTATTTTTCAAATAAATGCTGAAAAATATATTGGTTTCATTCAGCGATTGCAGAAAGAATTCTGTTGAAAATTCTCTGGCTTTTCGCTTCAATGTCAGCAGCTATTAAATCCACAAACCATACTTTTTGTGCTCTAAGAAAACTATTTTCTTTTTCTTTTACATTTATTTTATTGCTTTCTAGAGGGCCCTGAAAAGAAATTCTTCCTGTTAAGAATGAAAGGAAAAAGAATCAGGAAAAAAGGACGATTGATTTGCATGTACCGAATGTTTTACATCAAACAATCTAAACATTTGTCTGAATGTTTTAACTTCGTATTAGCTCCTTTCTTAGTTAGAAATGTTCTTACATTTTATATTTGGGGTTTAGAAATTGTTTTCGAATTTAAAAATAACCATTGTTAAACTGGAAAAAGCTTTGGAACTTTTAAAATGCTTATTACACTTTTTGTAAATGATTGAAACATTAATTAGATCTGAGATTCGACATTGTCTGAATATTAATTCAATCATTATTTTACCTTAAGAATCATTATCAAGATATATAAATAAAAATTATTTTTGAAAATAGCTACTAAAACTTTAAGTTAGAATTTAAATTTAGAATTTTTAATATTTTTATTTAAATTTTATGCAAAATTTTTAATTAGATTTTAAATGTATTAATTATGTATTCTTTAAGAAATTAAATATTTGTAATACGTTTTTCTTTTAAAACTTTTCTGTACTATTGAAATACAAATAATTAACATTATTTCATCGTTTCCCAGTCATTGTCTAACTATTAAATCAATCATTATTTATCAGCATATTATCATCCGTACCAACGAAAATTTAATCAATTGATATACCAATGTAAAGATCATTCGCAAATAAAATAATCATTTTAGAACTAAGAAAATTAAAAAAAAGATTCCACTGTACCCGCATTGAAGACGTCACATTTAAAATGATCTCTAGTCAAAAAAACCAGATAGCAGTGTAAGGTTGACTTTAATATCAGCAGCAACCTTTATCACAAAGCGCAACATGGTTTTGCAAAGCAAGATAAGCAAAATCTTCTGAAATCCAAGATGAATCATTATTCTCAAATCAAGAGTAGGAAGCGTTCTCAAACCAAAGATAAGTTCACCTTCTCAAGGTTTATTTTAGATATTATGATCATAATTGAAGCAAGATTCAGTTGCATAGGCTTTCATATACATTCAACAAGCTTAACATATTAATATTTTTAATAACTTTAAAATGGGCTTAAGTCGTCAATCTTTCTATGCCAACATAATGAAAATAAAAATACAACAGTTGCCGTAAGGTTGCCTGCTATTTGGGCAGTCATGTTGAGTAAAAAGTTTAAACATTATTGTAACTACCTCATGGTGGAGCAAGTCGGATTTGTATAGTTTCTCTAAAAATGACCAACTTTTGGAAGAGGTTCAAATTCTGATATCCTCTTTTATATCGAAAGAAAAAGGAATTCTCTATCAGACGCTTTATTGAACGAAAAGATATATTACTACATTTTAGTTGTAAAACGCCAGCACCCCTGTTCACACCCCTTTTCATTACCACTTTAAGGCCTGGTTTCTTAGGACAGGTCGGCGTTACAAAACGCCTGCTTGAAACGAGCGCTAACCCCTGATTGGTCAATTTGCAAGTCAGACAGCATACGTCATCGAACGCTCATTTTGAGTGACGACTGATGTCCGAATCAAATACAGTTAGATTTATAGTCTCAATAAAGTATTTATTTTCCTTTTACTCGATGAACATTAAAGTTCATAATTGTTAGACTTTGTTAGAATTGTTTGTTCATAATTGTTGTTTAGTATTGTGTGATACACAGCACTTCTGTTTCCAAATGTTTGCATTTAAAAAAAAATGACTTCAATTTTGAAGAAATTCTAATAATTAACTGTATTGTAAATATCTTATAAAAGGTACAAATTAAAAGGATTTAGTGCTTAAAACTCTGATATTTATTTAAAAATATCATAATTGCAGGCAACATTTTTAAATACTTGGACATGCCGCCCTTCATTGATCAACATACAGTAGAAGTGGCCCTTAACTCAAAAAAAAATGTGCAGCCGTAGAACACATAGAATATAAATGCTGATTTAATTATTATTTTGGATAATTTAAACTGAGCAAAAATATGCCATAATAGTTCCGATAGCAATTTATAATTTCAATTGCACAAATGGTTACAATTTGGAGAATATGGCCAGGTAATTGGTAATTTTAATTTAAATTTTTGCATTTTTCACTATATCTCGAAAATTTTTATGCGAATGGAATGTATTCCATGAAGTGTCATTGTGGGGACCACTATGTAAAGTTTCCTTACTATCCTTCAACTGAGGAGCAGGACTAAAGTGGCTAGAGCATCCTACTACGAACCCAGAGGTCCTAGATTCAAATCCAACCGGCAGTCAACGAACATTTTTTCGCCAATTCCAACCTCCACATTCCTTTTGAAACAGTGCAATTTGCTCAGAATTAAGAATATGCTGTTTCAAATTTGAATACATGGGGATTTAAATTTCAAATATAATTTGCGTTGGAGTTATTTGGTACATTTTATCACAATTTTGACAATTTTTTTTATTCTGTTGGTTCTCAAATTTGTGACACTGGTAAGTACTTTATTTGCGTCGCACTAGAGCTGCACAATAGGCTGTTGGCAATAGTCTGAAAAACATCCCAGAGAATGATCCGAAGACATGCCATCACAATTTTGATCCTCTGCAGAGAGGATGGCTCGCTTGTTTTGGTAGCCCGACGACCTGCGCGAAGTCCAGCACTCTACGGTAGAACAGTTTAATGTGCCCTGATACCGCGCACCCTCGGTCCCTACGCAGGCTGATCAAAGTGGTCTCCCACTATGGTGCATAGTGGAATCGTATCTTTTGTGATCAGTCCACTACGGGACTCTTAAATTTGAACAGCGGAGGCAAAGAGCAATTTTATTCCCACAATTTCAAATTTATAGTGAAGAACTGGTATCCAGCCAGTTTAAAATAAAGAAAAGAATAAAAGTGGAATTATAGAGAAATTACTATATTTATTGAAATATCATTTTAATGAATATTGAATATTGTTTTTCTCAGCCAGAACAGTTTTGCGTCATTAAAAAGTAAACTAGTATTTTTTTTAATTTCACTAATTTATACATGTATCCCTTACCCATAATTACGGAAGATGTCTGAAAACAGCTTTTAGATTAATGTAAGCAGCAATTCTTACTTAAGGAGAATTACTCAAACACTGTTATCTTATTAAGGAATTGAATTAAGGGAAGTGCTATAACACGAAGCGCTTATTATTAATTTAAATTTTGTCATATCTTAAACTATAACGCCTGAGGCAACAAACAACCTCATTAAATTATCCAACTCTTGTAAGTAATTTTAAGTTGAGGGTAATCAGAAGAAATTTATAGCTTTGGGTTTTCCGTAAAATTCGCTAAAAACAAGTTTTTTTCTTCTTCTTTTTGACGCTTGCTTTGTTATTAACCGCAATCGTAATTATAATTTACTCTGTTTTTTTTGAAAAGTTCTTACTCCATTTTTTTTAAACGAAATGAAAAAGTTCTTAGATATGGAATTTAAGAATCTTTTTCCTAAGCAATTATATTTATTGCAATTAGTTTGAGTTTTTTTTTTCAGACAGCGTTATTTAACTGCGGAAAATTTACTTGGTTTAGCATTTTTAAAATCAACTAGAATAAATAGATGTAGGCCGGTTCTTAAGTAGTTGAATTCAGAATAAATCAAGGGTAGAACTGTGAAATGTTTTAAAAATTGAGACTTTTTTTACTAAAAGTAGGCATCTTTTCAATGACTATCTTGAATTTGTTAAGAAGAAACAATTCAAAAAGCATAGAAATCAATATATTGATGATAGGTATTGTTTTTAATGTTATGTTACAAAACAATCTATGTATTCAATTTCGTTAAATCAAACGATAATCGATCTTAATCAATAAGACTGATAGTTTGGGAGTTTTAAGGGTTTTATTCATAAAAAGCATATTTTTTTAATTAGTAACTATTTACGATTTAGGCATTTCTGTCTAGACTTAGCTGTTCTATTAAACATAGAACTGCTAACTGTGTGTTTCATAGTGTTGAATTGAATGAAGCAAAACTAAAAATCGATAAAGCTAATAGTTCCGAAGTTTTGAGATTTTCGTGCGTAAGATATAAAGAAATACTTACTTTATAAAGAAATACTTTCGTTTTTTTTTATTTAATTTACTGTAAGAAAGTATCGATAGAACAATATCTCAATAGTCAAGAAGAGACACGTAAATATTATATATCTGATATATCGATTTTTTTTAATATATATTACACATACTAAAACATTAAAATGTCAGTAATATTGAATTTGCTTTACTCTTAATCATATATATATAAAAAAAACCATAGGAAATAGTACCTTACTTGCCTAGATAGTAATTTTTTTTTTCTGCTTTTGAAACATTAAGATTGAGTTAAAACTAACATTGTAAGAGGGATAACTTCAGGTATTTGTTTTGTACATGAACCAAAAACGACGTTTTAGCTAAGAATTAGTGTTTAGATAAGATTACTGTACTGAATGGCAATAACATTACTGGGGAAAATAATTTTGATTAATAAAATTAAAATATACGGTATTTAAATCATTCATTTGGTAATGTTTTAGTTCATTAGGTAACAGTTTATTGAAAATTCTGATTTTCAAAATTAGTGATCTTATTTCCACACATGTAGTAAAATAATATTAGGGAGGCCGGAACGTAATGTCGTTTCGGTGTAATTAATATTTGTTATCAAGATTATAATTTTAATCAATAATGTATGCACCCTCAATTGCAATAACCTTTTAATGCTGGATTGAAAATAAATCGAAATGGAACGAAAAAAAATAATGCTTTCCAGTCCCCATAATATACAAAATCGAAAAGTAAATTTTACCGGATAAATGATTTTTATGCCAGTATCTAAGTTATCATGATAAAGTTACCAAATTTTGGCACATTTAATAAATCTTATTACGCATTGAAAAAATATTATAATTAATTTTACCAAAATCATTACCAGAGAGCATCACTAAAACTTACTGAGCTTTTTGACCGAAACACAGTAAATTTTACTATATTCTGGTAGTTCCTCCCATATTTGTTTTTCTCAGTGCGAAACGAGGATTCTTAGTGACCGGGAAAATATATGTCAACGAACTAATATTCAAAGTTATCATAGTTCGATGATCATAATTATCATAGTTAATTTTCATAGTTTCAAAGTTATGCAAATAAACAAATAATGTTATTGGAGGAAATTACTTTTCATATATAATGCAAACAATTTCACTATTAAACAAAAACAAGATGCGTTTTCTAAATTTCAGAAAAAGAATTTCGAATAATACACGCATAAACAAAGTCTGCTGCTATAACACCCCACTTTTGACAAAACAGCCCTAGACAATGTAAATTGATAAAGTGAACAATGTATATATATATATATATATTAGTTGGTTCCACTTGAAATTTAAGTCAATGTCGTTTTAATAACATTCATTCATTTTGGGACAATTTTATGTCTAGCTCTGCATAAAGTTTCGAGGTGTAATTTTTTACTACTATCTTAATTAAGATTGAACTTTCTTACTAGTCCGTCCACCGTTAAAAGACGATAGCCATCCTGAGAATTAATTTCGTTTCGGGATTTCATCGGGTTAGAGAAATGCTTTGACGTGAAACTTTATCCCCACCAAGCATTTTCCTTTGGCTTTAATTTTTATGTAACCCCAATTTTAGCTAAACATCCAATCTTTTTTCGTTTTAGCCTCTAACCGTCTTCTTACAATAGTTGTTAACAATTGTTTTATTTCATACGCTTTTATTAAAGTAATCCATACCTACGTACTTGAGGCAAGAGCTTTTCATATTATTTTCGTCTCTTTATATATCATTTTTATAAATTTTCAAAAATTTTAAACATAATACGTCAACTCCCAGTAATGTTGTTCATTATAACTTTTTTCTAGGAAATAAAAAGACTGGGAGCGTACTGTAGGCTTATGTCATCCCTATTTGATAACCTCTTTTATTTTTTTTATTCTTATTTTTTTCCATTTATTTATTTATTTAATTTTTGCATTTGTAACTTAAATGCAGAGGTTAGCCACTTATGCTGATAAAAAAAATTTACCGATTCACTCAGTTTAAATTGGGCGAATTTAGTCACTTCATGGACTAATTCTTACGATCATTTGGATTTAGGATTTCTCAAAGTTTTTATGAAAATAAATTAATTTTCATAATTGTTTAAATGAAAACTGGCAAATTTAATTTTTTAAAATTAAGGGTCTGTTCCACATTTACATACATTATCGATCATATCTTAATGGAATCACTAAGACATGATAGGAGACACTTGGGCTGAATTGTCTGTCCGATAGTGTTTGAACCCCAGAACTGATTACGTACCGCTGTTACGTACTTCATTCTATAGAAATAAAAATGAATGAAAAACAATTTTTCTATCATGCAGGAAAATTTTTTATAGCTTTGATTGATTTTGGTATGATTTTTCTTAGATTTTTTTCATTATTTCATTTAAAAGAAAAGAAGAAAAAAAAGAAGACGAATATAATAAGTGACACATATATTTTAAGGAGAAAAATCACAGCGCAGTTACCGATTAAGCATATAAATACTTGTTTATAAAGCTGGTCTTAAAATAAAATTGTACAAATCGAAAAGTTACTTCGTATTTTCTGCAGAAAATAAGAAGAAAACAATGTTCCTCTATGATTTTTTGCAGATTTTTTTTATCTGTATATCTATGATTTGTGCTTATGCATCAACATTGGACTTAAATAGTTATCATAAAATTGTATTTTTTAGTCTATATACCCTTTGAATTATTAGTCTACTCGATTATTGTTTTGGTGTCATTCGATTTAGAGTAAATAAATACATAGGCAATAATTAATAATACCTATTAATTTTTCTGAATTCGTAATTCAGATATGTAAACACATAAAATAAAAATTTTCACTTTTTTTACACTTATTAAATTCCTTATAACTTCTGTACTATTAGTTTTATCGATTTGATTTTGATGTTATTCGATTCAGCATAAAAATGCATCACTTAAGGCCAAATGTAAGTTTTTTTCTCCTTTTAACACCCTCCTAATAAATTCGATCTGCTTGCTAAAATTTATCTCGGGGTGGCACACTTTAGCTATAAGTTTTCTAATGTAAGAACTCCCCTAGCCATTCGTCGGAACATGTGGCGGTAACTATGGTAACGAGTGATAACGATTTCAAGTAGGGGTGTTGGGTCATTGTTTAGGGCAGGTTTTGATTCGGATCGGTGAGGGAAAGGGAATCTTTTTCTTCGGTTGAACGAAGAGAAGCTACCCTTTCTGAAATGCGTTATTCCTATTTTCATGGCAGCAGACGGCCTCAGTGGCGGGGGAGTTCTTACCATAGACAAAACTATATTTATATTGGGTATCTATATCGGGCATTTAGGGCTAGAAACCGAAACAACGTTTCAATCAAAGGAGCGACTTTTAGTCTGAGAATTTCCAAACTGCGAACTTCGAAGAGGGAAAGGGTAAAAATTGCAAAATGTAATTCAGTGACCCTATATCACAAATATATAGAACAAATAAATTTTATTAGTTTTTCTAAGCATTAAAAATATCCAACTTACCAACTTATAAATATTTTATCAGAAGAAGATTTCTTATAGTTTGTTCTCTCTAACTTATGAGTTTCAGTTATTGGGTTGTTATCCGTTATAATCAGGGTTGACATTTTGTCCGAAAGAAGCCTCCCAGAATACTGGAAGAAACTGGAGGAAATTGGAAGAAACTAGACGAAATGAAAGATACTAAAAATGACCAAATGTATTTGTTTTACAATTATATTTAATGGATAGTTAAATATGTATATAAATTTGGAAATTATCATTTTGCTCATTTTTTTCCGATTGCTTACTTTTTTTTAATGCCAATGTATCTTTTAGAAATTGTAAATAGTAATTTTGTTTTTATTAATTTTCTTTTTATTAAAACAAACTGATATGATTTAATTATAATAAAGTGATAATTTTTCACAAAAAAATTTTAATATAAGTAAAACCTAAGCAGAATACTGTAAAACTACCAAATAGTTACAAAAAAAGAAAAAAAAAGAAAAAAAAAAACTTTACTATTACATCTAAATTTAAAACTTACGAGTTTTATTAAAAGCAAATACTTTATCATTGTAAATTCATTTTAAAATGCTTATTCGCGATTTTATGGGCATATTTTCATGATTTCAAGTATTAAAAATCTTGAAAGTTTTTGTTAACACTGAAATTTCTCAAAATTTTACATAATCAACCATCAATTGAAAATTGAAATTCAGTAATCAGTTATTAAAAATCCGTTTGTTTATTTTATAAATTATAATTAACTTATNCTTATCAAGATACACTGAGGTAATATTTACTCCCTTCCCCATGCCTCCTAAAAAACTGATTGTATATTTCAACAAAAAAATAGGCTTTCTCAATGAAATATTCAGATACTGGGCATTTTCCTAAAAGAAGACTAGCATCTCAAACTTATCAAGATACACTGAGGTAATATTTACTCCCTTCCCAATGCCTCCTAAAAAACTGATTGTATATTTCAACAAAAAAATTGTCTTTCTCAATGAAATATACAGATACTGGGCATTTTCTTGAAAGAAGACTAGCATCTCAAGCTTATCAAGATACACTGAGGAAATATTTACTCCCTTCCCCATGCCTCCTAAGAAACTGATTGTATATTTCAACAAAAAAATAGGCTTTCTCAATGAAATATTCAGATACAGGGCATTTTCTTGAACGAAGACTAGCATCTCAAGCTTATCTAGATACACTGAGGTAATATTTACTCCCTTCCCCATGCCTCCTAAGAAACTGATTGTATATTTCAACAAAAAAATAGGCTTTCTCAGTGAAATATTCAGATACTGAAGATGCCTGTCCTGAGCACAGACCTAAATCCAATTAAGAAGTTTAGAGACCTTTTCACTCGCCAAATCGCACAGGAATGATTAACAATACAACTAACACTGTTGAAGAACTCCAAGAGTCTATTAATAAAGTATAGTATTCATTCCTACCAATGGCACATAAAATGCTAATTAATTTAATTGGCTAATTAATGCTAATTGATTTAATTGAATGCTAATTAGCAACAGCTAAATTAATAACAATGGCTATTTAATTTAATTGAAAAAGATATATTCGATGTTATTAAGAATAATGGGAGGTTAATATCCGGGTAATATTTTCTTAAGACTGCTAAATGATGTCAGTTTAGCTTTTGTGCTCAGACTTTTGAAACAGCCTATTATTTATTCTTTTTTTATTTTATTTATCAAAGTCATGATGATATTAATATTTTTCAGCAAATTAATTATTTCCTCTTTTTAATAACATCACGTGAAAATGTCCTTCTGTTAATATGTTGTTGCTGTCTTTAAAAATCAAATCCTTTTGCTTGTGCTTAAACTTACTAGACAGAGTGCACAATATTTTTTTAATTGAAAAAAGTATTAAAATATTTTTATTTTTAAAGTTATCTTTGGAAACATTCATCTTTACATCGAGTAACTTTCAAGTTAAACAGAAATATCTATATATGATTTATTACTATCATTTAGGTAAAGTGAAAAAAACAATAATATTTCCATTAGTTTCAAGAAAAGAATTGTGAGGTACAAACATTTTCCTAATGAGCTTGCCTCAGTAAAGATAACTTGAAAATTACGTTTTTTGGACATATGTGAGACCTCATAAATTACTTTTAATCAAATTTAAATCTGTCGTATTCCCAGGCATGTTTTGCCTGATATCATCTGAGCATGTTCCATTTTATTTTGTGTTGTTTATACTAAAGTACAAAATGCTCAAAACAATAATGAGTTTGACCTCCTTTCCAATGTTGTTTTTTTTATCTTTATTTTTAAAATATGCTTTGTTCTCAGACATTTTTTCAAGCTCTGTTTTCCTATTCTTTTTTTTTTGTAATTATTACTTAATTATAAGGGTTCGAATTAAACTTTATCATAAACATTTCTGTTTTTAACACAAAAGTACACAAAAGCCGTACTTTAAACAGATCTAGTCCATTTTCCCAGATGTTGAACGACAATTGGACTTTTTTTGTTCTATGAGTATTAATAACGGCTGACACAATTCTGAGTTTACAATTAGCAACTTTTTGCTAAGCAGCCTTGTAATTGCGAAAAGAACCAGGAAGGCATAGGAACTCCTGGACCATGCATTGGAAGAAACTAGCTTTAGTGCAGGCCTCTTTTAAGGAACTGACCGTATCTGTGTTACATGGAGAGGAAAACCACGAAAGCCCCACACGATTAGCCTGACGACAAAGAGACTCGAACTTATGATCGTTCTACCACTGAGGATACTCATTATATCAGCGCTGTGGTCGATGTTAGCCAAATGCAGAATTTGAATCGATCCGCAATCGCTGAGATTAGAACTTAGCCCACCTCAACGTTAGGAGAGTGCTTTATCGCCTGAATCTCTGCTGTTATTCTTGTGGATATTTGTTTTATATTTTATTTTGCAACCAGTGTTAAACAACCTGAATTCTGAGTTTATGACTATCAATGTTCAAACTCCGTAGTCTTGTAATTTTGAATCCAATCTCGAAAACAAGTGGAATTCTGCATCAAGTATTAGTAGAGACTAGCCTACGCATAGATTTTTTTAAGGGACAGTATTTGCATTACGGGGAGAGGAAAACCATAAAAACCTCCCACGGTTAGCCCGACAGCCAGGGGACTCTAACCCATGATCCTTTAGCCACGGAGGATATTTTACGGCAACCTTGTGGTCGGAGAGAGCCAGGTGTAGAATTCGCATTGACCATCAGCGATAGCTAGGATTCAATGCCGGGTCACCTCACTGGGAGGTGACCCAGATTATTAATATTATTCTCATTTTAGTATAACACGAGGGTTGCTATTTATATTTCTGGCCTTGGCAACAGTAAGTGTTGCTAGTCTACCGCAAACAATTTTAATCGAAAGTTTGATATTTTTAAACATAAATTAAGCAGACGATTTACCATTATAGCTTCATTTGTGTTGTTGACAGTAAATTGAAAAGTTCTTCTCTTTCAAAAAATGGAATTGAATCGTGAACATTTTCGTGCCATTATTTTTCATAACTTTCGACGTGGATTGTCAAGACAAGAGTGCTTCGATGAACTTAATTCTTTATTCAGCGATAAAGCGCCATCCTACAGCACTGTAAAAAATTGGTATAACGAATTTAATCGTGGTCGATGTTCGATCCAGGACGAATCCCGTGCAGGTCGTCCAAAATCCGTTGTTGTGCCAGAAAAGATCGATGCTGTGCGTGAACTGATAAAGCAAGATCGTCATGTGACATACCGTGAGATAGAGGCGTCTTTGGACATTAGTATGACTAGCATCAATAAAATATTGCATGAACATTTGAGCGTAAAAAAAATTTGTTCGCGTTGGATCCCGCATAATCTGACAAACGCTCAAAAAAAGGCTCGTGTCGATTGGTGCAAGGAAATGTTGGAAAAATACGTTCAAGGTACATCAAAGGCTGTGTATAACATCTACACAGGTGACGAATCATGGATCTATGCATATGAGCCGGAAACAAAACAGCAATCAACTGTATGGGTCTTCCAAGACGAGGCAAAACCAACAAAAGTTGTTCGAGGAAGAAGCACATCGAAACAAATGATTGCCTGTTTCTTCGGCAGTAACGGTCATGTGGCAATAGTGGCGTTAGAGCAACGCAGGACGGTCAATTCTGATTGGTGCACGACCATTTGTTTGCCAGAAGTCATCGGAGAAATTCGAAAAAAGCAGAAGAACAGGTGAATCATTCTTCATCATGACAATGCGATCTCTCCCACATCGATTCAAACAAAGACATTTCTGACGGAGCGACAGATCGAACTGATGGGTCATCCACCGTACAGCCCTGATTTGGCACCCAATGACTTCTTCTTATTCCCACACATCAAAAATAAATTACGTGGACAACGATTTTCGACCCCCGAAGAAGCGGTTGATGCATTCAAAACGCATGTTTTGGAGTTACCTCAATCGGACTGGAAAAAGTGCTTTGAAAATTGGTTCAAACGCATGCAAAAGTGTATTGATCATCATGGAGAATATTTTGAAAAACAATAAAACCAATTTCGATCCTACATATTTGTTTTTTCATTATTAGGCCAGAAATATAAATAGCAACCCTCGTAATTAATATTGTAATCAATAATATTATAATCATTATAATCACCATAAAGATTATTATAATAATCCCGGACTCAGGGGAGTATTCATTTACAAAGCAGCGATAAATTTTTCTTAGTTTGT
Source organism: Parasteatoda tepidariorum (assembly GCF_043381705.1). Classification (NCBI taxonomy): domain Eukaryota; kingdom Metazoa; phylum Arthropoda; class Arachnida; order Araneae; family Theridiidae; genus Parasteatoda; species Parasteatoda tepidariorum. The sequence continues at coordinate 77,732,508 of NC_092211.1, read as the reverse complement.
ATTCAATAATACGATTTGAAGAAGGCTAATAAAGCCTGAATCACGTTTTAACATGATGCAAATTCTGAAATTTCTATGTTGACATCTACAAGAAAGTTTTTTTAATTAAATGAAAAGAAAATGTATGTATAATTCTTCCACAGAAAACATAAAAACTTATGTGACTATTTAGATTTTAATGCATTCGAAATGAAATTCTTTAACTATTTTATATGCAAACATTTATTCAAATTGTAAGACACAATGCATTAAAAAGTTTGAATTATATAATTTGTGATAATTTTGCTTAAATAAAAAGAAAGTTTTAATCACTGAAAGTATTTAATTACTTCATTAATTATTTGTACATATTTAAAAAGAAATGCTTTGACAAGCGGAAAAGCAATTTCTTTCTAAGGTAGATTTATTAGATTTTTTTCGGATGAAGTCTTTAAAGTCATTAATCCATTTTTTTTATTCTGGCATTTTAAAAAAAAATTGCATTAATTATCTTTTTCTGAATGATTACTTTTTTTACATGGAAAAAAGATAATCATAAAATCGATTGGAAACATATAAAAAATCATTTTATTTCATTTATATTATCAGTTCTTAAAAAAAATCTGCAATATTTTACAAGTTTGAATGAAATATTGATTTTCAACGCAGTTAAAACTATCAAATGTCACATGATTACGATTAACGTTTGCACAAAAATATGTAAAGACTATAAATACTATTTTCAACGATATAATCACCTTTGTTTATCAATAATAATTTTGAGTGTATGAAACATTTTATCTTCTATAAAAAGAAACATTTGAAGACATGACCATTGAACGTTCAAGCTCGTTTCAAAAAATTTTCAATCTAGATTATAAAAATATGTAACACAGTGCTTAAATATGGAAAATTTAACTTCTGCAATTACATTTTATTTTCAAAAGTTCATAAAAAATGAACGATTTTTTATTACTTTCATTACATTAGTTATAGAATATCAAATGGGTGTTTGTTATTTTTATTTTACAAATAAAAAGGCTTCATCCTTCAAAACGCCGTTTGTCATTTTGTTTTCTTAAACAAGCATGTCAAATCGTACCATTCTCCTAGATTATTTTAGTTTAAAAAAATAATTTCGAAAATTAGGTTCATGAACTATAAGCTTATTCATGAGAAGCAACAGAATCTATAAAAGCTACCAGGCAAGTGTAAATATAAACAAAGATTTAGATCATTTGATTGGACAAGTTTTTTCACTAGTTTCTATGATAAATGTAGACCTTGCCGCTATATATCTATGCGCGAAAGTGTGGGGGATCTTTTTAGTGACTTAATGTGCAGTATACGTGAATTGTAAAACTTAAATTTATCATCAGGCTAAAAGAATAGTTTGTTAAAATGTGATTTTTTTTAACAAATTTTAACATTACTTCCTGTGCTATAGTCGGTAGAATCAAAATTGGTAGTTTGTTCATAGTGAACTTGAATTTCATAGTCACAGATCTTTTTTTACCATTTGCGAAATAGGTGTTGTTTTTGGTTTGATGGCGTGCTCACCTTATTTGGACGTCATCACACTTTTCAACTGTGTTCAGAGTAATAGTAAACAGGGCGCATGCGTCGTCATTGCATGTGTTGTTATGGAGGCAGCTGCTGTTTTTTTTTTTAAATTCTTTTTTTTATCTTCTTTTTATGACTCACTTATTCATTATGACTGTCGTGGTAATTTTAATATAAATATGAAAGCTAAAGAAAGAAAAGAATTTCATGACGTCTTAAAAAGCACATATTGGAATTGCGAACCAATTCAGCCCATTCAATAACAAGAGGTCAAAAATCAATTAATTCAGTGCCTGAAACCCATAACTTGAAATGTTGTGGCGTTAATGTAAGACTGTGCAGAAAAAGAAAACACATTAGGCCAATGGGTAACCAGTGATTGCAATAAAGCAATCACAATTATTTCTTTTTATTAGCATTTTTTTTTCGTTTGTCGCTTTCACTTTTTTATTTTATTTTATTTTATTTATTTCTTTTTTTTTTAATTCTCCACCTAAAACCTTGAACGAGTTGTGTTACAAATATTCATAGCAGCATTCCTTAACAAATTTTACTCTCCGTTTCATTAACCATGTTGAAGAAGTATTTGAAAACGAGATTGAAGAAGAACCTGGGAATTCATAAACCTGTTAGTTCAGAAGCGGTGTAGGCCGAAACTATCCTGAACATTTTCTTCTCTGTATAAAATATGAACAAAAAAGATCTGCTAATTATATACCTGCAAGTGACGTCATAGTTAATAAATCCTGTTATTCGCCAGTTCGGAAGCCAATCAGATTTTACACACACGCGTCACGTCGCTTGCGCACTCATACACATACCAACATTTAACCCCGAGCTAAGGGGAAATTTGTAGGTTAATGTCTGAGATTGGAAGACAAAACAGATTTTAAAAGAAGAAGAAAAAAACAGCAAAGAAAAAAAAGAAGAGTCAAAAAATTAAATACAAAATTTGAAAAAAACACACTGAAAAAAAAAACCTATCGATTTTCAATTAGTTAAAGCATTTCAATTAGAAAGTTTCCAGGCCAAGTTTAGTAATAGTTAGCGCTTACCATTGCAAAATTTTGACATTTTTTGACGATAATTACTCCAGGATTTCATCGCATTCTTTTAAAAAATTAATCAGGTTGGCTGCCTTCTGTTTCAACTTAAGATTCTTATAAATAGATCTCTACGTCGCTTAAAGATATCCAATTAAATTTGATTTAAATCACGTGAATAGGCATAATCATTTCACTTCTTTTCGAGTTGAAAGTACCCAATAGTTGATATGAAAATTTTTTATATAAAAAACAATTTGCATTCTATCTAAAATTACGAATTTATGCTATAGTATTTAAAAAAATTTCCAAGTTGTAGTTTTTATTATTTTTCTTTTTAATATTTCATAACTATCTATAACTGTGACAAGACTAAATTTAAGTAATATCAAGGCTTTATTTCAACTACAATGAACAGAATCCAGCAATAATCTCATTAAAAGCAATGGTCCACTATATCGGAATTCTTTAAAGTATTATTTTTTAATCATATGACAGTAGTATTGTTGAAAGCAGTAATTACTTTAGTACATAATTTGCTTATAAATTATTAACTGATTAACTATACACAAAACAAACCTAACCTTTATGCATTGTATATCATTTGTAATGTCCAGCTATTACAGATTATATAAAATAATCTATAATAGCTGGATTATAATAGTAATTATAATAGCAATTATAGGAGTAAACTATAACAGTAATTATAGATTATTTTATTAATATTACTATTAATATTATTTTTATTTTCATAAAATGACGAGGTAAAATTATGATTATAAATATGGATTATACTTATAAGAATAGTACTAACTAACGAAAATTTAGCCTGAAAAAACTTAATTATCTTAACTTATTACTTATTATCTTAACTTAAAACTTGAACTTATTAATTAAAATTAATTATTAAAGTTTATCTTATGAAAAAAAAACATTCAAAATGTGCACTATAGAAAATAAAAGAAAAACTAGCTTGGCTCACGTATGTTAGCTCCAGAAGTTTTTGCTGTAAGTCTTCATCAGAATTTCTATTCATAGTTCAAATTTGTATTCCTTCATTCATTAAAGATAAAGTAAAAATATTTGCATATTTTCATATATTTGATAAAATATGGAAAATTGTATTGCATTACGAAACAACCAATGATTTTACAAATGTAAAATTTGAACTTTTTTTCCTTCCACAAAATTCAGACGATAATCCAATAANATAATTTCAAACATCCTCAAGAGCTATAACACATCTGCAGCAGAACTGGATATGAAGACAAAATTGCAGGACAGGAACACTTTAATTGTCCACTAATCTTCAGATTTCCTGCGACGTTTTAAAAAACTTTATTTGTGAAAACCTTCAGCGTGGCGGACAGCTGGCCGCCTTAGGCGGCTAGTTTAGAATAAATACGCAAGTCTAGGAAAAAAAAATCACTACCGATTAAAAAAAAATTAAAATTAAAACAAGCTCTTAAAGCCTTGGTTTTACTTAAATTTAGCTTTGTCACAGTGCATTATAATCTGCATTTATAATTATATTTTTACCTTTTCATTTATTAAGATGAAAAACAATATTCATTGGAACCTTTTTAAAATAGCTAATCTTTACATATCGATTTTTATAGAATGCTAAAGGTTTGCTTCGTGTAGAATAAATTAGTTTATAATTTATAAGCAAATTGTGTGCTAACGCAATCACTATTTCCAACAATAGTTCAAACAAAACGGATACAGTGAAGTATTGTTCTTAATGATGTAAGTGCTGGATTCTTAAATGGTTCATTAACGGTAAGTTTGAATGCGAAATCATGATAAATGAAAAGGAAAAATTATTACAAATAAAATATAACAGTGTAATGTTTAATGTAGTTTATAATAATTAAGATTAATGACCCAAATTGCATAGTAAAAAAATCAAATACAAAAAATATTTATTTTTGAAAAATAGAAGAATGCTCACATTAGGAAATTCTTCCAAACATGATAAAAGGAAAAAAGGAACATTGCAATCAGAGTTCAAAATGGTTTCTATGGATACTGGCATTTCAACAAAATAAGTATTTGAAACGTTTCAGAAACTGTGACGGGACCGACGAAATCCCGATTTTAATGAATAGGACCTTCTTCAAAAGGGAATTGTACAGTTCATTTTATTTCCTAGGGCAAAGGGGAAAACAATGGTCACAGTTGATTGAAAGTGTGTTTTGTTTGGGAAAGTTATCAAACAAGAAACCTTTACTCTCATCGAAAATATTTTTTCGCTTCTTAATTTCGAGAAAAATTATGGAGATGAAATTGGAAATGAGAAATAAATAAAAGACTTTAATCTTAAGCCTTATTATGATGATCTTAAAATGTTAGAACAATTAATTCATTGCAAATCATTTTTTTTTACAGATTTTAATCATATGTTTTGTGTCATTTTTAGAAATTTATATATTTTAGAAATTATTATATTTCGAAATTTATACATTTAGAAATTTATAAAAATAATTTTTTCTTTTACGTAGCATTAAAATATCCGTGATAGAGGTAATATTTTATTTCTAAAGTTTTTTTTTATCTCTTTGAAATAAAATATCGCAGAAATATTGATTTTAATTGATTTCTAATTATAGTTACTGTACAACCGTAATAAATGAAAATTAAACATTATAGCAAATAAAATAAAACAGTGCAGTGCATTATATAGCTTACAATACTTATGATGAACTACCCAAATTGCGCAGTAAAAAATAAAATCATAAATGCTTAAAGTAATTGTTTTTTGAAGAATAGAAGGAATGCTCACATTGGAAAAGTTTTTCAAACAGTAAAAACTATTGATAAAAGGAATATTGCAATCAAAGTGCAAAATGGTTTCTATGGATACTGCCATTTCAACGAAATAAGTATTTGAAACGTTTTAGAAACTGACGAGGCCGACGAAATCCCAATTTTAATGAATAGGGCGTTCTTCAAAAGGGAATTACACAGTTCATTTTATTTCCTAAGGCAAACGGGGAAAACAATGGTCACAGTTGTTTGGAAGTGTGTTTTGTTTGGGAAAGTTATCAAAATAGAGACTCCTAATCTCATCGGAAATGAATTTTTTTCGCTTTAATTTCATGAAAGGTTATGGAGATGAAATTCGAAATGTGAAAGAAATGAAAGATTTTTATGTTAAACCTTATTATTATGAACTTAAAATGTAGGAACAATTAATTCTTTACCTTCCTTTTTAATTAATTTTTTTTAATATTTTAATTCTACGTTTTTCTCCTTTTCCAAATTTATATTTCCTTTCTTTTACTCAATTACAAAAAAGAACATTTTTGAGGTAATAAAATATCACAAATATAATGATTTTAACTGATTTCAAATAACAGTTTAACCTGGTGTTTTAAACGATATCATTTTTTAGTTGAAATATATTTAAATAAATATTGTCAGAATATAGTATTTTAATAATATGTCTTTCACAGTACAATTTTATCCAAGTTATTTTGATACTTTCTACAAGAAATAAATATTTAAAAAATGCCTTATAGATAATATGTCTTATTAAAGTAAATGCCATTCCTAATTTGCAATCTTCATATGCTTATATTCGACCACCCTGACATTTTAATTGACCTCAATGGAACTAACCTTGAAATGCATTACAATAAAACCATAGGTTACAATAAAATCATAGGATAATTTTACAACCCTGTGATGACCTTAGGTCCACTAAGCCAACCACCAAAAACTGTCCAAGTCGGTCTTGTGACCATACAATTGCCATTAACTCGAATGATACTTATTTTCCGTCTCTGTAGTCTTCTCTTTACTCACACAGTAAACTAAACGCCTATTGTTATCGTTTCCAAGGTGAAGCAACATACCAACTATACCATCTGCACATGCATCATTGGAAACTTCAGATATTGAGCTTTAAGGGCATAGATTGGAATAATATCTTCTAAAGAAACTCGTTAAACCTAACACTTTTTGAGCATCGTGTAGGTTGGGGAAACTTAAATATAGCTTCTACTTTTCTTCATCCAGACTTAATTCCGTTCTTATAATAAATCCCAGATACTCTACTTTTTTGTTCCCAAATTCACATTTAGATTATTTCAGGGTCAAATTGGCGGAGAGTCTTCGGGCTTTAAATACATTAGTTAATTTCCTCCGACGTTTCTGCTGTAACAAGTATGTCATCCAAATAGCATAATCGCCCTTTTTTTACAACGGACCTAATGCGCGGTACATCAATCTTTAAAATTCTGCTGGAGCATTAATTAAGCCAAAAATCAACCTCTCGAACTGTCCTGTGTCATCTAGGGTTATTAAGACTGTTTTTAGTTTTGCTTTTTCGGTTAGGGGTATTCGTAGAAACCCGTGCGCCAAGTCTACAGTTTTAAAATAACTACAGTCACGTAAATGCTCCAATAAATTTTCAATTTTAGGTAATGGGAACTTATCTTTGACAGTTCGATTGTTGAGATATCTGTAGTCAATCACTAGTTGGTTCTAGTCAGTCCTCTTCTTCACTAGTGTGACAGGACTTGCACAGGTTGATCTTGTTTCACACAATATTCCATTTACTTCCCATTCATCCACAATTTCTTTACTAACAGCTCTTTCAGAAGCATTCGCTTTAAATGGTTTCAAATAAATGGGCTTTGACCTTCCAACATCTCTAATATCCATTTCTGTTAAGTTAGTGCATCCTAGCTCTGAAATGTCCATAGCAAAACAATCGCTATATTCATTCAATAGTTAAACCAATTCTTCCTTCCGTTCATCATCAATATTGGAGTCAATTTTCTTTTCAATCAATTTAATGGGAGCTTTTTCCTTAAAATTGTTACAGCTAAATGAACTTGAGATCTTTTCTTTAACTTCAACAACTTCCACTCTTCCTATATATCGACGTTTTAAAAGTCTGAGATTTTTGTGTCCGATATTTGATAACGGAATGCTCGCTTCATTTCGTTTTTATAGCAACCAATGTATTCGTAAGGATTCTCCATCATAATTGGCCAATTTTCGATATCCTCTGCTTGAGATATCCAGCTGCCTCAAGAACTTTAGGATGGATTCTTTAAAGTGGATTAAGACTTTAATTTTAATTATGAAATTACTAAATGGTTCTTCCTCCTGATATCCAACTTTTCCGATTCTGTCATAAGCGATATATGGTAAATCAAGCCATGTTATTCCAATAATAAGATCAACTAGCTGAACATTATCAGGAACAATATAAATACTTATTAGTGCGCCCTATGCATTTCCAGCTTCACTTTTTCCATTAGTGGTCACTGCAGGTACCTTTTGATTTACAAAACCATGTAATTCATTGATAGCAAGTTCAAGCTTCAGTTCTAGTTTCTGAGCATTTGACATCTTTCGAAGACAACAGTAACTTTTGGAATCAATTAATGCTTTTACTTCGTTCCAATTAGTAAGTTTTGCTTTTTTTAAGTATGAATCACTCCCTTTGGTATTTCCGTCTTGCATAACAGACAAGCTTTTATCACTTGAACAACTACCTTCAGCTTTAGAAAAAAAGTTTTGGTTATGAAATCTGTTTTACTGAATATTCGGCATGTTTTAACTGGTTTTGGCAATTGGTAGTCCTTAGAAATATGCCCAAAATTGTTGCAGTTGAAGCATTTTGGTTCACCTCTTTCATTACATGTAATACAACTTTTTCTTCTCGTTATTCGTTGCAATTGCATCATCTTAAATGGAGCTCCGTTTGTCAAAAATCCCTTCTTTACGTGGCTGTTTATTCCTTAAAGTTGATATCAAAGTATCATAATCATCCAGTTTTACTACTAAATCGTGTGGATTAATCAGCTCTGACCAATCCTCAATAAAATTGTTTTTTTACTTCTTGTGACAATTTACGTTTTATCTGATTCGCTTTTAATAAGATCTCTCAACTTTTCAAGACTATCTACCTTAACTCCATTTATCCAATAATTAAAAAAAAAAACTTTTTAATCTTTAGACAAAATTTTTGCATGTACTCCTTATATCTTCGCTATATATGAAATACTTTTGGCGAAATTTTTCGGGTGTTAATTTATACCATTTTAATAAAACCTGCTCTACTTCTTTATAATCATTTGACATTTCTTCTCTATTTCTCTAGTGATTAAGTGATAAGTAAGCCAAGCAAGTGAGTAACCCAGAAATTTGCGATTGTATTTGCAATCAAATTATGAGGTTTCAATCTTTATTTTATTGATGTACTATTAATATTTTGATGGAGGCGGAATTAGTTGACTTTTTCTCTGATTCAATGCTTAATTTTAGTAATTCAAATTTTATTTAAATTTTTCTTACTTTGTCTAGTCATTTGCATTCTTCAATTTACTCTTGGCGTTTACGTTCTTCAATTTCTTCTTGGTGTCTACGTTCTTCAAATTTTTCTTTTTTAATTTCCATAATTTATTATAGTTTTCAACCATTATTTGACACAATCTTCCTCAAACTCTTTACTCGCCAAAATTTTCTTCTTTAAATCTTTATATTTAGGTCTATCATTAACATCCTAACCTAATTTTGCTACCAATATTTTTGAGCCGCATTTTATTGCATTAACGATAAGTAGCTATTCCGTATTTAAGAAAATCTTTCTTACGATGTAAAAAGTTTTATATAAATCCAGTTCTGATTTTGTCGGCTTCTTATGTAGTTAATTTAACAGTAAAAAATCCTTTAAGGATTACAAAAACAGTTCATGGAGTTTAAAGCATACTTTATTTCTGGTAAGAATAAATTCTAACTTAAACACATTTATTTTATATAGGGTATTATCAAATCAAATAAAAGAACGTTACGATCGATTTGTATTCCAAGAACAAAAAATAAATGAATCAAATAAAAATAGTAGGATAGTAATCTCTCTTTATTCTCAATTTTATTTTATTTTGACACGTAAATAAAATATTTACCGACAAGTTTTTAAGAAAAAGACTGATTTCGCCTTTCATTTCATTTCCTCAGGCAAAAGAGTAACAGTATGCAAACTACAAATATGTAAATCAACAAATAAAAAACACCTTATAATCTTTTAAGAAACTCATTTTCCCTAATTTCAGTAACAAATATGAAATGAAATCGGGAAGAAAAATAATATCTGAGGAAGGAAAAGGAAGAAAAAATACCATTCTCTAAAACGCTCATTATTTGCGGAAAAGCAATTATTTCACTGTGATCTGTTTCTTTCTTAACTGGTAAGAAAAACTGCAATTTTTACATTTTTATGTTCTTCTTTTTGAAAGTTTGCAATTGAATCGATTTTATTTTTAATAATAAAGTAGTAGCTATTGTTTTGTTATTGTAAGGAAATATTTGACATTTAGAGCTTTAAAATAAAATTATTAATTATTTTGCATTTTATATGAAATATTAGTATATTTCACCTAAATACATCCAAAACAATTTAAATTTGAGGAACTGAAAAATGCTATTTTCATTTTTAAACCAAACGCGAGTTTTTTTTTCTTCGAAATTCCAATTTATTTGAAAGTTATTACAATTTTAAACAATTTTTGCTACATGTTTTAAACTTTTTCTGCTTTAATTTCCTTTTATTAGTTTCTTGCTTGACTTGATGGTAAAGTAAACAACAAAAATTAAATAAAATAAGGAAACAAAGGATTGAAAAATGATTAAATAAAATAGAAAAACAAAGATGTTACCACATATAAATCATTAAATTTATATCGAAAATTTTAAAAATGCACAAAAAAGTTTTGTAAAGGATCTTTTCGGAAATAAAGGATCTTTTCAAGCATGAACTGTTATATGATATAAGGCCATTGTTAGATATTGTTATGGTTATGTATTGTTTCTCTTTTTTTGCTTTTTATTGTATCGCATATTCTGTATTTTTTAATTTAAGATCTTTCTTTTAAAGTACTGTTGCTCATATTTAAAATTGATTAACCCAGATAGCACTGTTACCAAATTTCAACAAAAATGGGACAGTAACGGGGACTCGTTTGTGAAATCACACGTGACCTCTGATACGTCCATTCTAGGGTTTTTGAAGGTTACTATGTCCATCTTTGGGCAAGTCACATTTTGACGTCATTCAAACGTCAGAGACCACAATGAGACGTAACTGTCACCGTGACGTAACCGTGCGACAAGAATCTTCTCAGCTTAATTACACGGTGACCCTATTGAGACACAAACGTCACAATTTCATCACACCAGGACTCTGTTAAGACGTCAATAAGTCACATATTGTCACATGGTGATCCAGTTGAGACGTGAATATGTCACATGTTTGTCCCATGCGGCGGTGACTGTGACAACTAAATGTCTCAATGTGGTCTCATGGTGACGTCTAAGTGACATCCTTAAAGGTGGACATAGTAACCTTTTTAGACCCATGCATCGACGTCGCAGAAGTCACTTGTGACTTCGCAAATGAATTTCCGTGACTGTCACAAACTGGTAACGGTGTTATCTGGGGGGCAGTATTTTGGTCGCTGACCGAATATTCAGCAAACAATTAGTGATTCAATTTCAACCCTGATTTAGTTGATGTATTCATACAGTTCTTATTAAAAATACTTTAATAATATATGGTGCAAGTAAATTTGATTAATTTTTAATCTTTTTTTAACTTAACAAAAATATACAACTCTTAAATATTAAAATATTTTATCAATAGAAGCTTAGAATGATTTCTTACTGCTCGTTCTCACTAACTTATGAGTTTTAGTTGTTGGGTTGTTACCTGTTTTGATTAGCGTTGGCATTTTATCCGAAAAAACTTATTTCTCCCAGAATACTTAAAGAAAGAGAAAAAAAAACAGTAAGAAACTGGAAGAAATGAAAGAAACTCAACGAAATGGAATAAACTAAAAATGCCCAAAAATATATATTTTCCAATAATATTTAATGGATAGTTAAAAACATATTAGTTTGAAAACTATTATTTTGATTTTTTTGACTGCTTAACTTTTCCTTAAATCCAGGGTAATTTTTAAGAAAATGTAAATAGTAATTTTGTTTTTATTAATTTCCTTTTTATTAAAACAAACTGATACAATTAAATTTTAAATTATAAAGTACTAATTTTTCATAATGAAATTTTAATATTAGTAAATCTTAGTTAGAATACTGTAAGGTTACCAGATTGTTACAAAAAAATTTTGCTATGACATTTAAATTTAAAACTCACAAGTTTTATTTAAAGTAAATTCTCTATAATTTTGAGTGCATTTTAAAGTGTTTATTCGCGATTTTATAGGCATCATTCTATGATTTTCAGTTCAAATGTTAAAAAAGTTTTAAAGTTTATTGCCACTTAAACTTCTTAAAATTATTATGAATAATCATCAATTAAAATTTGAAATTCAGTAATTGGAGATAAAAATGTTTATGTTTCTTTAATAAATTATAACTAACTTAAATATGATTAGGTGTGTAAAAGTGAAATTTGTATTAAAAATATCAATTGTTAATTACCTTTAGTATATTACCTAAGAACTGTTTTGAGTACTCTTTCTTGACACCATTTAATTAGATATATATATTTTTCTATTTGTAATCATGACTACTATGTAGGGAAAATTTTTATATCGTGATCTGCGGTAGAATAATTGGCAAGTCTTATCAACTTCCGGGCGTATTAAGTTTATTTTAAAATTAAATCATATTGTGTGACAATTTTACTAAAGAGTATTATTACTGTTTTAAATTTAATATCAAAATCAAAGTATATATTCAGTATTATATATTAAAATTTCTTTGCCTAATTAATGCTTATTTATCTATTTTTAAAACGTAACTGGAATCAAATTCGTTTCCAGAAAAATATTTCTTCATCTCTTCTAACGTCAAATGGTTTCCTTTTCATCAAAACAAATATTCATTTCAAGATCTTACTCTTTCTCATACATCACCTTTTTCTTAACATTATTTCAAATTTCAAATACGAATATTTCTTATGCTTTTCATGTATTCAGCTACTTTTTCGTTAAAATCTAAAGTTTATTAAATTTATATTACTTAATAAAATTATTCGTTTGCTCAAATTACTGTTAGAAGGAGAATTAAACTAAAAATATAATCAGAATCTGAATACTCATTATTGATATGAATCAGATAAAAAAGTGATATTAAAGTAAACCATGCCAATTTCATTCAATAAATAATTTATTTCGGTTTTCGCTCTGATTGACTTCTACAATAAATCATCACGTTTAAGGAGCGTTTGTGTTTTGCACCAACTGAAATTAACTTGTAAATACAACTTAAATTTCGTTTACCTACAACTTATATTTTTCAGCTGAAATATAAGTTATAGGATTTACAGCTTAATTTTTAAGAAGCAAACTAAAAATGCAGATCTTGGGAGTGGTGATGAAGTTATTCCAAGTCTACTAAAGCGTAGTTGTATAAATTATTATATATTTTATACCTAGTTGTTATCTGTTTTCCAATGCCCATCTGGGGTATGATCTTTAATCATACAGGCATCTGAAGAGCAGATTTGTTGGCCATTCCTTCAGGGACACCATATTAGGTGGGCCAATGTTGCTCCCACAGTAAGAACATATAGAACAGAGAATGAAAGAACATCCATGCCCGGGATTCGAACCCATAACCTTTCTAATGCAAGGAGTATTAGTAAATAGAGTATTAGTAAATATCCTAATTTACTTAGTAGAAAATATTATTTTAGAACTATTTTATACATACATTTAATATTTAATTATATTTTTAATACTTATTTTGAACAATCTTTTTTTTTAAGAAATTGCATTAAAGTTACGGAATTTAATTACAGCAATAAATAAGAATCAAATTACATAAATATATCAAATTAAATTTGACGGAATACTTTCATAAACACTTCATATTTTCTCGAAATAACCACCCCTTACCTTTTGAAAAGACAAGATATTATTTTATTTAGTTTACTTCAAGTAATTAGGTTTTTCAAAAAACTGCTGAAAAGTTAAAAACCAAAATTCAACTTTTCCTGTAAAGGTGATTGAGAAGAAATTTGACTTCAAAGTTCTTTTAATTAAAATTTGAAGTGTTTGATAATAAGATTTCAAAATGAAATAGCGTGAAGAATTCTCTATTTTCAAATATCGAATAAACTTAACTTTTAGAATGGAGTCTAAGCTTACCATTTTCCAATTAAATGTTCGCTACTTTTCAATTCGAATCTAATTATCTACTTGACAAACTTTGCATTTTTGATTTTAATTATGCATAAATTTCATTCCGTATATGGCATCTATAGATTCAAAATAAATTTTTAAACATAATTTGAAGTAATTTATATTTCAATGTTTTCGTTGTGATTTTTCTGAAGAATAACAAGCATTCAACTTTTCAATTTGAGCTTAAAATTCTAGAATTTTTAAAAACTGCTCATATTTAAAACGTGGTATTTTCGTTTAAAATACGTTACACACCTCAGTAGAAAATATCATAAAATACATTAATACTAAGAATTTTAAAAGTTGTAATTTTTTTAACCGTAATTAGTATTAATTTTACTGAGTTGTATAATGCTAAAAATGAAAAAGTTAGTACTCTTAGTAATTTTTGATCTAACTATCAGATTTTCCCTTACTAGGACTCTATCGTAATGGTTCGAGAATTTAAACATAAATATGGTAATTAATTTGGGATTACGAGTTTTCATATAGACCCAAAAAATACTTTTTTGAATGACCGTTGATGGATATGAACTCTTAAGCCTCAAAATATGTGGGTAGCCAGGATCTAGAATACAAGATCCCAGTAGTTTGAACTAGTGGTCAAAAGTTTGAATCCCTTAACACAATTTTTTTTTATATGTATTTCACTATATCACGAAAACTTTTGAAACAAATGGAGAAATTCGTCCATCTTAATAATTTACAATTTGTTCCTCTGGAGATTAATATATGAAAAATATTTTTTAAAATTATGTATTATTTTTTATTATTTTATTGAATGGTAAAAAAATGAATTTTAATGCATACAAATTTTAACATAATCTTGAAATATTTTTTAAAAAAACAAAGGACAAAGTTAAACGAAATAAGTCGAAAAGTTTTCGCGAAATCAAATTTTTAAAATATCAACGTTTAAAATTTGACTACTCAGAAACTATTCAACCAATTTCCTTCGTAACTCATTTTTTAAATTTTTTTTCTTCTTAATTATGTATTACTTTTTTTATTATTTTATTGAGTTGTAGAAAAAGTGAATTTTAATTCATACAAATTTATAGATCATCTTGAAATATGTCAATTAAAAAACAAAAACAACAAAGTGCAAAATTTAAACAAATCTGTCAAACAGTTTTCGCGAAATCAAACTTTTAAATAATCAACATTTAAAATTTAATAACTCAGAAACATTTCGACCGATTACCTTCGAACTTTTAATTTTGCCATTTAAAATTACATGCTTCTAGATGATGTGTAAATTTGTAGGCCTTACAGTTTAATTTTTTTTAGATATTATTAATTAAATAAGCAAAAAGGAAATACTAATTATCTTGCAAAAATTATTTTTTTATATGAAACTTCATTTCCTTGTAAACTCAATCCTTTAGATCATTGAGATCAAAAGTTATTCAGAGTGTTCCCTTTTTCGTGCGTTGCACATTGCACCATACACACGACGAAAATCAATATGATACGATTGATTACAACAAAAGTGACATCAATTAATAAGTCACGAATGACTGTAACGAAAATGACATAAATTATTGGGACCTGAATGACTCCAATAGAAATGACACGAATGAATGAGTTGTGAATATCTGTAATGAAGAAGTGATTGATATAACAAATGAATTAATACGAATTTCGTAACATAAAGAAAGAATACGACTTGTACTACAGTAACGAAAAGGACAGTATACGAAATACTTCTTGAATGCGCTGTGCCGAAAATGACTTTAATTAATTATGTGCATAAAGGAATTAGTAATAATATTTGTACGAGATATAAATGACATACAAATGTATGACATCATGCATTCTAAATAAATGTGCTATCACTTAAAAAATATTCACTTGTGATTATTTATGAGTAAAACATACTAAAAATGCAAACGTTTTACAGTATTTTATTTAACCATTTCAAGATGCAATATTAACATAATTTACACTAGTTTGAGGGCTAGGCTTAACAAAAAAAAAAGAAATGATCTGCATAAAAACACGATTTATTTATTATTCACTTTCTCAAGAACTATTCGACCGCTTAAGTTTTGCTTAAGTTAAGTTTCTATTCACTTAAGTTTTGTTTTTTCTATGTAAATTTTTTTGAAATAATGTAAGAAATTGCTTACCTCACATTTCAAAATTTTCTCGGCTGTTATTAAGTAAAATAATAAAAATTAAAATAATTAAAGGTAATAAGTATTTACTAAAATGTATTTTTTTGCATTGAATTTACCTTTAGACGAATACGTCGATATACGAATATAGACGAATACGATGGATAGACGAATTTCGTAACAATGTGCAAACAGTTTTCAATTCGCTTAAAATGTTCTTGAGATGTGACAAAATATGGAAAACATAATTAGCATTAAGGGGACGAAAATTTGGATCACTCTTTTGACTAAACTATTAGGACCATATTTTTCAAATTGACAATATTTTGAGAGCAGAATCTGAATCCGACGAAAAAAAGGTGTGTTTATTCAGAGAAAGTACTTTTTGAATTTTATTTAGCAACTTGAAATATTCTCTGCAATAAGTAATTAGCAATTTTGAGGTCAACCCCACGAACCATTAAGATTGAGCCCTAGAACGTGAAGATTCAATCATTAGATCAAAAGTTATTCAGGGTATTCTTTTTTTTGCACTATGTTCCACTGCTAAAATATTATATAAGTGCACGGCAACATGTATGCTAAATATCAATAAATACGATATAATTTAAGCATCATAAGAAGGTACAGTTTAAACAAGAAGAGTAATTTTTAAGAAGTTTAATTTCTTCGTTTTGCTTCTAAACACCTCTATGTGTATTTTATATTATTTTTATTCATTGTACAAATTCACAAACTACACTACAACTTAATACTTCAGATATCCATAAATGATACAACGATGCATTATAATGCAGTGATACATTAAAATATTAACAAAACATGTACGTAACTGTATATTGTTTGACTCAAGCTTTGTTTTATCTTTAAAAAAAAATTATAGACAGTAAGTATAAGAATATTTTCGAAGTATTTAAATTACGTTTAATATTTTTTAACAGGTTTATTTCAACAAATTAATAAATGCATCACATTCCGAATCGTTTTAGGTTGCAAAATATTAATGAACTGGGAAATTTGGAATCATCTTATGCTAATATCTCACGCTTGAAATCTTCGACAAGCTTCAGTAAGTTGTTGTCGTTGGAGAGGGATTAAAACCTGTCTACAAATATATCTTTCTCATTACTCAATTCTTAATCCTTACACCTTCTCGATATCCTAGGAACTTTAACCAAGTAAGGATTGGACAAAGTCCCTCGACCCCTTCGAACAAAATACCAGGAATTTAGTTTTAATAGAAATGATTTCCATTAAAGGACTTTCATTGTATGATATTATTGTATATTTTTCAAACCTAAACTGCTGTTTCATTTCTAAATTATAGAACATTATTTTCAGAAATCCTCGAAATTACTTGTTTTTATTGCAATAACCAAACCTGTGTAGGGAATTTATAAATCGATTATGTCAACCTTCATCTATCAAAAGGTACCTCAAGATAAAATCGAGTTAACATGTCTTATATACTAGTGAATTGGTATTGAATATTTATAGTGGTAGCTACGCAACACCCTTTAACTAAATCAGTTTTGTTGTAGCATTTTAGTTGATGGTAATTTACTTCGCTTTCCAGTTTATTTTTCAATTATATTCATGCTCGATAAATTAGGTCGCATCATCTTTACTACTACAAGATATAATCTATAAAAGTTTTAAAGTATTAATTTATTTATTGTGGGAATAAAATTTAATAAATTAAAAGCAATTATAATTCAAAAACAATTAAAATTCTAAAAGTTTCGAATAAGAACAAATTTAGTATCCTTAATGAATATTTTCAGAATTATTGTTAAAAATAAAATAAAAATGGTATACATGTGTCTAAAACTAATGCTTATGTGAGAAAAGAAAAAAAAATAGCTTTTACAAAACCTGCTAACATGCGGTTAAGGAAAAAGATTAGATAAAAAACACCAACTTCTCCATCATGGTTAAAAACAAACCTCGATAAAGTTTTGTCAGGAAACTAATTTTGATGTTTTTAATCATATCTTCATCGGATAACGTTTCATTAGATTTTGATGGAGATTTTTTTTCTCTGAAATTTTAATTTGTCATTATGCATAATTTTTTAACGCATTTTTAACGAGGAATATAAGCACATTTATTAAGTGCGGTGATTACAGAACACCCTGCACATAATGATAAATTTATCAATATGAAGTTATTATTTTCAGATTTCTCGGGGAAAATGATTCTTGCAAAATTACCGCACTGCGTGGTAATGACAATTCTGTTAAGAAAATACCATAATTTAGACAATAAAAATTAAAATATACGGTATTTAAATCATTCATTTGGTAATTTTACTTTTCATAAAGTAACGGCTCAACGGAAATTCTTGTTTTCACATTTGTAGTTCTTATTACCACACATTTAATGAAAAATACAAAATGAAAAATAAATTTTACCGAATAAATGCTTTCTATGCCATGCTCTAAGGTATCATCCAGAACAGTGATTCCCAAAGTGGTCTATACCGACCCCCAGGGGTCGACAACGATCTGCGAGGGGTTCATGTTAAGTGAAAATAAAAAAATTGGGAGCCAACGATAGTAGATCTCATACAAGCAGGTCGTGACTTTTAATTTTGGCATTTCATGAATGGAATAATCGACGTACACTGACAGTACCCATTTACTTACATTATATTACCTTATAATATAAAGACATATATCTATCTACGTTTTATATAATTTCCAAAAGTAGCAATGCAGTAAAAATTATATTAAAATTCAAGTTATTAGGATTATTTTTTGATATATGAAACTGAATTATTATTAACTAGCAGTTGCCTGCAGCTCCGCCAGCGTACGTTTTTATTTTCTCTGTGTGTAAGGTTTTATTTTGTAACAAAAAAGTATCTTTCCGCGGCAAATTGTAGCCTAGCCTGCGTCAACTCTTTAATTAGCTAGACCTCCAACTTCATCTACGCACAAAATCACGGAGATTTGTTGATTAGTTTTTACGTGAAAACGTAATAAACAGAACGACAATACACAACTTCGGTTTTGTATACAAACTTATTTCCGCAAGTATAATATTAGCAGTGGAGTACTGGTCTTATAGTGCATTATTTTACTCCATTTACATATTAATTCAATTAAATTAGTCTGAATTTAATTAATAAATTTATAAGATTAACATGTGTTTTTTATTACCTTTTTCACACTACACTTCACTACATTTAGAAATTTAAATCTTTCACAGCGAGTGGCATTATACCATCTTTCAAAAATACATTTGAAGTTGATGAATTTACAAAAAATAAATATCAGGTAAGCAAGGGGTCTACCCAAAACCGAAAAACAGGGCAAGGGGTCTGCGAGACAAAAAAGTTCAGGAACCACTTATCTAGAACATGAAGTGCCGTAAATTCTTCCTTATTCTGGTAGTGTTTACCATACTTTTTTTTTTAGCATTTAATCTTTGTTTAGTTAATCAAAAACTAATTTACTTTCGATTGTATTTTTTTCCCTTCAAATAACTACGAAATAGTTTAACAGATTTCAGAATATACCTGACATTCATTTAAACCTAATTAATGTTAACTTTAACAAACAATTATCTAAATCAAACAAAAAGATATAAAGAAGCACTACAGCTATTTCTACATCTAAATAAAATTATTCAAGTGTAAAAACTTTTCGATGCTTCAAAGCTTGGGCCGACATTTACCAAACTGTTGGGCGTTGACCTTTTTACACCACAAATAGCGTGCAAACGTTGGTTGCGTTGCTTAATTATAGTTCTCCCATAAAATATAAGACCAATCAAAATGTTAAATACCTGGCTATTTGGAGGTTATTTAAAGTGATCTTACGATTGTATAACTACTATATGTTCAGTAAAATAGAGGCTATAAATCCATTGTTTGTATACCATTAATGGTGACTCAGATGAGTTTTCTCGTAAAATTGTCCACTTAAGCTTTCTTTACTTTGGAATAGTTTATTGAATCGTAAAATTTAAAGTATCCCAACAGCTCAATTGTTAAATAGAGGTTAAATTTAGATGGATTTTTAAGGTTCATAGTAATACTGCAAATATATTAAAAGTACTTCTATTATGTCAGGTTTCAAAGATATAATATTCTCCATATTAATAACAATGCATATCAATCATAGTGAAAACTAATTTGTAGTCATTGCCAATGCTGTTGAAGAAGATGTAAAGTTAAACTAATAAATTCCGGAAGAATTACGTTTAATTTGTTAAAAGAAGTTGCCCTGATGTTGATAAAGACGCTTACAGAGCGTGCAAAATTTTATGCAAATATTTTGTAAACTACAGTTTTCTTTGAATAATCTTTAAATTTCAGGGCTAAAGTCTGAAATAATTCTGAATGACGTACATCTGTAGCAAAGAAAGTATTTACGAATTCTCATTTTTTTAGGTTTTGTTTTAAAAAAACCCGAAATTTTCAACAAAGCTTTCATTAGTAGAGTTTGACCGTATGATGGTAAATTTAACATTTTTTTTTGTAGATAACATTGTTTTAATCAAACCGAAATATCTGCCACATTTTGAATTTGGCCATTTGGACAGCAGGCTTTCGTCTAATAATGGATATTAATTAGTGTTGTAAACAAGCATGTGGAATATAGCGCATTTTAAGATTATAATTTAAACAAAAGCAAAGAATTTATTGTGTCATGGCTCCAGCTTGGACAAAAGTGTAATTATATTTATGTCAATCGGCGGAGGAATTTTGTATTTAGTACAAGCTATTGATACTTGTAAAACACAAGCTTTATCTAATATGTAGGTGACAAATTTAGGTTTACTAGGCATATGTTAGAAAGTTCTTTTTATTTACTGAGTATTTTTTCAACTAATTTAATCGGGAAAAAAGTCATGTAATTCTTACGTTTGAAAACAGAAATAAGGAAATAAGGTAAATTAGCACTAAAATGTCGTTTTCTTTAAGATTAAATGCTAATGCCAGAAAAATAGTGTTTTCTTTGAGGGGGGTGGAGGGACTAACAAAATATAAAAAGTGTATGCTTGTTGTATCTTGATTTAATGAAAGGTGTTTGCTACAAGTCGCTAGCATACATTTCCTCGTGGACTTAGCCACTCATAATATGTAAAAAGTTCTATACTTAATGTAAATCTAAACATTTTTAATATATTCCAGAATTATTTGATATTACATTTATGATAAATTTTATTTTTCATTTAAGTATTAAGCTACTTGAAAAATAAATTTTAATTGCATGAATATCCAGATAAAATCAACTAACAAATTTAAAATTAAAGAACTAAAGATGAAGAATTTTCTGAGATGGATGTTTGAACTCGTTCTCAAGAAAAGAAGAAAAAAAACTATACTAATAGTCAAACGTGTAATATATTTAACTCAAAACAATAATTACTTCTGTTTAAATAAAAGGTTAAAATAAGTACTAAATATAATACTTCAAATAAATTTTTTTAAAAATAATAAAAAAATTTCTGTTGAAATAATTTATAATGTAATAATTCCAGAAACTATTTAATATAATAATAAGAGAAAATTATTTATTTTGAAACAGAGTGAGAAACATAAAACTGCTTACTCTGAATAATGAATAGATGATCAGAGATTAATTAATTGTATTCCCTATTCTGAACAAATTTCTGACACAGAAAAAAAAATATCTACAAATTCTTTGTTTTTTTTGTATTATATTCCACATGGAATAGGTAAAAAGAGACTGCAAAATTCAAACACATTATGCTAAATTTATATTATTGTAATTTTTTAAGAATGTTTCAGCACCATTCACTTCATAAATTAGGGAATTTTCTTCTTTTCAATTTTCAATTTAAAAATTGCTGACAATTGCTGAAAATTGATCAATGAATTGAAAAACAGTTTAGTTTTATAAACTGCCAGTTTATAAAACTAAAAAGAATATTTATGAAAAATGCACGTCTATTTCTTATTAACTAATCTCTAAGCAAAAACTGTTAAAAATACTTATTTATTGACATTCCTGCAATATAAGAGGAAGTTACTAGAAAATAGGGTTGGCATGTTGGTAAAATGGAAAAAAATTATTCTAAATGAAAATATAATTTNATAAAACTGCTTACTCTGAATAATGAATAGATGATCAGAGATTAATTAATTGTATTCCCTATTCTGAACAAATTTCTGACACAGAAAAAAAATATCTACAAATTCTTTGTTTTTTTGTATTATATTCCACATGGAATAGGTAAAAAGAGACTGCAAAATTCAAGCACATTATGCTAAATTTATATTATTGTAATTTTTTACGAATGTTTCAGCACCATTCACTTCATAAATTAGGGGATTTTCTTCTTTTCAATTTTCTATTTAAAAATAAATAGAAAACTGCCAGTTTATAAAACTAAAAAGAATATTTATGAAAAATGCACCTCTATTTCTTATTAACTAATCTCTAAGCAAAAACTGTTATAAATACTTATTTATTAACATTCCTGCAATATAAGAGGAAGTTACTAGAAAATAGGTTTGGCATGTTGGTAAAATAGAAAAAAATTATTCTAAATGAAAATATAATTTCGAAACTATTAAACAGGTGTTCTTTAGAAGAACTAAGTTTCAAAATTACAGAATGCCTAAGTTTCTAAGTATTTTTTACATAATATGATGAAAAGAAACAAAGAAAAGTTTTTCTATCGAATAAAAATAGGATAGAGCGTTTTATTCTGTGCTGCCACCTACGGGTTAGTTTTAAATTTAAAATGGTATCCCTTATATAGATAATTTCCGTCATATAACTAAAAAAAAATTTATTGTTTATTTATTTTTTTAATTCCCTTTTTTCTAAATTTATCTACTTTTGTTATTTGTTCCGACAAGGAAGAGTTAATAAGTTAAGAAGAATCTAACTAAAGAATTTTATTTAAGTTTACAGAGTATACAAAGCATTTTTAATTTTGTTAAATCACATTTGTTTTTAATGATTTTTTTTAAAAATAGGATTCAAGTTATTTTCGTTATTCTATTTATACTTTGAAAATATAAATTCCCTCCAAAACAATTATTCGTTATGCAATATTTACACTTCATAATGTAATAATTCCAATTTATGTGTGTTCAAAAACTCGTTGTTGGGAGCTTCTTATAACCAGTACAATTTCTTTTATTTATGTTTAAGTTAATTTTTATTGATTCATTTAGATATCGAAAGGAACATTAATTAGAGAACGTTATTTAAACAAATTATTTTCCCGATCAAAATGTTTATTTATTTATTCTTTTGAAATATATATTTATGTTAGAGTTTGTATTCTGAAATATTTAAAACCAAGTATAAGGTAATACTCAAAGTACTTCCAAAGTTACAGCAAATGTAGTAAAACCCACTAAATGAAAACGGAACATGACGTCCCCATTTTTTTTTAAAGTGGAATCATCTGACAACTCCCTTCGTTTTAGATTAAAGTTATTTGTTTAAAATTTTATCTTTAAATGTGTTTTTCTCAATTCATATTTTTTTACTTTACTCACAAGATTTCTCGTTTTATTAAGTTAAACTTTAATAAACAACTTGAATATAGCATGTTGCTTAAATTCATTTTATTTGAATATCGGTAAATATTTAATATTTTTTCTAGTCAAGTAAAAAAATCAATAAAAATCCTAAAAATTAAGTTTTTTCAAATTTTTTTTCAAAAAATACTTTTTATTTTCCTATTCTTTTGCCGAATACTATTTTTAAAAACAGCCTATTTCACTGCCTGTTAAAAGTCATATATTTTAAAAACAGCCTATTTGATTGCCTGTTAAAAGTCATATCGTGCGCGCAAGCTGCTATAGTATCTCTTTTTTTACTTTAAATTTTAGCAATGACAGCAATATTTCAGGAAAAAAGGTTTGCATTTAAATAATGTATAAGTTAATGATAAACAACTGTTAATATTCAGAACCTTCATTTAAATTTTAAATAAGTTAAAGAATGTCAAAAACAATTATGAACATTGATACTTTCTCGATGAAATCAAAGCCATCTAGACCCTTTAATAATATACGGTTATTTAAGTTATTTTAATTAAAATTTCCATTTATAAAAAGCAATGTTTCGTTTAAATATGTAAAGAAATCTTCCTTATATTTCGTGCTGCCACCTACTTGTAATGCGGCATAGAATATTTAATTTATAAGTTTATTTAGAAATATTCTTTTCTCCACAGCATTGAAAAAGGTCGGTGGTTATATAACTATTTATAAAGCAAAACTTCTAAATTATTGTGCCTGAAAGAAAAACATAATTTTTTCCCTTCATAAATCATTTATTTATTTATTTAGTTTTAATCCTCCTACATGAGTGCCAAATGTTTCGATTCTTTGGATATCAACGAGATGGCAGCACTTCAGTATATATAAGTATGTCTTAAACAAACAAACAAAATTCTATTAAATTTTAAATAACTACAACAAAATGCTTTTCTTAAATTATAGATAGTCAATTTACAGTCCTGGGTCTAATATTTTAAAAAGTAAAGATATATATTAATTTTTTCCTTGGGTTATCTTTATATTGTACTATCGCTGTTTATGACTCAAAATCGATATAACATATAATAGTAAAAAGGCTATTTAGTATTTATATCTAAAATGCTTTAATCAACAGTTTATGCTATTTAATCTTTATATCTAAAATGATTTTGATCAACAATTTATGATATTTAATATTTATTTCTAAAATGCTTTTTAATGAACAGTTTATGATATTTAATCTTTATATAGTTTAATAAGGCACTGTAGTGAAACTTCAATATTTATGACATATTTATTTACATGAAAAAATTAGTTAACTTGCTTTTTTATTCATCCAGATTTCAACTTTTCACAAAATAACATAAAACGTATAATAGTCGAAAATAATTATATATGCATTCGCATTTGCCCGTAAAATCCTGTAATCCTTAACGTAAATTGAATAAATAGAAGATTCAGATTACTTTGCTGTCATTGGATCTTGATGAATGTTACTATAGTGCTTTTTTTAATCTATTGCTAAATATTTTTTTCGTATATATATATATATATATATATATATATATATTGTATATGTCGTTAATTGTATATATAAATAGCGGTGTTCCTTTCAAACTAATTCTATAATATTTCTTTATTATGCAACATTTTATGATAAACATAATTAATCGATATTTTAAACTTATTTATAATTTTACAACTACAAAAGAGAAAGTACAGACAGCGTTATGTAAAATGTTCAGTCAACGTATGTAATTAAAATAATAAGTTCAAATTTGAAAATCATGATTAGAAATTAAATTTTTCAGCTATTGCTATGTAAAATCTCTTCTTGGAAGAAAAAGAACATTTAACTAATTTTATGGCAACAAAAAATGAAATAGGACTTTAAAAAATTAAAATTATTGCGATGGTAACCAAGCAAAATGATTTGGTTTGGAATTTATCCCCGTAAAAATGTGATTTAAATCCGTAAAATAAAATCTGGGTTGATGCAATAAACATTTAAGAGTCTAATCGAATCGTTAAATTGAATGTATCTCTGAAATAAAAATAATGGAGCGAAAATTAGTGAAGGAGTAGTGAGAAAAGGAGTAGTTCTCAAATGTTATACGTAAAAATCGGATTTGATACAGTTTTTTTTAACCAGATTTTTAACGTTTTAAACATTCGTTTACGAATTCGAAACAAAAAAAATTTTTTTAACGAGTTTCTGCTTTATTTATTTATTTCATTTTACTGGGTACAAATTTACTACTTCTCTTTAGTATTTCCTTGAGAGTATAACTGAAACATATGTAAAACACTTGTATTGAATACTTGTAAATCATGTATAAAAATATTAAATTAAGTATTTAGAAAGTTTTTTTTAAACCTAAAATAACGTTGTTCTGAATTGGAAACATTAATCAGAATTTAAATTTATTCTTAGAGGATGCTACGTTGTTGCGTTTGTCCTGGATGTTACGTTGTACTTTACTTTAATATATATTTTAGAATTTTCTCAAAGAAAGAGTATTTTTTGAATTACAATAAAAATTTTTAAGCGAGTTAAAAAGAAATACTTTATCAAAACCCAACACGAATCATTAAAGAGGACAAGAAATATGAATTATTTTTTTTTGTCTTTTTTTTCAACAAAAAATCGAGAAATATATATTGATAATTGGCGGTAATACCTTCAACTGAATATTCCTCTTACTGAATGTACCTCTTTTAAGATGCGGTCAACATAGTTAGACTTCATTCTTAAAGGAGAGATATTTGAGATGAAATAAATAAAATTAAATTAAATAAAATCAAAATAATGTTTTCAATAATAAAAATTAAAAAAAAAATCATTTGTTAAAACATCTGCTAAAACATTTTTCATATACAATTAATTTTTCCTACTAATTTTATAGGGTGAAGTTAAATTTGACTTGATTAATGAAGCAGAACACTTAGATTCAAAATTTTTATAGCATAACTTTACTTGTTAAAAGCATTTTTTTTTCTTAAGTTTTGTACAAAACTGTGGAAAAAATAAAATTAATCTATGACATTTTAATATTCATTTTAGAATGTTTCTTGAAAATTAATTCAACAAACGGATTAACTTTCAATAATGCTTTATAATCTCTAAATGCTCAATTTTATTGATTTGAAATATACATCGCTCCAACTTCAAAACTATTTGAGATACATAAACTTGAGAAAGAATTAATTTCCAGCATTAAACTTCTTTTTTTCAATTTCTTCCCAACAATAACTATTTTTACATAACATATCATAGGTTAAGCCTAAAAATTATTTACCACTGATGTAAAAATAGTTATTTGAATGAAATTGAAAATTGACATATTTTACTCAGGTGAAAAATCAAACTTTCTCAATATTTCTGACTTCATAATCATTAAAGTTCAACATTTATTGTTACTGTTAAATAAATAGTAAATAATTAATCAATGTTTGTTTCTGTGCAAAACGTAGAACTTCTGGATTTCGCATTTTTTTTTTCAGTTAAAACTCAAAATGAACAATACTTATTTACTTCATTCATCATAAAACTAATGAAGATTGTTTTTGCTTCTCTAGGTAGACAAGCTGCTGGACAATGCTAGGAGCTGCTGGAGCTCGTTGTCGCCGGAGATCGCTGAGCCCATGTGTCACACCAGCTCCCTCATCAAGGAATTCCCTGACCCCAGCCGGGGTCGAGGAGCTGGCTGGGCTTGCTAACCGAAAGTCCCCTAACAGACTTTCCATTCCGGATTTACCAGCTGGAGTAACTCTTAACAGAAGAAGGGCTGTAAATACAGGAGACCAAAAAACATGCGTGCTCTTACACACAAAGCTCAAAGGAATAAAAGTCGACGAAAGCTCGTAAGTTTGCATGTTTTAATCCTAAATATTCATATATGATAATTAATTGTAGACGCTTCGTTCTATAATTTTCCTTCTATAAGCATAATGCGATGTTACAAACCGATTATAATACTTGGAACAATTTAGTGATCGACCTAACGTTTTCCAAAAATGCTATTTTATTTATTTTACAAACATTTTTTTTTTAGTATTGGTTCCAAATAGATTACAGGTATCCGAAATTTCCCATATATAACTGTACTCCACACTGTAAAGAATTTCGGAAAAAGTATTAGCTCTCAGGGTGCATCGTCCGTGAAGTTCATTTTACCGAAAAGTCCATTTTTAACGTAATATTTTATACCGTCATTATTACAGTAATATTTATTTTATTAGAGTGGTTTAATGGTTTTATAATAATAATTATACTGAAAAAATAAACGGTAAATCAAAATGTTGTTTCGTAAAATTTTTCGGCAAAAATGGATTTGACGGTAAAAAGTACCGCACCCTGAGTGCTAATACATTTTACCGTAATTTGATCCGGATTTTCTTTTTACAGTGTACAAAGAAACACCCTATTTTCGGTATGGCAAAAAAGTGCTTAGAAAGCCCTCTTCTAAACAGTTTAAAAATGTTATTTATCATTTTAATTGTCCTTCAGTTGTTAATTATACTATAAAGAAATTTCAAAACACTTCTCCTGTATAACGCTTACGGTGAAAGAACTCAATAGTGCGATCTATACTATATAAACATATGTTGTCTGACATTCCCATATAGTTCATTTAAATGAAGTGTCCGTGGCAAACTGACCAGTGTTGGAAGCCAAACCAATACTCCGTATTTGCTAGTAGAGTGATTATATTTGATTATGCATCCGTCATATTTTAAGCTGACACTTATTGGGTGATGTATATGTTTAGATGAATATCAATCAATGTATTTTGTGACCGTTTACTAGTGTATAAGTTATTCTAAATTCAAGCTTAAATATTAATATTCAGTTGTGGATACTATTATTATAGCGTATTGTTTCTCATTCCTAGTTCACAATATCTAAATGGATTGCATAAAAAATTAACGAAACAATAGATTTAAATGCATATATTTATTGAATTGTTACTAATTCGAAAATGATTATTTACTTTTTCTTGACCGGACATTTCTTTTATTCCTTTGTGTTTTCAGCATTCATTTGCTTACTTTTATAATTATTTCAATGTGCGATATTTTTAGACGGAATGTAAATTTGCCGGCAGGCTAAAAATATTCAACTTTTGTATCCAGACTTGATAAGAATCTATGTGAAAATCTGAAACATCTTCAATTAACTTTTGGTGCCTATTTTCCCATTGGAAGTAACATATCCTTATTAAAACACTGAATATGTCAAAATGATGGAAGCTTAGTAAAGTCTTCATACTTTAAAGGAAAAAGAAAACTCATTAAGCAGTTCGGTGATAGTTCCTGAATTCTGGTGTAGAGTTACAAATAAATTTAATGTTTTGTCAAAAAATGCCAATAAAAGTTTTAATATTTTTTGCACATCATAGTCTAAGAATTCAACAAAATCTTATCTGAAATATTAATGCAGAACCTGATTTAAGATTCAACATTCAGACAATGAGCAAATTTCTGAGCTTTAATTCTGTCAGAAAATGAGAATATTTAATATTGAATGCTTAATTGATTATCAATAGGCTTGTGAAAAAAATTTTGCTTTAATTTTCCTGTATATTTTTAATAGCATAAATATCTGGATTGAGTCTTTATACGATTATTATACTATATGATGAACGTGCTGCCGAAATTTTTAGTATTTTTTTTGTTACTATTGATTATAGAAGGGGTTCCTGCTTTCTGTGCGAAATTTAGATGGGGTTCGTAAGGACAAAAATGTCTGGAACCTCTGATATAAAGAGTTTAAAGATTGTCCATTATTTTTGTATTTTAAATATTGGAATATTAATAGTGAGCAGCGCATTTCGAAGTTCACGGAGAAAAAATTCTGATAAAATTAAGTAAGTTATGATAATGACATTTCTGATTTTTGAAAAAAGCATAATTCTGGATAATAAAACCAAAATATATGATACTTAAGACATTCGTTTAGTAAATTTTCCGTTCCTATGCTAGCGGTTCAAGAATTTCAATTTTCATAGTTTTCTTTTACTACACATTTGGTAAAAAATACAAAACTGAAAAGAAATTAAACCAAATAAATTATTTTTAGGCCATCCTCTAAGGTACTATGATAAAATTACCTAGTTTTACTACATTTACCAAATTTTGTCACTGAATAAAAAATCATACTTTATTGTTAATTTTGCCAAAATTATTATCGAAGTGCTTTGGTAAAAATTACTCATTTTTTCCATGTTTCATTAAATCCAAAAACACAGTAAATTTTACCATAATCTTGTAGCTTTGACCATGCATTATTTTTCAGTGAGGTATAGGCGTTGGTCTTTGGTACGAAAAACAGTGGTCAATAATGGAATGAATATTTTCCTGAAATTTGTTCTTAAAAGTAGAAATAGAATAAGAGAAAACCACACTCACACTTTTTAACGTTATAATAAATCGTTGTAATAATACACTATTTTGTTTGTTGTATAATCTCAATTTTGAACCTGAAAATGCAAAGAAAAAAAAGAACAAATAAATGAAAGGACTGAAATAAAGAGAAAAATTGCTTAATAAAGTTTTGTTGTCAAAACTACTTTTCTATCAAAACTTTCTTATGCATCCATGTTAAGAAGAGTTTTGTCGTTGGAAATTTCTTCATGCTCTAAGAATTGTGTTTGCTTTCTTCAATTATTATTCCTCACCTTCGAGCAGTTTTAATTCCATGTTTGAAAAATTATATTTTTCAGACTTTTAGGAAGAATTTCTTTTGTTTTGTTGGCAATTGCTAAGTTTTGTGAAATTTGTGCACGTACCTATGAGGAACATGCAAGATCCTGATTTGAGAAATAATTACACTAACACTAGACTCCAGGCGAAAACAATTTTTTTATCGTAATTTACTCAAGTGTAATTATATTTAATAACATTCCCTTCTTTCTGTCAGTTTCAAATGCTTAATTTGCTACTTTATGCAATTCAGTCTTCATGTCAAGAAAAATTGAATTCGAAGTACATCATTTTGCTTAAAAATTCAGATTTATTTAATGGTGAAAACCATCACCATAGAAGCACAATATACGTACTTCAATATTAAAGTTGCTGAATAAAAATTTCTTGTTCCCTCTATAAAATCTCTTAAAATTAATCCATTTAGAATTAATTTATTTACTGATGTTCGATAAATTAATTATTGGTGAAAAAAATTTAATAAAATATTTTATTATAATTACCTTTTTTTAAAATTAATCTAAAGAAAATATTTGTAATTTTAAAGCAAGAAATAGATTTAAAAAACCATTAACAATCTCTGACGTTTTTCATATTTCATTATGCAAATCATAAAAAGCATTGATGATACATTAAATTAACTATGTTTCGAAATTTGAATCATCAAAAAATTTAAAACAATAAATGTTTGCAATAATTAAGTTATATGTTAAACTCAATTCCATAAAAATAATTCCATATATAATTGTAAAGCAATTTTGAAATTTGTATTCAAAAACAAATCAAAATAAACATTTTATTTTTAAAGCAAAATAGTTTACTGTAAAAAAAATATTTTTTTTTAAACGTGGAAGTTACATTAAGTCTATAAAAAAAGCTACAATATTTATTTTATTTTTAAAATAATCAAATTAATGTTCAAAATATGTATAAATTTTTATACATATTTTTACGTAATAATAATTTTACGTAATCTTGATCATTTTTAGGTATAAAATAAGAAATAAATCCATTTTTAAAGCTTACTAAGATATTTAATTAAGTCTAAAAATGTTAAATCTACTAAATCTTTTCGTAATTATTAAGAATAAATTATCCGACTTTAAGTCTGAACTATCACTTTGATGTAAAATTAGCGAAGTTTAACTTACAAAACGTCAGTTAAATTAGTACTGAAATAAAATTTCTGATTTTAATTACTCCCATAATCGTTACATTCTGGAAATATGCGTCCTTTCAAATCAGAAAAGATCATAACGCATTTAAGCGTTAATATCCTTTTTATCCAAACAAAACGTCTGATTTCAAAGAGCTTAAAATGCAGGGAATGAATATTTCATGAGAATAATAGTATTTTGATGGGTATATGATCATTTCTGTGCAAAAGAAAATTAAAACAGATATTAATGTGGAATATACAAATTAAGTTGTAAAACTCGATTTATTTCTAAGTTCCAAAGAGTTATTAGATACAGGATTTTCATAAAAGTAAAATATAACTTAAAACTTAAAGTGAATATCTTTGAAGTAAAAAAAAAAGTATGGCTTTTAGATTAATGTTATTTTGAATTTAAAGAAAGTACATCTCGATTAAAAATTCTTAGTTAAGCAGAATTATCATTCGAATAAAAGCGAAGTTATTTTATCAAAAGTGTTAGTGAGATTTGATAAGATCTTTGTTAAATTAATAGAAAAACAATGTATGAGCGTCTATAGGATTGTTTCATCTATTACACTTACAAGGCAAAAAGAAACTTTTTCTAAGGGGCCCCAAAAAAATAAATACAAAGTCATAGATAGGAATTTTAAATTCATTTACAAATTGATAAAAAAAGAATGCATTGCGTATGCATATACGAATTCATAACGAAATAATGCATTGCATATGCATTTACGAATTAATTACGAAGTAGTAGAGCATTTATTAGTTGATTTCGAAAGAATGCATTACGTGTGCATTTGCGAATTAATTACTAAAGTATGCATTACGTATGCTTTTACTAATTGATTATGAAAGAATATATTGCACATGATTACGAAAGAGTGCATTGCGTACTCATTTACTAATTGATTTCGAAAGAATGCATTACGTATGTATTTACGAATTGATTACGAAAGAAATTCTTACGTAAGCATTTACGAATTGATTACGAAAGAATGAATTACGCACGCATTTACCATTTGATTTCGAAAGAATGCATTAACGCATTTACCATTTGATTTCGAAACAATGCATTGTGCATGCATTTACGACTTGATTTCGAAGGAATGCGTATGCATTTACGAATGGATTAAATTTGCTTTACTTAAGCATTTTTAAAAATTTAAAATTATTGATAAAGAAAAGGTAAGGGTAAAGAAAAAAATATTTTGATATTTCGGTGGTTAATATAAATTAATTCCGGTTTGTATTTTCTCGTAAAAAGTGTGGTAATAAGAACTATAATTTTGAAAACCAGAGTTTCCGGCCAACCGTTACCATATAAACAGAAAAATAAGCAAATGAGTGGTATAAATATCGTACATTTTGCCAGAATTATGTTGTATTTTTTTTCTTAACTGCCATTACTGTACAGTACGGTAATTTAACCAGAATTTTTTCTTTGTACTTTACTAATTGATTTAATTTTTTCTTTTTTGTTTTGTACTTTATCCGGACATGTTATTTTCTTGCACTACTGAGTAATTCCTTTCATGCTGCATAAACTTAATAAATTATAATTTAATGCCCTCTTTGAAAAGAAATTATTTAAATTTTGAAATCTTAAATAGTATCGTACACATTAAATAGTTTTAAATTAATGCAGCCCGATTTTTTTTGTAAAAGCTGATTTATATATCAACAAATTCCTTTACAAATCAAATAAGTGAGAGCAAGTTTTCACAAACTACTAAGCTTACAGACTGATGCTAATGAAATTTTACAGCTACATTAAAATATGATTGTTTCTGACACAACTAAACCACTCATATTAAAGAATGAAACTTCAGCAAATTAAAACCTAATTCTTTCTATAAAAAAGAGCCTGAAATTAAATTATTAAATTAAGTTATTAATTGATGTAAGCAGTTGCACCCATTGAAGTACTTTTAACTATCGCAGTGCTAATTTGTGTGTAAAAAATTGTTTGTTTGTTTCAGAATACTCATTTTCTATTGAGTCTGAGAAAAGTTTCTTTCAAATCACACCTTCATCTAAGTTAATATAAATATAAATATATTTTTTTATGATTTTATGTTATTAAACTTTACTACTATCTTAAAATATACTTTATTCTGAAGCACTTAGATCTTTCCTTTCATGGAATGAACTTGATGCTTTCTTAAAAATGATAATTATAACTTGACGCTTTCTTAAGAAGAATTTAATTAGTTATTTAAAAGTAAAAAATAATTATATACATTGCACATTTATAAACTATTGCAGAGCTATTTTTTCAGCAAAAAAATATTTTCTCACTAAAAATTACATAAATAATTTTCAATTCCCCTGTGTCTGAGATTTTTTTCTACCAAATATCCTTCCACGGTTCACCTGACGACAAGAGCAACCACTGAGGATATTTTACGTCAGCACTGTGGTCGGTGCGAGTCGGGTGGGGAATTCGTATCGACTAACCCTCGCTCGGCTTAATCCATGATTCAACGTCAACAACTGAGGATATTTAATATCAGCACTGAGGTTGGTGCTAGCCATGAACAGAATTAGTATCGACCACCTTACTCTTTGATTCAAAATCGGGTCACATCATTTGGAAGCTAGCGCTCACGATCCTAAGCCAACGTGGCTCAAGTTAATGAATTTAAGATGTTTTTTTTGTTTTGCATTGCTACATTTTACACTTATCTCGTAACATGCTTTATTCCTTTTTTTCCAAAAATGAAACTCTGTTAAATTTTAACTTAAAAGCTTTAAAAAAGGAATTAATTTCAATTATTAAATGTTGGGAACAATCATATACGTAACAGAAATGTTTCATTATTGTAGCGCCAAATTTTATTGCAAAAAAATTGTTTATTTATTCAGCAAATCCGCACTCAAATCAAATTAGTCTGAAAAACCTTTCATCAAACTGTCTCAACTTCCTAATATAATAGATTTAAAGTTAATAAGACATTCCAGCGTGTTTTTAATAAGTAGATTTAAATGAATATAAAGGAACCAATTTGTTTTCGAAATACTACTGAATAGAATCCATGTATTTTTTTTTTAAATAAATTCTTGATTATATAGAATTGAAATTTTAATGTTGTAGAAAATGCAGATTACAAAAATCCAATTAGTTTTTTTTAAATTTTTTTTTGTATTTTCTTTTTAAAAAAAACTTGCAATGCTTTTGAAAGTTATCTTTTATAGATTCTTTATAGCTTCTTGATAATATTTTAATAGGGAAGATAATATACTTTTGATTTTATATTCTACGAATTTATCATTATAACGTAAGATAATCTCATCGGTTAGATCAAAATGAAAACTTGACTAAAAAAATATATTAACTTTGACATTTTATTTCAATTAGAATGAAAAGTGAAAATTTATTTTTGAAAAAAAATCATGTGGTTTTTTTCCGTATTATAATAATTTAATTGATTTGAAAAATATAGAGAGATAAAAATCGGGAATAAATATTCGAAATGATAACAAATAAAACATCGCAAGCGTTGAAAATTTGTGCAAAAAGAATTAAATGGCGATTTTTAAAAAGAGGAATAACGATGCTTTTGTTTTAAATAATGAGCAAAATATAAAAAAAATATATTGAAACCTTGAATATCTTTCTGAGTTTTTTTTAAATTAGGAATTTGTAATTCCTTTAAATTTAATAACTATAATAATCGATTTAATAATCGTATAATAATCTATTTAATATTGTAATAATATATTTAATGATCTATAATTACTATGAATTTGTAATGTAATTATTATGGATATTTTCAGTTTAAATTTTAAACTTATATCAGCAGTTTATGGTTAAAATTTTTTTCTTTACTGTTCATTCAGAAAGTCGCTCATTTTCGAACTCTAATAATGAAAAAATGCAAGTGAATTTTATACAAAATAAATATAAAAATGTTTATATAAAAATAAAGTGTCTTCAGTTCTCGAAAAAAAATTAAATGAGCAATTATTTTCTTTCATAAATATTTCGCTGAACACTTGTGAATGGCTTGAGATTAATTTTTAAATATGGACCAAAAAACAAATAATTGAAAAATATCTGAATTTTTAAAATTTTTTAAAAAACACTTGTAATGAAATAGGAAAAGCTATACGCAATACAAAATTTTAGTGTAGGTACATTGACACTAAAAATTGTGTTAACTATTTGATACGAAATCAAATCTTTTATACGTAAAGTCGCTTAAAAAAACCCACTGCTGTAGTTGTCCTCTAATACACTATAAAAAT
This sequence comes from Parasteatoda tepidariorum, assembly GCF_043381705.1. Taxonomy (NCBI): domain Eukaryota; kingdom Metazoa; phylum Arthropoda; class Arachnida; order Araneae; family Theridiidae; genus Parasteatoda; species Parasteatoda tepidariorum. The sequence goes on along the minus strand of NC_092211.1, from coordinate 77,697,040 downwards.
TTTAGTGTACATTAACTCTGAAAATTGCTCCAACTATTTTGTGCGCTAATAGGCTTAAAGAAACATCACAGATAATTCTTTGTTGTTCTTGTCCTCAAATACACTGTGGACATTTTAGTGTACATTAACTCTAAAAATGGTATCAACTATTTTATATACGAATTCAACTACTTAAACTATTTCATAAACAAAGTGGTTTAGAGAAACACCAGAAATATTACTACATTTAGTGTAAAGAAATTGACCTTTTTTAGTATCCATTGAAATTAAGGTTTTTAAATAATAATATCTAACACGCATAACAGTCAGTAAAGTTATTTTTACGATACAATTTAACGTAAGAACAGTTAGTTCAGAAAGCATACACGCACTGATTCTTTAAACAAAATTAGTTTGTCTATCAAACAGATAGCACAGAGTGATTATTAAAGTTATTTTTTTTTGGCATACCAGAACTGCCGAAGTTGGAAGTAAAATTGTAAAATTTTTATATTAAAAAATTATTGAATAGAATCGACGAGTGCTTAAGAATTAACTATTTTATTACGCAATTCTTAACACAAATACATTTTGTGAGGGTAAACTTTCGTTTCTGTAGATCTATAGGGATCATGCAAAACATCATCGGTAGGGTGGTGGGCCCATGTCTGAGAGTTCGTGGGTTTGAACCCAGCCGGCCGAAGACTCCTCGTGTAGTAAATGGTGACTGATGCACGTTAAATCTGTGGAATCTCAAAGTCCCCCATGTTCCCATGACAAATCAATACCTCTGGGGGTACTGGATTGGATATCGATCGTTCTCTGATTCAGGTCAAAATTACGATCTCTGGATGAATGAACGGATGTGTGAATGGGTCCGCCCTATAAAACGGGGTGTGACGTGTGTGTGGCTGAAGTCAAATTCTTGGCCATAGAATGGCGCCACTGAAAAACAAGAAACGCACACTCTGCCTTAAATTTGCTCGGTTTCACCAAGCAGGCTTGCCAGTGTGACAAGTAGCATTAAAAACAGCAACAACAACCTGCGTACCGCCCTCTGTAAAAACTCTACTGTCGATATCTAAAGTACGCAGAAATTGGGGCCTTTGGAGGATACAATAATTTACAAATGGTGTGAAATTTGGAGTTCGCTTTCTTTATAGTTGGCGTTTAAAATTAATTAAACATATTTTAAAGTGCATATGCCAAGTGTCAAAATTAAAATTTCCATTGGACGTAAATTTGAGAAAAAAATTCCTTTCCCACTTTTTCACAGCGTTAATTTCAAATAAAGTGAAAAAAAAATCAACTTATGAAACTTCTGCATTAAACGTAGACAAAGAGAAATAAAAAGAAAAAAGAAAAAGAAAACTCCGCGGTTTTGGCAAACGATAGCAAGGAAAGACCATCCAAGTGCTAAACATTATAACTTTGTCTACATTATTATACTAATTATTCAATAATTAACTTAAATTTTAAAACTTAAAATTTGCAACATATTTAAATACTACTAACGGAAACAAATTACGGGTAAATTACCATACTAAATGATCATGACATTTATGATAAAATAAATAAATAAATAAGAAACATAATTATGGTAAAATAACCAAATGTACGGTATTTATACCATTCATTTGATAATTTTTCCGTTGATATGATAATGGTTTATCGAAAATTCTGTTTTTCAAAATTATAGGTCTTATTACCACACATTTAGTAAAAACTACAAAACTTAAAAGCATATTTAACCGAGCAAATTATTTTTATGTCTTGATTTAAGGAATCATGATAAAATTATCAAAATTTACCACATTTTCCAAATTTTATCACACATAATAAAACTATATTTTACTGTTATTTCACTAAAATCATTACCAAAGCGATTCGGTCGAAATTACTGAGCTTTTTGATGTTCATATAGAGCAAAAAGTACAGTAAATTTAACCACATTTTGGTAATTTTGACAGTACTTATTTTATTAATGTAAATAATAAATGAAGATTTAAAAATAATTAGTTACTATGGAGTGAAACAAAAACTACTCCTGTTTCAAACAATTAAATGCAGAAACATTGAAATGGTTTTAATTCTTTTTTAATATTTAATCAAACATTAAAAAAAATTGAAAACTTAAGAAAAATATAAATTTTAAGCGTTTTAAATACTATATTACACATTTTGTATACTTCCAAAGTCATTCCTAAGGAATAGAAAATAAATATTACTTGCATTAAATTTCAGAAAAAAATTCTTTTAATCGAAAAATAAAAGCTAAGCGCTCTTCAGTTTCAGATGTCTTAATAACTTCCTGAGAGGGAGAAAAAAAAATAAATTGACATAAAATAAAAATCCTTATCTTCTTCTTAAAAGGTCTCGGCCCAGAAGATTTAAAATAAATATAGAGAAATCTTTTAATCAATAAAGAAAGTTCCTCTTCCGCTTTTTACACGTAAAAAAAAGATTTTTATTTAATAGACTCGGAAATTGCATTGGTGAAGAACACGAAGATTTTTGTAAAAGTGCTTGTAATCACAAGTTGTTAACTTTGAAATCACGAAAGAAACGAACAAATTGACTTTGTAATTTATTTTTAGAAATAATTTTCTTCTTTTTTAGCTTGTATATTACAGAGTAGAAATCTAGATATAGAATATATGATAATATATGTAATTTAGTTTTTGAAAAAGGAATGTTTTACTGGGGAATTTTAAACATTATTTCGGCTTCTTTTATTAATCTGTAAAAAACTACGTATTAAATAACGATATAAAGTACTGGATTTTTTTAGGGGCATCATTCGTAAAATCCATTTTTTTCATAAAATAATATGGCAATTACAGTACAAACCTACTTTCTTTTACCGTAAAATAATACCGCAATTTTTATAGCAATATCTATTTAGAGAGATTTAGTGTGATTTTATGGTAATTATTACATTAATAATTCCGATATATCAGAATTTCTGTTTCGTTAAATCTTCCATTAAAAAATGAATGATTTAACGATATAAAGTATCTGATTGCCGAAACTTTTTACCTGAATTTGATCCGGAGTATTTTAAAATGTACAAGAAAAAAGTGAAAATTACACTCTCAGAAAAATTAGTATAAAGGTGAACCATTACGTAAAATATTCGCACTGGTTTACGGATCATGGGTTAGACTCCTCTTGCCGTCAGACTAATCGTGGGAGGTTTACGTGAGTTCCCCATCCAGGCAACGCAAATGTGAGTAAGTTTCCTCAAAAAAATTCTCCGCAAAAACTTGCTTGCCCCAATGCTTGAATAAATTAAAAATGCTTTTTGTAGAAAGATTCATAAAATTTCCTCATATTCCTAAAAACAGATTTTTATAGTCGCAATAATGATACTTATCTTTTAAAATGACACCTAATACTTCACAAAGTAATGCCTTTTAAAGTGCACAAAAGGTTTAAAAATGTGCACAAAAATTGATTGTTGTTTTATCTTAGTGAATGAGCGTGTTTTTCTACTGACTATTTCTACCATACAAATTTAATGAATATAGAAATAATTACATAACTATACATTAATTTATTTGAGTCATGCAAAGTTAATGAAACTTAGAACAGCGTTAAATTAAAATATAAAGGAAATTAAAATAATAAAATAAATATTTTCAGGAAAAGGTTAAGTTTATTCGCTTCAAAAATATACAAACTAGTAAACAGTTGACATGTTTCAAGTACTCAGAAGCAGAAGCCTATTTTAAAGATTTGCCAAGCGTGAATGAGAGGAAGCAAAAGTAATTTGAGTTATAAAACGTAAAGTAGATATTGAAAAATGGAGAAAAAAATGTGAGAATCAAAGCTAGAAAAACCACAGAAGCCTAGATAAAAAACAGATGAAAAACAGAACAGGAAAACACCCAATTGCCGAGAAGGACAAATCAGGGTAAAATAAAGGAGATGTGATGAGGAACTACTGTGGTTAGTAAGGGAATAAGCATTTACATGAATAAACAAGATTTCCGGGTATCAAAATGAGCAGATGCGATTGAACTGAAAGCAATTTTGGCGTTGTGGAAATTGAATTTAAGCCCAAGTTTCCAAGACATTGATGAATTCTGAAATTCTTGACAATCCTGTAAATTACTCATTTACGCCTCGCAAGTGTTGAAAATGGGAGCCTGTTCTTGATCGCTTGAAACATGTTGACTGCTAATTACAATTTATATACTTTCTAAGCGAGCGAAGTTTTTAATCCATCAAATTCAAAACAAGCTAAATAGTACCTATGTAAAGGAAAAAGCATTCATTTGAAAAAAATAATTNTATATTTATATATATATATATATATATACATAATGAAATTTGATATTTACATACATTGATACAATACAAAACAAATCACCATTCAACAATTGTAATTCATATGCATGCTCGTGCGTAACACTCGTTGAAATCGGAAGGATTGAAACAGCGATTGCAAAATAAACAAAAAAATGAGTTAATAGGGAGTTATGTTCCCCTCTTACTGATATGCAGAAATTGGAGCGTGATTTCATACTTGAAATAAGGCAGTTTATCATTTCCTGTGGCAATTGGCATGAATTGTCCTGTTGCAATTTCATACCTTTCGACTCCAATGAGTGTGTGTGAATGTGTGTTAGAATTGTTGAATGGGTATTTGTTTTGTATTGTATCAATGTATGTTCCTATCAAATTTTCTTAAAATTGGTCCAGTAGTTCTAGAGATAATCCATCAAGTCTACAAATTCTCTTTATTTTTTACACCAGTGTATATATAAAAGTCTATGAATTTATTAAAATTTTTACTATATATTTAATCGAAAAATAAAATTAAACTGAAACAAGGAACAGAACTGAATAATTCCAACACATCATTTCTTAGATAAAAATTACCTTTTACGAGTTTCTGAATCAAATCTTTGTTAAAGAAGAGAATTTCATTTATGGTTAACAGCACACGACGGTATCAATATTTACCCATTTTGTAAAGTTCCAATCAGTTTTAGTTCTTTCTCTTCAAGTTTTGCGTTACGAACCGAATAAAAAAATTTTTAAAGTTTACATTTGCTCTAAGAATCGTCACAAAAAATAACAAAACTAGTTTTTTTTTAATCAAAGTATAGAATTGATTGCCTTGTTCCTAAAAGCATTTTATTTAAAATCTAAGGGGAATCGTTTTAAAATTTGAATGGTACGTGTGGAGTAATTTTTTACTCTCAAAGTCTACAAAGAATTTCTCAGAAGAAGTTAAGAAGTCTCAAAGACTACAAAGAATTTTAAATTATAAAAATTATAAAATAAATTAATTTTAATGAAAAGAATTTATAATTTAAGATTTTAGAAAAAAAAAATTATTTATTTTACTCGGTTTTATTATACTGTTCACAAAAGAGTTATATATATTCAATGAAGATAAAAAAAGTTTACAATGAAGCTATATATATTTCGAAAAAAGAAATTAAAACTAACAAAATCTTATTACTTGAATGCAAGCATTACATAGCTTGAAGATAATACACCACTAAAAGTGAAAATCAATCTTCGTAGATATCTTCCCTTGATTACGAGTGAAATTAATTATAATAACGGAAGTAAAGAGACAAAAAATGATATGCATTAAATATTAATTGCATAATACATATATACCTTAGCAGCAAAATAGCCTGGGAACTCATTGGCTCACCAATCTTGGCTCAACAAGATTTTAAAGGGCCATTATTTTGCAAATATTGAACCGATATAGAAATGTTCGATTCACACAATGCTTTATAGCCTCTATTCAGCTGATGTTTATCCTATATAAAATCGTCAAATTAACCCGATACTCTATTTACCTTATTTTCCCAATATCGGCCCTATGCTGATTTGTTAAGTTCACCCTATATTTTATAGCCACTATTCACCCGATGTTTACCCTATACAAATTTGTCAAGTTCACCCGATATTTTAAAGCCGTTATTCAACCTATATCGGTTCGATATAGTGTCAGACTCAACCAATGTTTTATAGCCATTATTCAGCAAAAATAAAGCCTAGATAAAATTATCCGATTGTCCTGATATTTTATAGCCGTTACTCACCCAGTATAGACCATCGATAAAATCGCACCATTCACCCAATATTTTAAAGTCGTTATATAGTCAATGTGTGCCTTATTTAGAAACGTTCGATTCAGCCAATATTTTATAGCCGTTATTTAGCCAATATAGAACCTATTTGAAATTGTCCAATTGACCTGATATTTTATAGCCGTTACTAAATCAATATAGGCCATATGTAGAATTGTATGATTCACTTCATATTTTAAAAACGTTATTCATCCAATGTAGACCCTATTTAAAATTGGCCGATTAACCCAATATTTCGTAGCCGTTAAATAAAATCCAAAAGGTAAAATAATAAACACTTTTCTCTAGAATCATACTTATTTGTTTTCAAATCTCATGGGTGGATAGCCATTAATATAACTCTAGTGCTACTTTTACAATAAAATCAAAACATGCAGTGCTCTTGGTAACTCGATTTTCTACTATCAGAACTTGACATTCTGGCCAAGGTACATGTTTTATTTTGTAACAGCCGTTGAACAGCCAACCCAATTCAGGGTTTACGACTACCAATGTTCAACTTCATAGACTTGTAATTTTGAATCTAATCCAGAAGACAAGGGAACTCCTAGATCAAGTATTGGGAGCAATTTGCCTTCGTGGAGGATTTTATAATGGAAATAACCCGCATTTGCGCTGCATAAAGAGGAAAACTTCCCATGATTAGCCTGATGGCCAGGGGACTCTAATCCATGCTACGTCCACAGGGGTTACTGTGAGCCCAAGTCAAAAATCCTGACACTTTCTGGAGTAAGTTCATTAATGACGCATTTCACAAAAAATTATGTCTTTATAAATTTAAACCATTGATATTTTCCAAACAATTATTTGACTCTAACTCTATGCAATATATACCAATTATAAACTCTAGTGAAATTATATGCAGCATAATTTAATTATTTACAAGTTTACTTTTATCTCTAATCACATTTATTATTCTATCAGAAAAAAATATTTACAAATGAAAGAGATGTCAAATATAAATTCTAGTTATAATATTTTTAAATAAAATATATAAGAATTTCTATACATAAATGTGATCAATGATTTCTTGAAATTTCTGGAACTTAGATTTCCGGAAACTTCCGGATTGAGGTTAGTAAGAAATCCGGAAATCGGGATGTTTCCGGAGAACAATCATCTCTGATATGATTAAAATACATAGAATTATGGATAGTGAAGAGTTTGTTCGCAGAATGAAGGTAGGCACATTACATACCCGAAATAACAGAATCAAGCAGTGCTTTTAACCAAAATTGATGGTAAAAATAAAATATAAGATTACTGAAATATCTGCTCAACTTAGCGGGATCAGTATTTTCCTGCAGAAAGTAAATTCAAAATTTGGCAAGAAAATTACAAATATGTTTCAAAATAGAATTACCCTCAATTCCTATCGCATTTTTATATTTATATATTTTTTTAGTCTACACTTCGTTCTGAAATATCTGTTTACAATCCTCATTTGACAAATGATACTTATTCCTTTTTGGCATAATTCTGATATATTACAAAAATAGTGTTGAGAAAACACGCAGTAAGCATGCTACTACAAGTATTTTATGTACACAGTATGCACTGTAATCACCCCTTTAAAACATTCACAGGTGTTCAATTTCTTGAGTAAAATCATTAATGACGCATTTCAAAAAATTAATGTCTTTGTAAATTTAAATCATTGATATTCTCACAACATGAAATTCTAAATAAATTACATGCAGCATAATTAAAATTAATAATTATGTATAAGTTTACTTTTTATCTCGAATCTCATTTATTATTCGACCAGAAAAGAAATATTTACTTTACAAATGAAAGAGATGCCAAGTATAAATTCTAGTTCGAATGTTTTTAATAAAATATGCAAGAATTTTTTTACATAAATGTGATCGATGATTTCTTGAAACTTCTGCACCTTGGATATCCGGAAATTTCCGAATCGCTGTTATCCGGAGTCCAATCATCGCTGCGTCTACCAATGAGGATATTTAATGCCAGCTCTCCCTTGTGCGGAATTCGTATCGACCAGTCATTGCTGGTATTCGAACCCGGTTCACCTCAATGGAAGGCGAACACTCTATCCCCTGAGCAACCAGGACTCTAGGTGAAAATGTTTGTAGTTATCATTTCTAGTGATTCGGTGGTAAAGACTGAGTGTTTAATTGAATTGCACATCGCGTCTTCTGAGCCCCACTCTGAAATATTTCAAATCGTTAAAATGCAGCTTAATCAATCTTATTTTTAATTCTTGCAACATCACACATAAATTTTGACAAGAAACTTGCCGTTTTTACCTAGGTGAAAGTCATTTCCAGTGACGCTGTAAAGAGAGTGGTTAATCGGATTGCGCATTGCATCTTCAAAGCCTACTCTAAAATGTAACCTATAGCTCAAGTACAGCCTTAGCAATCTATTTTTTAACATTCTGCTATATCAAGAATTCGAATAAATTTTTAAGTCCCCTTACATCGCTTAATTTTCTACGCCAAATCGCACAGTAGTGCCTCCAAAAGTTCTAGAATGAATAAAAGTAATTTTTCCTTTTCAAAATATGTGTATTTAATTGTTCTATGAATCAATTAATTAATTTTCAAGGTACTTAGATCAGCTCAGAGTTTTGAGACAAAGCATCTACGCAGTGGTTTTTTTACTTCATAATAAATAATGCTAAACAAAAATTTCTTTCAATCCTGTATAATTTTAACAAAATTTTCTATGAAGTCTCAGAAATTTAATCGACAAACAAGGAAAAAATATTTCTTTTCAGAAGGTGAATGTTTATATTGTACTTGAACTATTGTGAAATATACAAAAATGTCTTATGAACAAAAAAGAAAAATTTATTATCGGTAAATTTGCTTGTATTATAAATCACTTATTAAGGGACTAGATATAGAAATGGATATTATTAAAATATTTTTAAGTCTTTCCAGGTTCATTATTTAATAAGAGTTATTCAGTGATTTTACTGTTTACTATAATAATTACAACATATCATATTTTTTATTCCATAACATGTTCCGGTAAAAATATATTTCATGGTTAAAATTGCAGGTAAACTGAGTACCGGTACTTATTACCATAATCTGATCTTAAGAGTTTAACAGTTGATCACATCTTCGGATAAGTTTTGAATAAGAAATATAATACTGCTTCACTTAATTTACAATTTCATTGTATTTTATAAGCCTTATTAAGATCTGTATTCCATTTTTATTATTTTTGAAACGTAAATTTTTATTCTAAATATCAGAAAGCAGAAATCCCCGTTTCTTGCTGAGAATGATCCACATATACATTGTTGGACAAAATTAAGAGATGGAAGGCATTTTCGCACATTCATTTGCACATGCAAGATACCCGCACACCGCGCCATGTGTTTGACAATGGTTCCGTGAATGCCCAGAGGTACAGGCAGGAGGTCCTGGAGCCCCATGTGCGTCTTTTCAGGGGCTCTGTTGGCCCTGAGCTAATTTTTATGGACGACAATGCGCGACCACATAGGACTCTCATGGTTGATGTATCTGGAAAGCGAGGATAGTCAACGAATGGATTGGCCAGCCAAATCCCCTGACCTGTATCCTATTGAACATGCTTGGGATGCTCTTGGGAGAGCTATTGTGATGCACCAACCTCCCCCCAGAACCATTTTGGAGTTAAAAATTCCTCTGGTGGAAGAATGGGAGGGTCTTTCACAAGTCCTCCTTAACTCCCTTATTAACAGCATGCATACTCGTTGTGCATGCTGTCTGTCTGTCAGGGGTGACCATACACCATACTAGAGGCAACACACACTGTACAAGCCTCACTTTTATTGTCATCTTTTATCCTTAAGTTCAGACTACATTGGATTTATTGGCAATAGGTCTTGCCAGTGAATGGCACTTTCATTTTTGTTTTGCATACTTTATTATCAAGGAATAAGCTATATCCATACCAAATTTCATTTATTTATATTCAGTATTTTTTGAGATATTTGGGAATACGTCTTCCACCTCTTCATTTTGTCCACCAGTGTATATAAATCATTATACACTTTTTAATGATTAGGGACAAATGAACCACTATTTCCTAGTAAAAAATTCTATTAGAATTGTTTTTCACTATTTCGATTCAAAGTTCCATTTGTCGATTCTTCGCCAATCCTTTTAAGGTACTCCTTTCTCCAGTTCTTTTTAGCCTCTCCCGCTTTCCAGAGAACTTAAAAGTCTCTCCAGGATTAAGACAACCGCTTTTAAGTCTGTCACGAGCCATTTCACAAACAGGAAAGAGATTAGCACTTGCCGTAACCGTTTCTTACTCTTTATTTTTGCTATTCTTGACCCCCCCTCCTTTTCTACGGTTACAGTTATTTTCTATGCATTTATCGGGATTTACGGGCTTTGCGTCAAATTTATTTTGATCCTTTAACAAGAATGGAAGCTTTGGAAAAGGAAAATCGGAAAAAAAACCGAAGGGAAAGAGGGGAAAATAAATTTTTCCTCAGACTTCGCTATTTGAAATTGAATTAAATCCAGTATGCACGTAGCACATCCTTCCTCTGCTGCTGTACGAAGCTTAATATTTTAAGATTTAATGCCTGTAATGTAATTATCTCATAAAAACGACTTGGGAATTGAAAGTTCCGCTAAAGAGATTTAATAAGTGTTAATCTTTATTATGTCTTTTACAGTTTTTTTTTTGTAAATAGTTCATAAAGTAAAAAGATCTGATATGCATTCCATTTTTCGGAGTTCGCAAAATTAATATTTTAAACGTGATAAGCTTTAGTAATCTGAAATGTCCATGTTTTGGTCTTAAAATACATGCTGCTGATTTAATAAGGAATGAAGTTGATTTTTTGTCTGTAATTAATCCCTAATTTTTTTTTATCTAATTGATAAAGACAGGTTTTTTTTATGGAATTTTTAATGCAATGTACATTTTTTTTAATTATTTGTTCTAACATTTCATGAGTAATTTGAAATTTAATAACGAGAAAGAAATATTTCGTTAGTACGGCTCGAATATCTCACCTTCATTATGAGAGAAAATTTTGAAATTATATTATTGTGGGGACGGCATGAGTGGTCGTCTTAAATAAAATGCACTGTTCTTTAACAAAAACATATATTAAATTTCAAATTTACATAAGCACGGACGATTAACAATTAACGATTAAATAACAAAAAATAATAAATGAGTAAGAGTTCGTCTTTGCAATCATAAATCCTCTTTGGAGTCCATATCCGTCTGTTTCGGTTCGTTCTCAACCGCGCTCTCATGTCTTAGGGAAATTCCCATTGCTTCCTAGTCGTGCACAGGGATCAGCTTGCGGCTTACATTGACTAGCGGGACTTCTAGCTTAAGGCGACTTCTAACTGACGGATCTGAGAACTGAGATCAGGTTACAGCTTTGTATACAGGAACTGGCACTATATTATTTTGATGTAATTTTATTCTTCACGTTTATTTTATTTCCTAAAAATACTTTTTATCTTATATAATTTGCAGTAAAGCATGATACGTATTGAAATTTGCTAAAAGTTTGCCAAATGGAAGTATGATGAGAAAAAAAATATTCGTATTATATTTAAGTAAGCGCATCATTATATGGGACTATATGGAATTAGTATTTAAAGGTTTATAGAGCTTTCATTTTAAATTAAAGTATCCGACTAGTTTCGACAACTTTTTCTTAAATATTAATATAAAATTTTAAAAAAAAACTAGTTTGTTTATTTTATTATGTGTAAAAACTTATTAAGCAAGAAAACAAAATTATTATTATTATTTTAAATGGCCATTTCTGAATAGTGTAAATTAAATTCTATCACCTAAAACAAAAAAAATCCTTCGAGAAGTTCATTTAGAAAGCTATCAACTATGTTTTGAACTATTATCTTAAAGGCAAGTGCATAGATTACTAAGTTAGGAATCAATGCATATAAAAAAGCAAATTATTTTTAAAAACTTTCAATGTTGTTTCCACATATAAAACATGCGTAAATAAAAAAGTTTCACTTTTTCCTCTTAGTCTGTAGTTCAAAACATGTGCTCTATAATCATAAACGTTCATGAAGAAATTTTGTACTAGTCAGGTACCTAAAGGTTTTATAGCCCAATCAATTAATTTGCATTTGGATAAGTTTTATAGAAATTTCTCTTCAATGCATAATTTCCTCATTGAATAATAAAGGAAAAATACTCTTTACAGCAAGAAAAACAACAGGTAAAATGACATCTGTAAAATTTTTCGCTAATGAATCAACTACGTCAACAACAAAATTTTATTTAAATTTGGCTTGCTAGTTTTCAACTAATTGAACTTTTAATACATAAGAAAATAATTAAAGATAGATAAAATTAGAAAACAATGCTGATTTTTTCGATGCTCATAAGACTTTTCTAAGTTTAGGATATGTTCAGACTAATTTTAATATAATGGAGTTTACTGTTAAAGGTAAAATGGTGTTGCAACAATTTATTTGGGGGAGAAAATCAGTAGGCGTAGAACGCTAAATGTAATACTCAAAATTCAGTTAAACGGAATGCCTTTACTTACATTTATTTATTGTAATTAAGCATAATATATAACGCAACCTAAACCATCTTTTTTTGTGAAATTGCTTAAATTAAGAATTAATTACATCAGAGGATGAGATTAGGGATATAATTCTTTATATTTATTACCATGTACTATATTTAACTTCTATTTGGAAGTTGCTACTATATGGGTGGAAAAAAATCTGGTAAAAGTATCATGCTGTATGGTACTAACAATTTTTATAAGAAAAACCCCTTAAATTTGATTAGTAAAGCCAAAATATACGTAATTTATACCATTCATTTGGTGATTTTTTGTTCATATGGTAACGGCTTACCTGAAATGCTGATTTTTAAAGTAATTGTCCTTCTTAAATACAAAATAAAAACTGAAGGTAAATATAATTAAATAAATGTTTTTTATGCCTTGCTTGAAAATATATGATAAAATTATTAAATTTTATCGCATGTTACATAACTGTATTTTACTGTTAATTTTGTCAGAGTCATTATCCCTCTTCGGTGAAAATTGCCAAGGTTTTCGGTGTTCCCATAAAACCAAAAAAACTGTAAAATTTACCATATACTGGTAGTTTCGGAACATTTTTTTTTCAGTGGATACTCCTTATTTTTGTTTGAGATCTATTCTTCAATTTTTTTAAAAACAAAATTCACAATTTTACTGCAATGAAAGTTATTAAGGTTGAAAAATTAATATTGCATTCAAACTTAAATTGTACAGAATGTTTCTAATAGTTATTTATTGTCAATAAACATAATCCTTGACGCATACTTGAACATAACATATTCCAAATTGCCAGAATCAAAAATTAATTGCATCGGCATTGTAGAGTAAGAATATATAGATCTCCATATTTATTTGTGTGTAGTATATATATATATATATCTGTCACGAGCCATTTCACAAACAGGAAAGAGATTAGCACTTGCCGTAACCGTTTCTTACTCTTTATTTTTGCTATTCTTGACCCCCCCTCCTTTTCTACGGTTACAGTTATTTTCTATGCATTTATCGGGATTTACGGGCTTTGCGTCAAATTTATTTTGATCCTTTAACAAGAATGGAAGCTTTGGAAAAGGAAAATCGGAAAAAAAACCGAAGGGAAAGAGGGGAAAATAAATTTTTCCTCAGACTTCGCTATTTGAAATTGAATTAAATCCAGTATGCACGTAGCACATCCTTCCTCTGCTGCTGTACGAAGCTTAATATTTTAAGATTTAATGCCTGTAATGTAATTATCTCATAAAAACGACTTGGGAATTGAAAGTTCCGCTAAAGAGATTTAATAAGTGTTAATCTTTATTATGTCTTTTACAGTTTTTTTTTTGTAAATAGTTCATAAAGTAAAAAGATCTGACATGCATTCCATTTTTCGGAGTTCGCAAAATTAATATTTTAAACGTGATAAGCTTTAGTAATCTGAAATGTCCATGTTTAGGTCTTAAAATACATGCTGCTGATTTAATAAGGAATGAAGTTGATTTTTTGTCTGTAATTAATCCCTAATTTTTTTTTATCTAACTGATAAAGACAGGTTTTTATTATGGAATTTTTAATGCAATGTGCATTTTTTAAAATTATTTCTTCTAACATTTCATGAGTAATTTGAAATTTAATAACGAGAAAGAAATACTTCGTTAGGACGGCTCGAATATCTCACTTTAATTATGAGAGAAAATTTTGAAATCATATTATTGTGGGGACGGCATGAGTGGTCGTCTTAAATAAAAGACACTGTTCTTTAACAAAAACATATATTAAATTTTAAATTTACATAAACACGGACGATTAATAATTAACGATTAAATAACAAAAAATAATAAATGAGTAAGAGTTCGTCTTTGCGATCATGAATCCTCTTTGGAGTCCATATCCGTCTGTTTCGGTTCGTTCTCAACCGCGCTCTCATGTCTTAGGGAAATTCCCATTGCTTCCTAGTCGTGCACAGGGATCAGCTTGCGGCTTACATTGACTAGCGGGACTTCTAGCTTAAGGCGACTTCTAACTGACGGATCTGAGAACTGAGATCAGGTTACAGCTTTGTATACAGGAACTGGCACTATATTATTTTGATGTAATTTTATTCTTCACGTTTATTTTATTTCCTAAAAATACTTTTTATCTTATATAATTTGCAGTAAAGCATGATACGTATTGAAATTTGCTAAAAGTTTGCCAAATGGAAGTATGATGAGAAAAAAAATATTCGTATTATATTTAAGTAAGCGCATCATTATATGGGACTATATGGAATTAGTATTTAAAGGTTTATAGAGCTTTCAATTTAAATTAAAGTATCCGACTAGTTTCGACAACTTTTTCTTAAATATTAATATAAAATTTTAAAAAAAAACTAGTTTGTTTATTTTATTATGTGTAAAAACTTATTAAGCAAGAAAACAAAATTATTATTATTATTTTAAATGGCCATTTCTGAATAGTGTAAATTAAATTCTATCACCTAAAACAAAAAAAATCCTTCGAGAAGTTCATTTAGAAAGCTATCAACTATGTTTTGAACTATTATCTTAAAGGCAAGTGCATAGATTACTAAGTTAGGAATCAATGCATATANAAACATCATTTATTCCAAATTGCCAGAATCAGAAATTAATTATCTCGGCTTGGTGGAGTTTCAATATATCTCTTCATATTTATCTGATTATACTTTACGTATGTAATACAAAACTAGTTGGATGAGGATAGTATGATTCTTAAATTTATGCGAGGTTTAATCTTCAATATTTTTAAAAAAAATATCGATTTCACTGAAATAAAAATTATCAAGTTGGGAAAAAAGATCTAAATTTAGCTGAATAGAATGTTTTTGTGACTGTTATTTACTGTCAATAAACCTAATCCTAAACACAATCTAAAACATCATTTATTCCAAATTGCCAGAATCAAAAATTAATTACCTCAGCGTGGTAGAGTAATGATATAGCTCTTCATATTTATTTTAGTATACTATATATAGCACCAAACTAATTGGATCTGGATAGTATGCCCCTTATTTTTATGTTAGATTTAATCTTCAAGAATTCTGATGCAATCACTAGAGTGAACGAGGAACAATTCGGAAGAAAAATATATCTCGGTTTGCCTTCGTGATATATTTATATATATTTATACTATATATGTGCGTTTCGTGAAAATAGAAAAGAATATCATATCCTACGGCTGTGTTTTTGTTGAAAAACAACTTCGAGCGGAAGCTTCAGTGTCCCTTGATTCTGCGAGTAATTAAGTGAAGTTTTCTTTCAGCAAAATAAAAGGAAACAATAGGATAT
The DNA here is from genome assembly GCF_043381705.1 of Parasteatoda tepidariorum. Lineage (NCBI taxonomy): Eukaryota > Metazoa > Arthropoda > Arachnida > Araneae > Theridiidae > Parasteatoda > Parasteatoda tepidariorum. Next base: position 77,681,123 of record NC_092211.1, on the reverse strand, counting down.
TGTTCGTGAAAGCTGCCTGTTAATATGAGGATGTCGCTTAATTATTTTTTAGTTTAAATTGGAGCGGAAATCTGGAATACTTAATTGGGATGAGTCAAAAAATAATTGCTGGTGTTTAATAAAATACTAAATGAGAAATGAGATATTAAATACCGCATTATTTAATAACTAAGGAAACGCATACAGCTTTATCATTAAAAATTTTTTCGTGCAGTAAAAAATTTATATAATACTTGAAACGAATTTAAATTAATTGTGCGTAAATATAAATTAAAATTTATTCTTTTAATTTTAGCATTTTAACTGGAAAACTTTTTACATTTAATAGTAATTTTTAATATTCTTTTTACCATGCTTACTAAAATTAATATTTGTTGCAAATAATATTAATTATTACAAATCGTTTCGTTAATTTGACTTAAAGTTAGTTATTACTCTCTTTTGTTTTATTTAATGATATTAATACTAATTAAAGTAGATAACGTTTACAACAAAAAAGAGGAATAGATTTAATTGCGTAAAAGAATAACTCATATTGTTTTAAAACAGTATTTTCAACACGATATTTCATTGCATTAATCAGAGTGGAAAAAAGTCGCCATGGACAGGAGGCGTGGGAGGCTACGTGTTGTTGAGGCAGCCAAGTCCTGTAAGGGGCTGTCGTGCTGAAGCAGAAGAAGAATAATCAGAAAATGGTATGTTTGATTCAACAAATATCATTTTACAGAGCATTTCAATATCATTTCAAAGGATATGAATATCTCAACATATAGATATACTGCAGATGAATTTATAAGAATTAGGAGTTATTAACCGAAGAGAAATCTCTAACCAGTGATCGGAATAGAAAGTTTTCACACGGAGAAAACAATTAAGGTAAAACTACCGCAATGTATGATAATAACATTCCTAATAAAGAGAACATTATTTCTGGCAATGAAAACAATAGTATACTATACTTAAATCATACATTTTGTAATTTTCTCGTTCATTTGGTAATGGGTTAACATGAATTCCGATTTTCAAATTTATACTCGATATAACCACACATTTAGTAAAAATTACTAAACTAAAAACTTAATTTAACATGCTATAAGGTATCATGATAAAATTACTGAATATTACCATTTTTTACTAAATTTTATCTCGTATATTATGAAATTATATTTTGTTGTTAATTTTACCAAAATCATAACCTGAGCTCAGTAAAAATTAACAAGCTATATGGTGTTTCCATAGAGCCACAAACACGGTAAATTTTATTACATTCTGGCAATTTTGATCATACTTTATTCTCAATGGATATATTCAATGTTAGTGATTTTAGAATTCAATGTTTAACTGATTTTTCACAGTGTAGTGAGGTAATTGTCCCGTCACAAGTCTCTATAAGTCTGTAAATACATTTTCCAGTTAGCTGACTGTCTGTGCTGGGAAAACAATTCGAAATAGTTTATGCAAGAGAGAAGAGGTATCGGCGTTGTAATCATATTTTGTTTGGGTTATTCCCCCCCCCCTTTAAACTCAACTTTAGTTATTAGTGTACGCATTATAACTTTAAAATCTGCGGAAGAACTTATATCTTATTACTACCCATTTTATTGCTTTACTAATATAAATATAAAATGGAAAAGTAAATTTAACAGAATAAATAGTTTTTACTTCATGCTCTCAGATATCATGATAAAATTACAAAATTTTAACCCGTTTGCCAAACTGATAACCATATTTTTAATTTTAACAAAGTGCTTCGGTAAAAATTATCAATCTTTTTGATGTTCAAATAGACCCAGAAAAACTGTAAACTTTACTATATTTTGATAGCTTTGACCATACTTTTTTTCTCTGTTCAGAAAAATTATTATAGTCTACCTAATTCTGGTGAGTCAAAAAAAACCTGATTACTTCCTTTAAAAGTTTGAATTTTTACCAACTAATATATTTTTAAGATAAGTATTTCATTTAATTTACATTTTGAGAAAAAAAAACCATTCCGATTTTAATATTTAAACATAATATAAGCCATCCGTGCATCAATATAATTTGTACAGGATGGAAAGCATACGTTTTGTGTTATATTACCATTTTACTAGGAATTGAGTACATTCTTTTTCAGTTTTAGTTTTCTTTTTTTTAATGTAAAACATTATTTAGTTGAGAAAAATCTAAACAGTTTATTCTAAAATCATGAATTCGTTTATTTTATTGTAAGTTTCCGAATAAAATATTTAGATTAATGTAAATGATGATAAAAAGAGGAATGAATGTTTGAGCACGATGAGTTGTACTGAATTATTACTATATTAAATACTGAACTGAATTATAAAAATTGCGTATCAAACAGAACATATTCCTTGCATATTATGTGTATTTTTTCAGATTAAAGAAAAAAAAAGTTTTCGTCGAAATTTCGTCGAAATTTCAATCTTAAATACTTTTAAAAGCAAATTTTTTATATAAATTGAAGTTTCAACTTCAAACATCGAAGAAAACATTAATAAAATTATGTATAAAGTGTAATATTTAGGCCTTCTTGAATTTACATGAAAACTATAGTATAACCTAGAATCTATATAAAATCTGGCTGAAAAATCGGCATTTGTTCATGAAATTTAAAATTTTGTATTGATTTTGCAAGTTTTAAGTCTTCATACACGGAAAAAAAGTATGGTAAAATTACCTTATCGTATGCTAATAACATTTCTGGTAAAAAAATATACATCTATTTAATAAAACCAAATTATATGGCATTTAAATCATTCATTCTTTCATTCAGTTAGTAAAAAATAAAATAAAAACTCAAAAGTAAATTTAACCTAATAATTAGTTTTTATCTCATGCTCTAAAGTAGCGTGATAAAACTACCAACTTTGGTCACATTTACCAAATTTTATCACAGATTATAAGTCCATATTTCATTGTTAATTTTAATAAAATCAATACCAAAGCGCTTCGACTAAGATAAACCAGCTTTTTAGTGTTCTCAAGGAACCATACTTAAATTTACTAAACTGTTGTAGTTGTCACCATAATTTTTTTCTTCACAGTGTACAAATTATTTTTACTCCCTCTTTATATTCGAAGAGTTTCATTTCCAAACTTAAAAAAAAATGAAACTTTAGGCCCAATTCGGACAGTTCAATAATATTCAATTTTAAAAAAAAATTTTTTAGTAATTATTTGAACTTAGAGAACATTTTTATAGACATGAAATTTCATGTTCTTCACATAGAATATTCATAATAATGATACGCATATATAATACACAGATTTGACATTTACAACATGTATTTTTATGATTATAATTCAGTGTTAGTTGCAGACCCTTTTACCCAAATAAAACAATTGGCACAAAAGTGGAAATAATGTATTTGCTGTTGTATCATATAATTCTGAATAAAATACCAAAAGAAAAGATTGCGGATAAAAGGAAAACATAATCAAAAATGAGCATTTATGAAAATTGATGTTGAATGTCAATGTTTGTCACCGTCTAATGTTTGACGAAAGATTAAGTAATCGACTCCAAAAGTTTATAATTACAAAGAATCGCCGAGAAATTATGAATTCCATCTTTCAAAAACTAGTCGGAAAGTTGATTGTTTTCTTTCAAATAAATACAATAACTTATACGGTAATATATAACTTCAACACGAATACATAAAACTTAAATCTTTACAATTCTAATTTATGACATTGAATATGTATTCCACAGATGTATTTTAATGTACTTCCATTTCAATCTTTTTCCAATGATTAAACATTAGATTTCTCATATTGACAATATATATTAACGTATCCTTTTCAGGTTACAATGAAAACGTATTTGATGGTTTTAAATTTGTTTAATGAAATTATTAGAAATTTTAAAAGATTGGTTCTAAAAATATGTTTCATTGAACCCTAGGATTCCATGTTCTGAGGGGTGAACACTAGAACTTCGTTTAAACTATCACTTTTGGAACTTGTGATTACATTTATATCCCATAATTTAGTATCGGAATATAAAGATAATCGGGATATATAACGTGCAAAACCCAATATTTTTGTTTATTTATTTTGTTTTATTTTTAAGCATTTTCATTAAGTATAGTGCTAAATGGCAGGAAATACAAAACGCTGAATAAATAATGCAAAATATATGAACTTATAAAAAAAATGTGTACTAGCATTTCCAATCAGACTTTTAAAACTGAAATAAAACTAATATCAACAATTAACAAATTTTTTTCTGATACCCATTCTTAAGCTTTATAATAGTGTATTTTCGTTTTCACCACAAACAATAATTCTATTTATTTTACTCATTTTTAGATTTCGTGAGAGTAAATTAAGTCTTCACTAATCTAAATACTGCTTCAGGAATTAAACTGTCGGACATAAAATCTAATTTTAAGACTATCGCTGATAAAACAGTGAGAAAAAAGCTGATTCCTAACAATTTCAAGATACTTTCAATATCTTTGTACTTTCAATATCTTGATTAATATCATTACAATTACTTAAAGAATTTATTAGTCAAGTTACAGTTTTGCCAAACTGAGGTTTATACGTTAGAATTTCCCAAGCCTAAAAAATTAGGAATCTCTGTGTAAAGACATGTGTGGAAACTTTTTTTAAGTTGTGCAATGTTAAAAGTTTTTATTTATAATCTAATTTTAATTTTAATCTAATTTTGTTCTAATTCTAACTTTATTCTAATTCTAATTTTAATTCTAATTTAATAAAAAGAAGTATTTATAAATTTAAATTAAATATTTGTTTGGTACAAATGGTATTTTTTCTTTTCTTACGAGGCAAATTTTTTCTTATGATTTCCAATTCAAATTTTTTACTCGTTTGAACTTATGTAGTTAACAAGTAAATTCAGAATTCTTTGGTATTTCAATATCTTTTCAAATATCACTCGACTTGCACTGGTTTCTATGGAAACCGTATTTTAATAGGCGGCTTCTCTTTTCTTTGCATTCAAAATGAATAAGTGTGGTTACATAGGACTTTACTTAATAACCACATTTTTTTATATATAAAAAAAGTTTAGATCTATTCTGCTGGCATTTTTAGTTCCTTTTCGCCTTTTAACATTCAAGTCTGCTTCATTTAGTTTAAAAGAATCTTTTCAAAAAAATATATATAAAGAAGAGAACTTCTTCCTAGTTAATTGGTTCTACAATTATCAGTTAGAAATAATTGTGGGAAATTCTCTCAGCTGAAAATAATATAAATGCATTGTATGTTTAGCTGAGATAATTTTCTATGCTATAAACAGACTAAACAGACAAACTGAAAAGCAATTTAAAACCAATTCTAATCTATACATCTAGTATATATATATANCAGCAATGAAAAATTGCATACTAAATTGAGCTAAAATTGCATACTAAATATAAATAATTATTAAAAGCGTGCAAGATGAATAAAATTTGCTTTTGCCTTGATTTTTATTAAACAGTTTTCACAATACTAAATCCGTGATACGACCAATAATTACGAAACTTATTCTCGTTGATTTTACGTGCTTGTGCTCACCTGAAATAAAGAACCGAATTATGATTAAATATTAAAGTATATGTAATTTACTTTTCTAAAAGAATAGAGCTATAAGATAGAAAATATCACTGTTGTTATCTTCAAGATATTTGAAAACTGATTCGTGTACAGCAAAATTTAAAACAATGGCTAACTTTTAACCAATCAGAAAATTCCATTTCGATTTTCGCTGATACCGCTGGAACGGTTTGTGGCAGAATGTTCTATTGTGAATCTAAACCATTCTCGAATCCTTCTGAAGGTACACAGAAAATTTCATTTAAATCAGTCCAGCCGTTTAGGAGGAGTTCAGTGACATACACACGAACAGACGAAATATATATATAAAGATATATATATATATATATATATTATTTTTGAACCTTTCTAAAATGGCTGAAGAAGTTTCTTTTTTCTCCTGTTAATGAGAGCGGTGCATGAGACAGTAGAGAAACACATAACTGATCACTGCAAAGAGTTTCTTATCTTATCTTTACACAGATTTATTGTAACCAAAGTCAAAATTTTGATGGTTTTCCATTGATGAACCAACAAAAATCTTGATGGTAACCAACATAAGTGACCATCCATATGGTAACCAACATAAGTGACAATGTAGGAATTCGGACTAACTTATGATGGTCTAACATTAAAAATACCTAAACTGCTTTGATGGTACATTGCTGAGAATCAACAAAAATTCCAACTAAACCATCTTGGAAATGTGTAGTTTCAACCATCATGAACCTTCACGGATCATCAGGAATTGTTGCTTCATGAGAGTCAAACTTTTCTTGATGGTTGACCATCATAGTATCAAAGTAGCATTTTCCATCATGGAACGATAGAAGTCTGTTGGTTTATCAGAAACTATGAACAGGTAATGGAAAGTGTTATATAATGGTGACCATCAAATAATGGTGAACCATCATGAATCACTCTGAAACCAACATAAACCGTCAAAAAGTTTTGATGGGACTATCAAGAATTTTGACTTGGTCGTTGAACAACCAACCTAATTTTGGGTTTACGACTACTAGTATTCAACTTTGTAGCCTTGTATTTTTGAACCCGATCCAGAAAGCAAGGGGACTCCTGGATCAAGCATTGGGAGAGATTTGCCTTCGTGGCGGACTTTTTGATGGAACTAACCTGCATTTGTGTTACACGAAGTGGAATATCACTAAAACCTCCCACGGTAAGCCTGATTGCAAGGGAACTATAACTTATGATCCATCTACCACTGAGGATATTTTACGCCAGCACCATGGTTGGTGCAAGCTGGATGCTGCGGAATTCGTATCGACCAGCGATCTCTGTGATTCGAACCGGGTTCACCTCATCGGAAGGCAAATGCTTTATCCCCTGAGTCATCATGTCACAACAGATATAAAAATAATTCTAATACTTCTGGAGCTTACTATGCGTTTATGTCCCGAATTCATAAACTTGATGGTTTGTGTGATTTAATGGATGCGGATCGAATTTTATATTATTACAAATTTCCAATACATAAAGAATTTTAACAATATTGCGAACATGTCTTCAAAATACCTGAAATTGAAATCAAATTATTTTGGAGTTCACAATTGATCGTTTAAAACTAATTAATGTGTTAGGATTGGAGGAGATGTTGAAAAACTGGAATATTTAAATACAGTTGTGCTGCATATTTGACTTCATAACCATTAAAATTTAAATGTCGTACGAGATAATTTTGAAAGGTGACGCAGCTGATCTTCGTTGGTATAATATATTGTAATATAGTGCAATATAATGTAGTGTGGTAGTTTAACATTTTGTACAGACCATGCTAAGCGTTAACGTTTTCATAAAATCATTGTTTAATTTTTTTACCTACTGAAATCTTGACATCAAATGTAAACTTTTGAAATGAAAATATTTCCCCAAATTTAAAGTTGTCACAGAAAAAAAGAGCAATATGCGAATATGAATCACTCTGTTTTCAAACATTCTGTTATCAATTAGTGTTTAGCCCTTTTTTAATTTTTAACTCTGTCAATAAAAGTAACATTAAAAAGCGTAAACTAGACGATAGCAAAAACCTTTATTTTTTTTAAAATTAAAACAATAAAACAAGGATGGAGTATTTAAAAGTAGATTTTTTTTTCAAATTACTTTCGCAATTTGCGAACTTTTCAAAATACTAAATTAATAATTCAAGAAAAAAACTAAAGTTTGATTAAGATAAACTTATTAAAAGTAAAAAGAAATAAACTTGGGCATTGAATTTTGAAATAAATAGTAAAATGGTGTCAAATATTCAAGAGTGGTTACTATTTTTTGGCGTAACTATAGCAACCAATTTGATTTTGATTTCACGCTCTTAGGCTTTAAACACCATTTCGTGAAAAAAAATAAGCACTTCAACTTTTTTTTTTGGAAAATGCAAAATTATTCATTCTCTTACAAAAGTCAAGAAAACTTAAAAATTTTCATTTTGTTTCACATTTTAAATTGGATTTTCTTTCTTTTCTAACTCTCAATAAAGTACTGATTCTTTTTGTTTTCAATAATTTCATCTTTCTTCCTAAAACACTTAGTTTTCGTTTCGAAAAAAAATTTGTTTTTTCTTCTTTGGAGTATGTATTAACAATTTACGTTGAAAAGCAATAATAAATTATGTTTCGGTAAAACATTTTTTTATTTCTGTTACTTTTTATTCTTAAGTTTATCTTTCGTTTTCTTTTTTTAAAATTTCACTCGCATGAATTTTGATGCTATATAAATTGAAATGTACTATACGATTAAGGAATGTAATGCACTGCATTGCGCATGGTAATATATTCTGTTCCAATTAGTCTTTTTCAGATTTCTCGGCTTTTTCATTTTGCTCTATTAGTTTTTCTAGGAAATTTTATTAGCAACTGGTTTTTATGTGCCTCACCTGCTTGGTTTTTTAATCATTTGCGTGCTTTCATTCTGACATATAGGTTTTGAAACATTTGTTAATATGTTATAACCATTGAGGTAAGTGACTCAAACAGTATGCATTTACTTATAATTTATATATACTAGGAGGCTTCGCCCCCTGCTCGCTTACGCTCACCAACCCCCCAAACTGCTTTCGCAGTTCATTTCGGATTGCTTCGCAATCCAATGCTCGGTTTGCTCGCTCATTGGATACGTTCTTAACGACTAGCTTTTGTATACCTTTTTGAATACTGAAACTTTTCACTGTAGAAAATTCTAAACCTGTACATTTCAATATTAATTTGAAATTGCAAACAGTTCACATATTTTTCTTAATCACACTATTCTAAATTTCAGTTGTTGAGAAAAGTAACTGTTGTAAGTTTTGTTTCAAAGTCTTTCCCACCAGAGGGCTAAAGCCATGTGTTGTAAAACAATATGATTTAGTAGTNTTTATAATGCAATAAAATCTGGCGAGCAGCTATTTAAACGATCGAACACTTCGTTTGTTTATTTGTGGTTTGAAGTTAGGCTCGCAGAAAATGTCGTTCATGGGTTAAATTTAGTAGGAACAACACAACCTGTGACGTAGGCTATATTATACCCAATTATAAATATGTAAATATATTAATATATAATTTATAAATATCTCCATAAAGTTCAGTACTGAAGTAGTGAAGCAGAGAGGACCCAAAAAAGAAGATTTTACCCCGGGCCCCAATTAGGCTAAGTCGGGCCTTGACCATGAGTGCAACATCCGTCAATTGTGCAACATTTATTGAAAAATCATTGTTTTTCTGCAAAATTTCCCATCCTATTTTTTACAGTAATATTTTTAGCAGTTTATTTAACATTGGAAAAATGGGTGTTGTTCTGTGATTTTCATGTCCAAGCACTTTTAGACTTCAACTCAACTTCAACAGCATAATTGGGTATACTATAGCCTACGTCACAGATCGTGTTATTCCTACTAAATTTAACTAGTAAACAGCATTTTCTGCGAACCTGATTTCTAGCAACAAGTAAAAGCATCAAACGAAGTGTCTTGTTATAAGTCGCTACTCGCCAGGGTGGAATTATGTTAGTCTAGTTTCTTTGGACATAATTTATATTGTTGTTTTACCGAAGTTTATGAATTTAGTAAGCATATTTAAAACTCAGTTTATTAATTAAACTAAAAAGTAAATGCTATTCCTAGTAAGTGGAAGTAGTTGTGCTTTTTTCATATTATACCCAATTACAAAGACAGTTGCAAAAGCCACAAAATTTAAGGCTAACATAAGCACTAATTATAAAGCAGCACAAGATAGAATTAAAAAAGCAGGTGATAATTATAAAACTTCTTTGTTGAGACTTGGCTAATTTGTCTGAGAATTGGCTAAGAATCTTTTTTAAATATTTAAAGAAATATTCTATTTTAATAATTTTTTTTCTCTTTTCATTTATTTATATTATTATTTTTCCCCATGTTTTCTCTAAATTTTTAACTTTTTCCTTTTTTTTCGAATTCTATCTATAGTATTAATTTCTAAAGCACACTTTGATTTAATTAATCATATTTATTTGAATGAATCGTAAAAATTGAAAACGTAATAGGTTTTTAAATTTAACAGTTTCTTAACGGAAAAATTGTAACAAATATCACAAAATACTTTGTGATTTAAAAGTAAGGTGTCCTGTTTCCCATGAAATCGATTTAATATTTCAGTTACATCTTTTCATCGGAACCCAATACCCATTTATTGTATAATAAGAAATGTTTCTATAGAAACAAAAGGCACTTTTTTATGAAAAGAATTGTCTAGGCAAAGCATTCTTTTAATTTAGTAATTAAATTTCTATCGTAATTAATGATGATTATTTTCTGAAGCACGCTTAATTATCTGTTTCACTGTTTATATTTCTAATAAAATTGGTTATATAAAAATATCTCTTTATTTAAAATGATTAATTTTGTTTTTGTTTAAGAATTATTATTTAAGAGCAAAGGGTATCATGCGCTAAAAATATTGAATCATATTTTATTATGTAAATTTGCTGCAGAAAGAAAGATAACATTTTAACTAAAGCAATACTTGCATGCAACTTTGGTCTTACGTAATCACAACCCTTAGTTTCAAATTTTTGTTTCAAAAATTAAGCCAGAAATGTATATAGAGACAGAAATTAAAATTTAGGCAAGTATAAAATCAAAACTCATTCAAAATCTAATGAATTCTTATTAAGAAAGTCATAATTTGAAACTTTAGGAACCAGTATGATTGTTAGAGGAAGCATTAAAGTATCTATACAAAGGTACTGAGTACTATAAAGATAGTCGCTTTTCGTTTCCTATCAGTTTCTACTAACATTCAAACTGGTTTTGATTTCTTAAAACTAAACTTTTTCGTTAATGATTCATTATGTGTTCCTTTCTTTTTTATAGTTTTTTATCCTAGCTTAAGCAATAGTTTGAGTGTTTGCACTAATTGCGTGTACATTTTGACATCATTTTTGTTAAAGGATTCTAAAAATAAATAGTTAGGGTAGGGATTACTGAACACAGTGTTGATGTAAAATGCGAGAAATCGGGTAATATAACCGATTAATGGAGCTATAGTACTATTGTGATACATCACACAATTTATGACACCCAGTGGCTGAAAGGTAGTTTTTGGCAAAACTGGGATGACCACAGGAGCACTGCTAAAAATACAATTCCCACTTGTAACGATTCAACAATTTTTGATCTGTATTTCGTTAATTTTGAGAATCATTTTGTCTCAATATCATGTGAATTTTAACAAAACGCAAACTCTCAAACATATGACGAAAATGTTTCATCAACTCGAAACTTCATCACAGTGCATAGTGGAAGTGTGTTTACTAGAATGACGAAACTTGAATGAAGACTAGATGATCGAAACTATAATGACGAAATATTTCCTTACTTTTGACGAAGCATGCTTCTTCAAAGAAAGGACGATAGTTATTTCGTCACTTTGACGAAGTGTCTGCTTAGAGCATATATCAGGAAACAGTTTCGTCAAAAACGACAAAAAGTTTCGTAAAAATTGAGTATCCATTTTTTATAGTGATGCCTTTACTCTCCATGGCCTATTGCGCCCCTAATTCAAGTTCAGACAATATATAATTTTTTTCCTTTTTTTTACATTTTATTTCCTTTAAAATGAAATATAGAGAATGCCTTTGAGAAAAGTACATGGTGTAAAGCATTCTTTTCTCAGACAATTTAAAAATATAATTTTTTTTCTCTTTCTAACTAGAAGGACTCTGTTTCGAAAATTTTTAAAATCCATATTATAAAAGAATTAACTAGTAATTAATATTTACCAAGTTTTTTTTGTTACATAAAAAATTATACTTGAAAAATTATTTAAAATGTATTCGTTTAGTCTGTTTATCGCATATAATTACACGTTAGTAAGAATAAAAAATATTTTACCATAAATTATTTTTTAATTCATTAGATTTATACTACTTATCCATTCTTATTCGAAGTATTTCATTGTGTTATATGTAAATAATGGTTATAGCTTTTAACTATAAAATAAGTTTTAAATATTTCTATAAACAGATTAAACAAAAAAATTGAGAATAAAAACAATTGATAACGATATTAAATATTTGTTATTATATATTTTAAAATATTTGATGGTGAAAAACTATTTTAAATAATTTTGTAAATAAAACATATTTAATTTATGTTAAATGTTATGTTTTTTTCCTCTGATAAGACTCTTAATATCATATTTTCAAATTGCTGTTTTTTCATTCGTTGATGTTTCTAAAATTGTTTGCTTGAAACTACAGTCAAATCCCGTTATAGCGAACCTTCAAGGGACCGAAATTTCTGTTCACTATAACCGGTAGTTCACTATATCCGTTCCGCAAACAATTTTAACTAATGGCTCCGAACTTCTTTTTATTATACACTATTTAAATAAATAACCAGGAAAATGAAATATAAAAATGACTGAAAAATAATACGTAGTAACAAAAAATGTGTTAACTTGCTTTTATTTTTATTACTCTTCGTTTTGTGTACAAAAAAAGTTAGTGATCTTTAGCTGACGCAGGGAAAAATTTGTCTATACATCTGCCTGGGCTGGCCTCTGTTTAGGGATGGAAAAGTGAGAAAAAAGAAAAAATGCTTATCGCTACGTTCCACTCTTATGGATGGTCTTAAAAATCAGTATAAGTATTTATTTTGAAGTAGACATTTCAAAATTATTTTTAAAAAATGAAGAAAAAATTCAGTCGAAGACAGAAAAAAGTTCATTGTATCCAACTTCCTCACTTTTTTAGTTCACTATATCCACAAAAAATAACATTATACGTGTATAGCAAGGCACGGTACCGAACATTTCATTCACTATATCCGGTTCACTATATGAGTTCACTATAAACAGTGTTCACTATAGCGGGGTTTGACTGTATATGATTTTAAAAAAAATCGACATTGTTGCAAATACATCATGAATGTAAATCTCAATTTCTTGTTTTGTTTAAAAAGTTTGAATAGTTTTGCAAAAATAACAAATTTCGTATATCTTTATTTTTAAATAAATAGTGTAAATAATTAGTTTTAGGTCAGAAAAACGATAAAATATTAAATTACACTTTACCTGAAAAAGAGTACCTATACTTTCTCCAAGCTATTTAAAATACTTAATATTTATTTTTAATTTTTTATGAAGAACGAAACATTTTTTACAATATTATTACTGATCATAAGAGGAAAAAAAAACAGATCATTTAGCAAAACTGAAGCCTCTCAAAATTTTATATTTTCTATTGGACTTTTCTTTTTCCGTACAGATCTTTTTTTCAAAAAATAAAAACAGCAAAATTGTAGCTCATTAAAATTAAAAGGATTGTTTACTTCGAAAAAAAATCAGGAAAAAACAATTACAGACTCTAAGTTTCTAATGAAGATAAATATCTCCGAAAAGAAGAAAAATGCATTTAATGATCAATTATCGATTTCGATTTATTTCAAATTTGTTTGTTTTTAATTAAAACAAACTTACATGTTCGGAAACTTTTTTTATTCTATTTTCATTACGGCATTTAACTCTTGCATAAGAAAGCATAAAATATTTTAATTTTCTTTATTTATTAAAAGTTAGATAATTCAATTTTTGAAACTTTTTGCTGAAGTAATCGAACCTTACTTTAAAAACTCAACAAACTAATTGAAAGGAAGAAAACGTAAGTTTAGGATACCATTTTTCTTGATTTATTTATGAAAATAGCAATAAATAAATAAATATACAAAAAAACGTTGCAGCCACACGTGCAAAGGCTTTAAATTTTATTTCGATGAAAAATGTGCAATTGTGCTTTATTTTTAAAACCTAATGCATGCATTTGACTCTTAACCAAAGTTCACTATTAATCAATGCTTATTGGACGATAAATCTTATAGTCACCGCAGTAGTCATAATTTACATTTATGTTGTCTATAATCTTGTTAATATACAAAACAGAGGCTAAACAAATTTTTAAAATAACAAAGAACTTTTCCTCAAGGGTAACTAAATAGAATAAAGAGCCTTTGATATGGAACAATGAAACAGCATGTAATTATGTTCAAATCTCTTATACTCTTATGAATAACTTTTCTGCGAAGCAGAGTAAGCCGACTAATACAAAGTAATGAGAGAAGTTTCTGAACAGACTTGCTGTTTCATCCACAAATCTGAACCCATACCGAAAATTTAAAAAAAAAATGTAAAACAGATTTCACCGACTTGGGATTAGAATTTGCAACTGCTCAGATAAAAACAGGAAAATATCTGGGATATGATCGCATTTTTGCAGAATTTGTCCATCACAATAAGGTAGAAAAAGCTAAGAAGACACTTCACTATTCAACAAACTTCGGATTGAAGTTGATGCGATTCCCTCCATATAGAAGAAGGCAACCGTTATGCATAAACTAAAAAATGGCAGACTACGTTATGACTTTAATAGTTATAGAACTATTTCATTGACCAGTATTCTGGTAAAGATAATGGAGAGATTCGTAATTCTTCTTCTATAGCTCTATAGCCCTTTATGGGCCCTAGCTTGTTTCACAATTCTATTCCATACAGCCCTCTGTTTTGACTTCTCTCTCCATCTACAGATTTTGTATATTTCCAAGTCATCAATATCGTCGAATCGTAATAAGTAGATTCAAATGGCTCCTGCACACCAAAGTACTTACTGAATCCTGCACAGGCACGCTTTCGAAAAAATTGTTCCGTGGAGCCACCCCTCTTTTCTAACGCATTAAATATAATCTAGATAAGGGTAGCATTGTTTATTCTATCTTCGTAAACTTCAAAGGCGTGTATGACAGTGTTTTGAGGTTAAAGCTTAGAAGTAAACTAACTAAATAGAATATAAATGATAAAGTGCTGCGCTGGCTTAAGGATTTTCTTGGTCAGAGGTATATCCACTTGTGATATGCAGAAACAACATCTAGATTGATTCATTTGTACACTGATCTCCCTCAGAGAGTATTGCCAAGCTGTTTGCCTTATGCAAGCTGTTATGTGTTGATTATCATATGAACATCTTGGTTGATGTGAAAGTTCATATGTATGCAGATGATCTTTCATTGTAGACGTCAAGAGCTTAGAGGAAAATAGTTTAAATTTCAAAAAAGCAATCTGAACACAATGATTAACCTTCATTCCTGGTGAATTAATAATAATATATTTGTCAAATGCTCAGATAACAGTATACTTTACTTTCTCATTATGATATAAACGAGAGTTAAAAATATCCTATAAAAATGTGGGTCTTCCATGCAATGAGAGTATTAAATAACTTACTGGTGGTACTGGTGAAATCAAAATGAAATATAACAGTAAGAAATCAGCTGTGAAACATTATCAGAAATTAGTAAGACTGCCTCAAAGTGATCAGTAGGCAGTTAACCCTTTTCCTCTGCATGTTTAAGACCCAAGAGGGTTTCCTGCAGGCAGTTTAGAGAAAAATGTCTGGATATTATTTTCTTGTTTATTCCGCGAGTCCTCATTGCCCCCTTATTAACCGACTGGGAGTCTGAAAAATTCTATATCCCTTTGAACTCTTTCAAACTGTGTCAAAGAATGTACAGAAATAGTGTGCCCCCTACTAAAGCTCTTTTAATGAAATTTACTATAAATCAGTTGCACCAAGGATCATTTTCACCATAAGAACTTTATATCTGTCCCAGTTCAAAGAAAGATCAGGAGAAAAGCTCTGGAGTTTAACCCTCCCGGACTATCCCAGGCATCGATGATTTTCGACTGACAACCATGCACGATCGTCTATATGGTCACCTCTACAAACTTAAAATCGTCAACAGCTACGAAAATACCACTGTTGGAAAATTGGGGAACTTTTGTTCAATTTAACTCCTGAACTCTTCCTTTTTTCATTATTCAGTCTTATTTGTTTGTACTTTCTTTGTTATCAGTTCTTTTTTATTTATGTCTTCTTTCTTCTTCTCTTTACTGTGAGAGAATAATGTATAGGAAATAAAGAATTCTTGTTCAAGAGAAGAAGATAAACAAATACAGATTATATTTATCAGAATAATAGTAACCAAAAAACGTTTTATGAAAAAGAACGCAAAAATCTTTTAAAGCAATATAATAAAAAAATTGAAAATGCGTGCTGGTAAAACTGCTAAAAGGAAAAATTAGCAAATTTACTGATAGATGATTGTATTGCATTGTTTGAGATTGTTAACTAGAATAACGAAACTAGAATAAAGATTAGATGATCGAAAATAATATGACGAAACAAGCTCACAGGTTTGCATAGTGATCAAAGAGTTGGCCTCGTACTAGGACAAACCCAGGTTCGAATCCCAGTGTGTAATTTATCTCACAGTTCTATCTGTCCTCCTTTTGTCGTTAGGGTGAGCGGGTGACATTGATCCACCTATATGGTGCTCGCGATAAAGTTATTATTAGAAAAAGAAGAACATATATACGTTAGGTACTACGAGGTTCTGTTTTCGGACAAAAATGGAATGACAAAATATTTATCTTAATTTTGACTTGAATTTGTTTTGTCGAAGAAGTGATGGAAGTTATTTAGCCACTTTGTCAAACTTTTTGCTCGGAACATATAACGGAAATGGTTTCGTCAAAGGCGAAGAAAGTTTCGTGATATTTGAGTGTTTATTTTTTAGAGTAAGCAGGCTGTTATACCCTTTGCAAAACATAAGGTAAGGTGGCTGCGAAAGTTAATTTTGTTAATGAAAAAAAAGTTTTTATTGCTAGCCTTTAACGTTTCCTGCTTTGTTACAGTTTATCGCATTGTTTAATAAAAATTAACTCCTTTTAAGCTTATTTTTTGAAAATCAAAAAAAAGCACTTACAGTATAATGTATTCAGTAAACTAAAGGCATTTACTATCAGAATGTAAAATAACAACTGATATCATTCGTAAGAATAGAAAAAAATTCAATTTTATCTGTTTTTTCTATAGGTAGATAATTCATTCGTTTAAGTTTTTTTCTGAGAAAAAAAATCAAAGCTCATGAAAAATACCGTGCACTTAAAAAAAAACTCTGTGAAAACACCAGTTTAAGATTCCAAGATTCTTTTCGATTTTTTTTATTTATTTATTTATTTATGAAGATAGCCATGCTGCGAACCTAGACGTGATTTTGTTTTCTACTTTTTATTTTTTCAACATTTTTGCAACTTAGAGAAAAAAGAAAGGCTATTACATTCCATTTTATCTATGCACCCGCCGGGAAAAAGAACAGGTAAGTTTTTTTCGTTGAAATAGTGCGGGTTACATAAACCAAGCGGAAGAATTTGTTAGAAAAGTACGTTTGTTTTAAATTCTATTACAAAGCAGACGATTTTTAAGTTTCTTTGTTCTTTCTGATACCTTTTGTTTTAGTCTGACGGTGTAACGTAAATATTTGCACATGTTTTGCTCCTAAGACACACAAGAATTGTTCTTCTTTACTGTCTACTTATTCTAAAGCCATTGAAAAATTAATTACATGTGTTTTTTTTACATAAAATCATTTCCCATGTACTTATCTAAAACAATTATCTTGTTTGATTTTGTAAAAGTATTTGTTTGTAAAGATAGATCGTTAAAAGCTTTGTAACATTTTTAGATCATTAACTTTTTTTAACTTTTGTAATATAATATATATAAAGCTTTTATTAGTTTGATTATATAGTTTCGTTGTTATTTTCCAACCAATTATAAACAAAGTGATGAATGGTGCTTTTTTATCATTACATATAAAGAAAGATAAATAGCCTAAAAAACGCAAAAAAGCCTCCTATAATTTCGCGGTTCTCTACCGAATTACCTTTCAGAGCCAAAACTCCGATTCGAAGAGGAAAATACAGAGATTCCAAAAAAATTACAAACAAGTTACAACCAGGAAAAAAAGGGGTGTTGGCCAGAAGGTTAAAGCAACGAACTTGAACAAGGTAGTATGATAGTAGAACAAGGTGATATTGTGAGAACAATAAATGTTGCTAGGTGTAGAAATTAAAGGAAAATAGATTTCCAAGCGATCGAAAAGAGATGTTGGTAATTTTATTTATTACCTTAACAGCTGATGTATTTACCAAATTTCTTGTCTATGTCGTCTGGTGTATATTAGCAAACTTAACGCACCATTAAATATAGACTTGAGCACGTTAAATATGTTTTAAAATCAAGGTATTAACGATTTTCCATCACCTTTCATAACTGAGATTCTAATCCGAGTTCTAAGTTTTCTTCTAAAACATTTAAGCAATGCTCTTCAGTTATAGACTTTAATTTATAGGAATCAATTCAAATTTAGAAAATAAATTCTTTAATATAGTTAATGGTCTTTCTAGCCTTATGTTTTTTTCCAAATATTTTAGTGGTGCATTTTTCTTTAATGTTTAAATCTTGGAACATCTGGAATTCCCATAATGCTCTGCTCCCTTTTTGTGTTCCTTTTTTTGTTAAATTACTTTGTTCAATATTTTTATTTCTTCTCCTGTTTGTCAACTGCACTTATATTGTTGCTGTAACTATTTTGTCATTTTCTTCTGTATTTTTGTGTTTCCCTGTCTCATTCTGCTTTTGAAACTTACGTTCTTCATTACGAAACTATAGTACGTCTCTTTATGTGTCTTTATTTATGCCATCTGTATGATAATTTGGTGTGTTTTTTTTACTAAAGAATTTCCTTTGACTGATGGATAAACGGAAGTTTTTTGTAACTTATATTACTGTAGATATTATATTTAATTATTATACATTAATATTATTATTCTAAGAGAGTGCTAATTTTATTTAATGAAAATTTAGTGTTCAGAAATTTTATAATTTCACAATAATAGAATGTAACTTATAAGTAGTTTCAAAAATATTTCTGTGATTTTAAGTTCAAATTTTAATGGATTGAAAGTAATGACTCTTTGACATGATAATGACATTATGCTTTGAAGCGATTTTGACTCGTAAAAAAATGTAAACAAATATTTTTTAAAATAATTGTAAAATGTTGCATATTTTGATGATTAATGATTAAGGAAATGAATGAAAGTGTTTCTAGGATTTTTTTCTTTCTATTTTCTTGAATTTCTAAATATGTCGAATTAAATATTTATGTTCTTTAGCTTTTATTTTATGAGTATATAATTTCAAATTATATTTCTGCATTTCATAAATACAATGAAGCAATTTTTATGTGAAAGTATTTTAACATATGCAATTAGAAAATATGAATATATAAATAATTCTGATCGTAGATTTGTTAAAATAATCTTGCTTTTTAGGTATACATACTTGCATAAAATCAAATATTGCATAACATTATTTCCAAGAATTGTATTGGTTAAAATTTAAAAAAATAAGTCTGCGCTTTTTTAAGGATGGAATGGGAATTTAATCTCAGAATATTGATTCGAGTTCTGCCTTTGTGGCATTCTGAAAATAACAACTTATTGCACTTAATAAATATAGTAGTAGAACAAAATAGCACTTAACATAAATTAGAAAGAGAACTCAGTGAGCTTAATTTTGAAATTAACATAATTCAGTTACGTTTGTTGTTAATGTGTTTTAAATAAAGTTTGACTACATAAAATGCAGATTTTAAAGTCTGTATGCATAAAATTCAAATATATACATATATTACAAAGTCAATTCCTGATTTTAATTTTCTCAAAATATATTTGAAAAAATACTATTTTATAAAAAATTCAATAAGTTAAATATGTAATAAATATACTATATCAGTTGAACTTTAAATGATTGTCCTAAGCCATTATTAATTTTTATTTCATTTTATAACCGTCCTTAAGTTAAGTTAATTTTACGTCCTTAAGTTAACTACTAACAATGTTCAACTCCATAGCCTCGTAATTTCTAACCCAGTCTGGAAGACAAAGGAACTCCTGAATCAAGTATAGAGAAAAATTTTCGATGGAACTAACTCACATATGCGTCACTTGGAACGTAAAATCACGAAAACCTCTCACTGTTAGACTGATGGCAAGGAGACTCTAACCTATGATTTGTCGACCACTGAGGATATATTTCGTTAACACTGTAGTCGGTGCAATCTGGATGCGGAATTCGTATTGACCAGTTATCGCTGAGATTCGAACCCAGTTCACCCCTCATTGGGAGGTAAATGCTTTATCCCCTGAGCCACCACAGTTCAAATTTAATAAATGGTACTAATTGAAATTAAAAAGAAGTTTTATAATTTACATAAATATGCTTTATTGTATAATAAAAAATTAGCTTATTAAATTTTGAATATATTCTGAAGTTATGTGATTAAAAAGGAAAATTTTTGAGCTAATGGCAAAGATTATCGTCACTCGTGAAATCATTTAAAATTCTGTTCGCTTATTGTTTTTCCTGATTTGTGTATTCATTATTTACTTTTGTAGTTAATTACATCCAATAGAATCTAGTAACTAATAGTTTATTTCAATTATTGCATCGTCATCACCAAAACATGGCCAAGCACATAACCCCATTATAAGGCTCAAATTTTTTAACGGCCATGGTAGGAATGCTATGTCATTTTAAATCTGGTGAAATGACGCGGATAGCACCTGAGCTGATACCCTTCTTTCCAATCTTCCGCATCACAACCAATGATAGGACTTTTAGCCCCGATAGATTTAAGGCGCATCTTGCTGCATATATTTATGTTAGCGTTAGTCACCAGGATTGAACTCCCCCCCCCCCCACCAGTGGTGTGNCAACCAGTGGTGTGAGAGATCACGTAGGAGATCTTAAGTAAATAACGATTCATTACTTTTAATAACAAAGTTATATTTTAAATAAAATACTGGATGGAACAAATTAAGCGTCACTGCTATAAGTCGATGGACACATCATTAGGATTAGAGTTGGGCTCATCACAAAACATAGTATAGCAACCCATGATCCGAATTCTCACTGTACGCCGCGAATGGGCTTTTCCTTTACGGATTGACTGTCCATGCGTATTTGAAATTGTTCATTTATTTATCTAAATTACCTTAATTACGTTACTTTTATGCTTTTTATTGTTTGCTGTCAAAAATTGCCCGTAGACCGAGGAATAGCTGTTTTATCGATATTTATTCATTTGGCGTGTTAAAGTTCTTGAGCTTTGCCGTGTTGTAATCAATCATTGAAACCATCATCTTACTATTAAGGCTGGGATAAGTTAGCAATAGATGCTGAGATAAAATAAATATAATTTAGATAAATAAAAGATCTAAATAATGTAAACAAATAACCTGATGATACTGGATTGATGCCTCTAGCAGCGTGCTATGACATTTTAAGCCACAGGTTGTACTGTAATCATCAATTTTTGTTATTATAGTACATCCCTTTATTGATGTGGCCATTAATTATGGTACATCGTGTGTATTCATAGCTATTTTCACTCACAGGATAATAGGTGGTAAAATTTAGTTTGCAAATATTTAATGCTGGCAAGAAAACCAATTACGTCATCCTTATGATGGAATATTTTACAAGTAATAGTCTCACAAGTGTTATTTTTCCTCTATCCAAATGCTGCGAAGTTTCTGAAAATGCTCTGAGTCATTGAAGACTTACATTCCTGATGAAGCGTTTTGGGTGTATTTACCATTTATGGTCATTTCCTGACTTACATGTCGTGCTTATAATGATATCAAGAAACTGAAATTATGACCAACTGACCCCATCATGCGCCCGCTTTTCCACCAGATCCTTCTAAACTTTGTTATCACTTCATCTAAACTTTGTTATAAATTTGTTATTTTGATCTAGCTAGCCTACAGTTCATTATTCATCCCCATGCACTGTGGGCCAGAAGACCATGATCTGCGGCCAAAAGTCAAAAATTAAATTTTCAACTAAAATATGTGCAGTTTTAATACCTAAATTAAGTATTCATAATCATTCCAAACATTATAATTTCTTTTTGGACCGACGAGAGTAAAATGTAATGGAAAATATGTTAATTTTTTTTTAATATAACTTTTAAATTTTTATTTCAAAAATATATATAGAAATTTCACCTTACTGTTACATTTTTATCAGAGTAATTAGTCTGAAATTATAGTGCAATTTTTTCAATTTTTTGGATTAGTTAGTACTCTTGACAAACTTATAGTTTATATCTTATCATTTGACATTTTACAATGTTTGAACCACTTTCGAAACTTAGTTCCAAAGGTTCCACGAGGTAATTAGCTAAACTTTTTTTTGTTGTCTTCTTTGAGGTTGCTTCTTTCGAAAAAAACCTGCCCCATTTTGCCCGTATTGCAAAGGTGAACTAAATATACCGAAAAACAATAAGTATGTTTTTTCTTCATATTTTCACATTATTTTGTAATATTACTTCCGAAATATAATTTTCTTTTCATTTTTAATGTAAAATTACGAAAATTATTATATTTTCATTGCCACATTTAATTATTTAAACGTACTATATTATTATTTTTTTTTGCTCGCCATATTTCAGCCGCCATTTTGTTTTTTGGGGTATTTTTAGTGTATTTCAAAATTTCAACTATGAATTCAATTTACCTGCACATAAAAACCCCTAATTTTGAAACAAGTTTTATCGAAATACTAATTTTGGTCACGCAGTCTTGGATGCTGGCCCACTGTGCCATGTTACTTAATTCGTCAATGAGCTACAGTCTAAACGCGTTTTTTTAATTTGTCAATGGTCTACCTGGTATACATGCTTTATATATTTGCTACTACAAAATCATCATAGGGAGCGTTTGAATGCGTTTAGGAATCTTTATTATAACCAATATAACGATTATGAACTTGAATTCAAAATAACCTTCTCATTATAAATACAAATAAATTTCGCTATATTTCACTGTTGCGGGATCAGAAAAAGTCAATAATTTAATTTGGTTTATTTTTCTTCGTTTTTAATTATAAATGACATCTTGCTTATACCACCAAAATATAGGCTGTCATTTTCTAGTACTTTTCCATTATTGTCGTTAAAAATTCAATTAAGCACGAGTGAGCACTTTTAATTGAGAAAACACTTCCTTAAAACTTCAGTTCCATTTGAAATATCATTAATTAAGAAGTTGGTTAAGTGATGAGTTGATTTATGCGTTTAAAATGTTATCAAAATGTTCAATGATTTTGTCTTTAATACATTCTAGCAGTTCTAACTAAATGGTTTTCAACTTCAGTTAGCTTTAATTCTTTTTCAAAATCTAATTTCGTGTTGCATAACAAATATTTTACGTCACGAAGACGTTTAGAAATTAAAAAGTTATTCTTTCTTTTTTATGAATATAAATGAAACTATTTTTTTGTATTCTCATTAGCTACCAATATTTTAGGGCACTTGTTACATCACACTTGCACCGAATCGCTTTTTTTTATATTAACTGGTTTATTTCAGTTTTGTTATTTATCGTTTGCAACCACAGTAGCACTTCTAGCTTTAAATTGATTGATTAATATTTTTAGGGCAATTTTTTTTATTTAATCGAAGCCGTTAAGGGGTTATAAATCCCCTGCGTTCTCTCTTGGCGTCACTGGATGAATATGTGTTACCTGTGGAGGTGATTTTTCTTCATCAAAATTTTTATTTCTAGCCTCCGTCTTCTACTGTGTGTCTATATTGTATCTGAATATATTTTGGAAGCCTTCAAGTAAAATTTTAGAAATATATAATATAGAAATCAATTACCAGTTTTTATTACTTTTGCTTTTCTAACAAGGGAAACTAGGGAAGTGTGACTCGCCAATTTTAAAATAAACTAGTGGGATGTATGCCTTATGAGAAATAATTTTAAGGGGCAACATTCGTTTCGGCCCATAGAAGGTCCTGTGAGAGATAAAAAATAATTCAATGTGTAGAAAAATCGATATTTTATTACTTCAATGCAGACTATTAGTTGTTGTAATTGTCTCATACTCCAATTAATTTGTAATTAATTAGTTAATTAATTAATTTTCTAACTAATAAATCAATTAGCAAATTAATTAATTAATTATTAATTAAATATTAATTAATTATTAATTAATTGATTGATTTGCAATTACATACTCCAATTAATTTGGAAAATTTTTGAAAAAAAAAGGTAAAAAAATTTGATGTCAATATTTTTTTTTAAATTAACCTAACAGGTTTTTCTGAAAAACTACAGATATATAAAATTTTCAAAATCAATTTTGAAAATAAATATGCATTATATAATACGTGAAAGTAAGTTCCACAAAATTAATTGGAGTATGAGATAATTACAATAACTAATAGTCTGCATTGAAGTAAAAAAATACCGATTTTTCTATATATTGAATTATTTTTTATCTCTCGCAGAACCTTCTATGGGCCGAAACGAATGTTGCCCCCTAAAATTATTCCTCATAAGGCATACATCCCACTAGTTTATTTTAAAATTGGCGAGTCACACTTCCCTAGTTTCCCTTGTAAGCTAAAAAAATGTTGTTAAAGATTTGGACGCACAGACTGGAAAATGACACTTGCTTCATTTTTTTCCATCTTTGTGATAGCCTTTTTTTTAGCCACAGGAGCATGCTGTAGGGCTTATAACAGCATTACAGAACTTTTGATGAATAGTCTCATTTAACTAAAAAAATTATTTTTTCTGTTCGTTATCCACGAAATATGTGCTCCACATTGCTTTGGTGGAATCATGATTGAGACAGATCTACCAGCTCCTTCTCGTATCTGATTGATGTCTAAATCTCAAGTGAATATAGAAATAAAATTATGAGAAACTATTCTGGCATACCTTTACTTGTCTAAACAACAATAGCATAGACTCGGACAACCTGGAATTAATCTTTCTGGGACGAAGGATTTCGGTAGTATTAAATATGTCTTTTCTTCAACATTCAAGAAATTCTGAACTTTCATTTAAATCAAAGTCCTCCTTAAAGAACTCTAAATATCATCAAAATTTATGTCATAATTTATTATGTCTATTTTTAAACTTGATAATTACAACGTAAAACCATAAACAATTTTCATGAATCTTAACATCAAAAATGGAAGCAACTACTTTAAGCCAAAGTGGAGATCCTTTAAGTGTTCTTCTACAAAAATGTTCGATTACGTTGCTTGGTATAAAGTCATCGCCATAATGTATTGCATTCAGTTGTACTAAAATTTATAATTGTAGTAAATTAAGTACTATATTCTTAAGGGTTAGTAAATGTATTATTGCAATACAAAGTCAGAACTATTAGTTTATAATGATATGGACACTTATTTTCAAAATAAAATTAGTTTGTAAATTAAACATACGAGTCTAACAAAAAGGAAACTGCTGGAAATTTTACATATTAAAATTACAGTACAGTTTATAGAGATTTTAAAAAATGAAATATAATTTTCCTTATTACACAATTAAAAACATACATATCTATTTTATAGATGAACAACAAATCATTCTAACTAATCACAACAAATTACTAACAACAGCAAAGTCTTGCCTATTAATTATCGATTACAAATGGTAACTTCTCGCGATAAAGAACGTGTGCCATTACATCGGTGTCTTGGGAAGGGAAAATAATTATCGTTTTGCAGCAATGAGTGATAATTCGGTGTAAGATAATTCTATTAGATATAAAATACACCATTTAAATCGTATATGAACACTGGAATGGGTGTGAATCTGGAATTCAGTCTTCTTTCACACAATTTGTTGGATTTTTCAGCATTATATTCGGAGAGATGCTAAACCACAGATTTTAGAGTGCCTAGCTATTTCACAAATAAAATCAAATTTATTAATTTCTTGTGTTAGGTGTGGGGTAAAATGGTGAAATTTCCTATTAATGCTAAATATGTTACAATTATATTTATAATACATAATATACTAACTGAAACCATTCCTCCGCCGTTAATTGTAAAATACGAATCAAACTACAGTAAAAAGTACTGGTCTAGTGAGTGCATCATTCGTAATATCTGTTTTACAGTAAAATTTTATATTGTAACTTTTACAGTATTATTAATTTAATTGCAATGATCAGTAAATATTCTTGTCGAAACTACGGAATATCCTGGTTTTTTTTTGTCCCTGAAAAGTTTACGGTAAAAAGTACCCTAAGTGCCGGTTCTTTTTACCGTAATTTGCTCCAGTTTATTTTAACGGAAAATGACAACCATTCTCAGTATATTGTAATGTATTCACAAATATTAAATAAAATTTCTTATTTTCACCAGAAGATTGAAGCCCTTAATACATAAAAAGTTGCAATGACACAGCGAAATGGGACGAAGTTGAGATTGTTTGAATAATCATATGTAATACAACTTTTTGTTTCTGTTATAAATCAACACATAATAAAAACGTGGACTACGTTTTTTTTTAAAATTAGAGCTAAGGAATTGTTCCAGATTTTTAACTAAACATCAAGTTCATATTTATGATGGATTTTCGGATGTCACAATTCAAAAATATCAGTGGTAGAAGTCACACAATGCTATTAGGATATTTAGTCGAAAACTGGAAAAATCGTCTTACAAGACGATGATAGTACTTTGCTTGCAAAGAAACATTTCCGAAATGCCTCATTTTAATATAATGGGTTCCATTGTCCAAAACTGTCGTACTCATCAGCAATCCAAATATCAGGATTCTTGCACAAATGGTCTTGAAATTACAAGAGAGGTTCACAAGTCCTTTCTTATTTTATTGTTATTGATTGTGACAAGCCCGTGATCAGAGCTTGTATATAGTCATGATTCGCCACAGTCTCATTATTCGCCATTAAAGTAGCATTGTACGTCATAAAATTTAATTTTGTTTAATTTTAGTTGACTTTAGTTAGTTAGTTAAATTTATTGAAATAAGTTTCAATGAGATAATTACGTAAAAATATTAAACACGTTGTTTCGCATTGTGTTCAAAATACTCAAGCAGTAACATTGTCCCCTAATGACATGTAAACTAACCAAGTTAGTTTTACTTCTCTTCTTCTAACGTAAGGAACCAAAATTATCTAAACTCTAAGAAAGAGCAAGAAAATCCCATTGAAATTTTATTTTTGATTAAATGGTAAGATAGCAAAATTAACTACTGTTATTTTTTTTTAAATAAAAGAGGAAAGAAACAGAATCGTCTGCTATATCAATGCAGCAATGCGTAATGCGAATAAAATGAAAATAGCTTCTCACCTTTTCTGCTCGAATGAGGAAATATTTATGCATTATTTTTAGGATATCTTCTAAAATTTTTCCTCGCCTCTTTTTTATTAACTTCAAATCTCAAATGAAGGAATGTTTTTGGATGATTTTTAGGACCACTGCCTAAATTTTTCTTTGCATTCTCTGTATCAATTTCACAAGTTCGAATGAAGGGAGTTTTTTGGATAATTTTTAGGATATCAGCCTAAATTGTTTCCTCGCAACTTCTGTACCAATTTCAAAGTTGGAATGAGGGGATGTTTTTGGATGATTTTTAGGATATCGGCCTAAATTGTCTCCTCACATTCTCTGTACCAATTTCAAATTAATAGCATAAACGACTCTAGAGTATAAAAGCGACACACACTCAAACTCTTCCTTTTTTATTATAGTCAACTATCAATTATAATGACTACATTTATAAGCACTAGATAAGAAATGAAGAATTAGTTTCTAATACAGCATTTTATGTTTTTGTGTTTTTAAAAAAGCACAATTTACCAAATACTTGTTTATAAATTTCATAAAATAAGTAATAAAGCATAGTAAATTCTATTCTAAAAATATTTATTAATTGTTAAGCCTACACTGTAAAAAATTCAGATCAACACTGTTCAAATTACAGTATATAAAGTACCGGCACTGATGATGCATCATCTGTAATATCTATTTTTACCGTAAAATATTATACCTAATGTTTAAAGTAATATTTATTTAAATAGAGTGGTTCAGTAATTTTACGGTATTTAATACTGTTAAAACTACAGTATATTATATGTTTTGTTCTGTAACATATTCCTGTAAAATAGGAGTTCACAGTAAAATGTAATTTCACCCTAACTGCCGGTACTTTTCACCGAAATTTAATCTGGGATTTTTTACAGAGTACTATTTAAATCATTACTATAAATCCCCTTAATAATATAATATTAATTCCTTTAAGCGAAACCATTTTAGTCATTTTACACATGCAAAATGCAAATTAAAAGTCAAAATATAGTCTGTGAAATTAATTTTTACTTTATGAAGATTAAAAAAAAATATCATTAGAAAACTAAATTTAAAATAACTCAAAGCTTTTGCATTTCAATTTTATTAAATTTGAAAAAGCATACACCCAGATTACTGATAAATTATTTATGTTTAACAACAAAAATATTATTTCCTTTAATAAGCTCTGTGTAGCTCGTGTTAGTTAGTGGAAATAGCTATTT